>NC_141221.1:18807500-19160000 GCF_054856515.1 Filicampus tigris | reverse complement strand
TAAAGACAAGCACGATACATTCAATCTGTTGTATTTTTCAAGGCCTTTGTGGAGCATCCAGACGGTAACCAGCAGCCCACTTTTAAAATTGAGTAGATTGGTAGGTGCGCTCTCTGCTGTTCACTACAAGAATTTCAGGACTGAAATGACTAAATGCAGTGTTATTCTGCAATAACGTAATAAGACGATGGAAGCGTTAATGGTTTCATCAAAGTGTACAGATGCTCCTCCAAAATTGGGTCACCTGACACTCATAAAGTCGAGTCCCTATTTCCAACACTTTTGTCAGTGAGGGGTCGATTCCAACCTTACACTATATTAGATTAAGGTGCCACTGAACAGCATGAGCTGAGCATTATCAATACATTTTAATCAATACGCTTCAAAAACAACAGCATTGAGGTAGCCTCCGTACACATCACGCATACTCACAGCCATTCAACTCTGCAGGTTACTTATGTGAATGAGATCGTGAATTCAATAAATCAATCGTGTTTTAATGAGCCCTGCTTGACAAGCCCACGCTCACTTAAACCTGGCAGAAAAAAAGAAGAAAAAAACATGTAGCAGCAACACCAGCAGGTGTGGGGAACACATCTAGAAGTGCTTGCAAAAGTTGAACCCTCCAAGCAGCCACAAGTACAGTTTTGTTGGGTGCAGCCAGAAGGTAAGAGGCAGTATATACTCGTAAATGCGTGTGATGATTCAACATCTAAATGCATGCACCTGTATGCGTGTCTAATTCGAAATTAAGTTTGATCATATTATTATTTCAAATCCGACTGTAATATGCAAATTTCAGGTCTGTTTGAAGAAAAAGTGTATTGGCAATTGTCAATGCTTTAAAAATCTAACATTTGTTGAAGATGTCGCATCCTAAAATCACCGATCAACAATTTCGATTCAAACAATTACGTTGTACACAATAAAACTACGAAGATATACGGAACTGGATGTCAATTCCATTGTAATTGACGTACTTCAGCACAATACCCCGAGGCGACTGATGCGCTGCGCAGCAAAGTCGAACACAAACAAACGACCGTGTCATGTTAAAATAAAACAAAATGTGCAATGCAAGGTGACGATATTTCGGAAAAAGGCTTTGGCTTTGAATAATAACCACATTCCTATGCGAATCATTGGGTCCACAAAGGAGCATAAGGCAGACATTGTGGAACCCTAAATTGCAGAGCAAGCGTTACAGACACTTTGAAGTTGAAGCTCACTGTCGGTGCTTTTTTTTTCTTTCTTGTGACAGTAAAACAGACATCCTTCAGTTGTTTGGCATATTCCACTAATCATTCGCACATTTTTGATAACGTCCGAGATTAATTAAAAAACATAGGCCAATAGATATGAATACTGTACAATCACAGGCACTGTATTTATAATTTAAAAAATCTAGTTGCCAGATGAAATTTTTCAATTTTCTGAGTCATTCCGCGAGCTGTGGAGGCTTCTACTGTTCTTATCTCGTCGCGGATCAGCGCTGATGGCTATTGGAGGCTTGCGAGGTGGCAATTTGTGACGAATCAGCTGTAATTGGATCAGTCATTTGCGCACAACTCACAGAAAGTGCTGTTTCAGTCACTTTACCAGTCGAACGTAAGACCAAAACGAGGTTCTGCCAGACTGGGCCCAGTTAGGACAATCGCATCCTCTGTTCCCTTTCACCTGGTTTTCACTGGCAGAGAAAAACATTTTGGATTCACAAATGCGGTTCGTTTGAGTTGATCAAATGCCATACTGACAGAGTTGTTATTTAAAATAAATAGATTTCCTGCCATTATAAGGCAAGAGAAAACATGCAACTCGGTATCCTCTCTCATCATGCTGCGCATTCTGCCTTGAACACAAGCTCCTCATTGGACCGAGGCAAGCTAAAAAATGATCCCCGCCCGCGGATGAGGCAAAATCACTGCCAACCCGCACCTCTATTCGTTAATGATCAATTGGATTTAGATGTCTTCCGCATACTGACAAATGGACCAACGGGAATCATGCACGGAAAGCTTGCATGTGATTCCAACACCTTATTTATTTATTTATTTATTTATGTATTTATTTATTTATTTATGTATATCAGTTTGTCACCAGCTGGGCTGAAATTAAAACGCCTCCTCTGATCTGCTGCAGTTTCGTTCACAAATGAATATTCAAATTTAAAATATTGTACACGTGAGCCATGACTCTCCACATATATGCATTTTAATACAAATTCAGTTTTGATCAACTGAAAGTAATACAAATTAAAACTGAAGTCGTGCGTATTTTGTTTGTGTACGTGTGTATACACGCATCGGTTATTTATAAAAGGCCTTAAAGGTATAAATATAGTCGGAAAAGCGCACTCAAACATTAATTGGAAAACAAAATGTTGCTTTACTGTCTATTCATTATTTTATTGGAAAAAAAGGTTGTGCGAGAGTGTATAGAATTGGTTGGCCATTTGAAAAATACATCATGAGTATAATGGGATACTGTGTTAAGTGTAGTTTATTTTAAATCACTTTTTTTAAAAAATGATTTAATCAGTGTTCTTGATAAAACTCTTCAATTTTTGGAGAATCTGATGGCGCTGATTGCCTTCAATACTTTGATTTGATTTGACATTAGTTGAAGCCCATGACCTGATGTCTGAATTACAACATCGCCTCCTGCTGGGCAGTAGCGGATAATACAACACATTGTACTATCATTGAAACAACACAACCACAAAAGCTGCGCTTATCAATCAATCAATCAATCACATTTTATTTATATAGCACTTTTCATACATAAAAATGCAACTCAAAGTGCTTTAAAACATTCAAAGCAAAACATAGATAATTAGAAGAAAAAAAAAAATCCGTTCATGCCCTCCCTCCCAACAAATATATAGAAAAAAAAGAAGAAAAACAAAAATTATCTTCAATCAAAAGAAAAGATAAATTATTTAAAAGTTGTTGAAAGCCAAACTAAAAAGGTGTGTCTTGAGCTTCCTCTTAAAAATATCAACAGTCTCTGCAGACCTGACGTCCTCTGGCAGGTTATTCCAAAGGTGAGGACCAAAACGGCTGAATGCAGCCTGCCATGCATTTTGGTCCTCACCCTTGGAACAAATAAAAGGCCGGCGCCAGAAGACCTCAGGATCCGCGAGGGTTGGTATGATAAAAGCAATTTGATCTTTGTCAACATTTAAGATGCTAAATAAAACCAAGGCCAAACCTAAGTCATACACGCATTATTAATATTAAGTTTAATATTTGATTTGTATCTGATTCCTCCGCAACACTCATGCTTTTTGGGTTATACAGTATATAGATCAAAATATTGCCATTGTTAAGAAAAACAATTAAACGTAAAATATGAGTTAATGTAAAAAAAAAGAAATAATACTAACGTTTTATAGGTCTGTAAATTTAGTCACTTGCAGTTAGAAATGGCTCATGATGACAGTTATTCTGACTTGACAGTGTGATAGTTAGTACAAAAGCTATCCATCTAAATCCTATATAATCTCTATGCCGCACACATTATATGATTATATAGCCTAATTGTAATCATGCTCATAGCCTAATTGTAATTATGCTCATATCAATATTTCAACATTTTGTTTTGTTTGTTTGTTTCTGATAAGATGACTTAAATCTAAATTACCCATAGGCTGTGTGCATATATATATATATATATATATATATATATATATATATATATATATATATATATATATATATATATATATGTATATATATATACGTCACACACAGGGTAATTTTGATTTAAGTCACTTTATCAGAAACAAACAAACAAAACAAAAAAGAATCACGCAATTTTTAATGTCGCCTTTGTTCTCTGTGTGAAAACGTCTCTCATGCTGAAATAGCTGTTCTTGAAGTCCTTTTCTAAAAAAGTATTGATTATTCAAAATCGTAGTCCATAATAGCAAACACAATCCTAAAATGAATACACGGATTTAATGACAGTCCAATGCAAATGCAATCTGAACAAAAATTCTTAAGCATGTATAGGAAAAATAATTAACAATAGTGACGATTTAAATTTTTCCACAGGGTTGTTGATGGAAGCAGTGGCATAGGAAATAGTGGTGGCCCAGTGAAATTCACTTCTTGCACAGGTAACAATGAAGTCAAATAAGCATAACAGTAAGGGCATTTCATCACTTTTGCTGTCTGCTATTATGTGAATGCAAAATGGCTGCCACATCCTGGCACTTCAGATCACAGATCTTTCAGGTGTCGTGTAAGAACATAATTGATGCTCCCTCCAGTGGCAGTAACTGTGAAGACAGCTTGAGTGACACAGAAGGACCATTTGTTATAGAACCCTCAAAAAAGAAGAAATCCTAAGGGCCCTGAGAGATATTTGTGTCAGTTTTCATGAATAAGATATATGAGGCAATATGTAGAAAACAATCATACACATGTACAGTATATTACTATCTGTCCGTCCGTCCGTACGTCCATCCATCCATCCATCCATCCATCTAAATAAGAAACGTGGCAAATCATAAAATTTCATTTGTGACACATAACATTGAAGACATTTTGACATTAAAAGTGTGACAAATATTGATTGAGAATTTTTTGTTTTCTTATAAACAAGTATTACCATTTGAATGATAACAACTGTCAATGATTTAAATATTTGTAAAGTAAATAAATAGATTTTTAAAATTGTTGTTGCAAAAGCCACACATGGTATTGTATTGTTTATTGTAAAGTTAATTGACAATTGAAGCATGAAGTGAAAAAAAAAGCCAAAAACAAACATAAAGTGATTAAATTCACAGGGCAGAAGCTAAATTAACTGAGAATTTTTAAGGTACCGATCGATACTAATTTGATTTTCATCCATAAGTCAGTGATGTGTGCTCCATCTCTTTCGTAGCAATCAAGCCACCATTTTACGTGTGCCTGACCAACATCTGACAACATTTCGGAAGTCGCTGAAGCACATTCGTTTTTGACGCCTTCTTGAAGTGTTGGGAGATCCTGAGGCCTTGTTCCATCCCTTGATCGGGAGCTCATTCCGTGAGACCACGTTGACCAATTCACCATTCCGGGAACAGCTCATCCATGATAACACTAACATCATATGAAGAATGAATTATTATTATTATTATTATTATTATCATTATTATTTTTATTTGAATGTGCTGGGGCAGTTATCTCAGAATTCAGGAATTCTGTGTCCTCGAACTGTGAGCTGTAGCTATCATACAGCAGGTCAATTTCAAACAAGATGGCACCCTCTAGATACTGCCTTCACTATACTGCAAGTGTACACATGGAGAAATAATCCTCTATATCAGGGGTGTCAAACTCATTTTTCTCGCGGGCCACATCGTAGTTCTGATTTCACTCGGAGGGCTGTTACAACTGTTAACCTGTGTAAATGTATGATCGCCTTATACACATCTAATTGATGGATCACTGGTTTTGAAATCAGAAGCTAGTAAATAGTTTGTTCAATTATGTATTTTAAAGGAAGGATTGGTAACAAATGCTTGAAATATTGAATATCTTGTGTTCACAGTGAAGACAATTTAAAAAAAAACACATGATTTGTCTTTGCGGGCCACATAAAATGATGTCGCGGGCCGGATGTGGCCCCCGGGCCTTGAGTTTGACACCTGTGCTCTATCTGGACACGTAAGGAAAAACCTGCAGCTGGATAATTTCATACAGAATGGACCCATGGGCTCCAACTGTCTCCAAGATACACACGCCCACATGTAATTTGACTTTCTCTGACTGTTGATGAGTGCCTTAACAATCTTAAATCTCTCTATAACAACATGCACCATAGAGGTGTTAAGAGGAAAGGGCCACAGTGAAACAAAGTAACTTTGGACTTTGGGAAAACACTGAAAAAACACAGCTACTGTGAGGAAATGTAGCCTTTGACTGTTTCTATCATCAACAAAATACTTGCAGTTTCTTCCAGCATGATCATGGACTCTTGCAGATTTGTTTGCGTAAAAAATATAAAAAGGTTTCCTTCAAAAAGAAAAAAAAAAAAAATGGGTAGACAATAGTTATGACTGCAGAGGTATATAAAATTAAAAAAAAAAAAACTAATTCACTTCCACAGGCTACAACAGCTCCACAATTTATTGCGACCCAATGTAAAAATTATATGTAAAACATCAGGGCTCAGTTTTTTGGTCAATAGTGCTGTCAAATGAACAGTATTATTTTTCTAAAAACTTGTTCAACTATACTGCATAAAACTGAGCAGTGTTTCAAATATTTTGCGCTCCAAACCCAACTGCTCATTTGGGGTTCACTTGGTCTCTCACTGTGAGAGGAGTGCGGTTCTAGAATTGATTCATATTCAAGCACCGTAAGTCAAATCGCGTTGAGATTTGGCGCTGTATCAATAAAACTGAACTGAAAATGAATTAAATTCGCTAGCTAAATTAGGTACACAATTAGAAATGCTGGTCACTGTAGCCACGTTCATTGATACACTACTATAAACTAAATCCACAACAATAGCCAAATACTTTTGGATGCAGATCTTGTAGCTACTGGATATCACTGGATTATGCAGCTGTATCTAATGTTGTGGCTAATTGCAATACAAAGATCATTCTGAGAAACACATACTGTACTGTATTTGGAAAATCATGTAATGCCATATGGCTTAAAAATACAAAGCCACAATTGTTTTAAGAGAATATTTTGCAATGACAACCGTAAACTTTCACAATAATCATCAGCATTAATCGACATGATAGATGCTGTGCATCAAAGTATACAGTATGTATGCATCCGTATGAATGCAAGTATGTTGTAAGAATGGTAAATGGGCTGTCACTTATATAGCGCTTTTCTACCTTGGGTACTCAAAGCGCTTTACACTGTACCTCATCTACGGTAGAAATCATCCAGATGTTTTGCAGCTGCTTGTATCTGGTGGTGAAGATCTAGACAGCATCTGTCACGGGCCCGGGCCATTTCTAATCTGTTCAGAACATTAGGCAGAGAGTACTAAAAACCCATCGCGCGCTGAGAGTGCCGCTCAGCTCACAATGTGCTCGCCACGGGCTCGGCTGGCTTCAAGTTCAAAATTAAAGCAGAACAAGGGAAGAGGTGTATCAAGCTGAGCCGTACAGATAGGACTATTTTATACACACCATTTCTCTTTTAAACTCTTACAAGCGGAGTGAGGGTGATGGCTTTGAGAAAAAAAAAAAGGCTAACTGAAGTTATGAGGGCAGAGCGCCTCAGGCAAAAGACTGGAGCTTTGAACTAGAGGTCCAACACAGCTTATTGAGGTCAAGATCTGGCAAACACCAAGCAAAACTAACATCACTCTAAACTGGAAACAAACAACTTTTAAAGCCCCACATAGTTTTATGAAATTACTTGGCATGGAAAGATAGCTACTGGATGTATCCAAATGTGGTCATAAGAGAAATTAGTAGAGCATTACAGTATCACAGTATATTCGAAATGGAATATTGTGCATGTTCATGCAAAAATTCACACATTGGCACATTGCAAAACAAAAACGAAACTTGCCAAAACTTACAAATGCAACAATTTGCCACAAAATCACACAATTTTTAAAGCAGTTTGGGAGATTAGGGCATTCAATTACATAACACTAGCAGGCCTATGCGTTTTCAAGTAAACACACAGTCAACAAAATGCTACTACGGTAATTGTACTGTATTGAGATCATTATCATTTCCAAAAGGGTCAAATCATTTTGAGAAAGAAACATCGTACACAGGAAGAAGCAAATCTGAGATTCCTTATCTTGCCAAGGCTGCTGCCAAATTTCAAGTGACACAGCGGTGACACGACTGCACCTCAGAGATGTGTTTAGCTAACATTCTAAGTTTAGGAATGTCCCTGGTTTTTCCCTTCCTGGGTTCATGCGTCTAGTTACCAGCCGGTCAACCTTGTGGCCCCGTGAACTGACCCTGTCCTCCCTCCGAGGTTTGAAAGAAAAAGAAATCCAGCTCTCAGGGGAAAGCTCCGACTAACAAGAAAACTGCTGGTCCGAATCTCTCAGAAGTGCTGTGTTTTCCCACTGGACCACTTTCAGCTTAATAAACATCTTAACTAGCCAGAGGTCCCACGGGAGCTGCTGGGAAATCCGCTGGGCAGCCGGAGCTCAGGAGCTGGGCCTTTATTACATCCAGGTGGCTGTTAAAAAAATGCTGGCCTGCCATTAATGTCAAATAAAATGCAAGTGGCACCTTCGAGGGTGGACAGGGTCAGTGCACCTGTCTATGGACGAAAGCTACACTGGCACCCCCCAACCCCATGTCCAAACAGTTTGGTCTCACAGTCTTGCTGTGCTTTCTCACAGCCAGTCCAGTGCCTAAAGCAAATAAACGTATACCAGGGTCGATGGCACATTTAGTTTTACCTCTGCCAACTACCTAGCTGTTAAATCAAGGAATGCTGTTGAAATGGTCCACCATTAGGGTACTTCCTGTTTGTTTGTGCGCACTCCAGTCCTACTGTATGTGCACAGTGGCTGATCTGGACCGGAGCAAAGAGCGCTATAATTGTCCTGCAGGTTGTGGAAAGATGGTGATCAAGCGCTTTGATCAGACTTGAAAGGAGTTAATTGATTTCTGTGTTACAGGCGGCAGAGGCGGGGCAAAAGATGCTTGCTGGTCATTTGACAAATATCTTCGAGGGGGTTGCAGGGAGGGATGAAGAGAGAGATCACATCACACCCGACTACATCCCAGCTCAATTATAATAATTTGACTCACATGTGGTGGCCGCAGAATGGCAGGGAGAGCGCGGAGGCTGTGCTGGGGAGGAAGGGGTCTGTGTTCTGGGAGATCACTCATGTAACCTAACATTTGATGTCCCGTTGGAGTGCAGCCAGGAGGCTTGCTGAGGTGGTGGTGGAGCCACGACCACGCGGCTAACCTCTCACTTTAAGTCTCTGTGGGACACGCTGACGTTGGGTTGGATGATGTCACAATGCAAGTGGAGATGCAAGAGACCCCCAGGCACAAATGGCTTACAGGCTATTTGTCTCTGGGCGCATCATAACATGTTTTGATCTTCATTATTGTGTGAATACTGAGATTTTTAGATATCATTCGGCACATGTTATTATTTTTCTCAGCCTGAACACTTTTCAATTCGTAAATATCATTATTTTTATGGACTGAAAGGCACTGATGCAACAACATTCCCATGAAGTCATGCGAAAGCATTTACAAGCACCCTATGGACTTACTCTCTTGCTTGGAACCTGGTGATTGTTATGCAAACAATTTTCAAAATACAGTGGTATCTTTTAGCTGAATGTGTTTCGTGATCAAGTTTATAGCTCAGTTTACTAAAATTTCCCCATTTATATTTTCGCTCCCGATAAAAATACAACATTTTTTGGGGGTTACTTTTGTTTGATTAAAAAAATAGCACTGTTTTAGTAAAACAAATATACACAAAAAAATGCTGAGTTGTTTTCCTATCCCACTCGCTAGGTAGCTTTGGATTTGGAGCAGATTTGTTTACTTTTAACCAAGATTGGGGTAACCAAGCAGGTTGGGTTTTGAGATTGGATTTGGGCAGGTTGAGGAGAGATGCCGGTCACCAATTTTTAGGTGCAGCCCACTGAAATTGAAGTTTAAAATTCTTCGAACATGTGGGTATGGGTAACATCGCTGACTTTGTGGATCCCTGACAGGGGAAAGTTGCTTCCTATAAAATGTTTGGAACAAAATTACAACACTTTAACCATGGCTATACAGATAAGATGGTAACCCATTTCCTGGCATCTTTAATTCATCAATTAAAATTTTGACCCAACGTGCTGGGTCAAATCTTCAACCCAATGCGTTTGGTAAAAATAACCTAGGATGACTCTGTCCCTTTTGGACCCATCACTGGATTACCAATTTCACCCTTTTTGGGTTACTTTTGGTTTTTGTGTCATTAGTGTTGTGTTAGTGTCTGTTACATGCTCCTTGCAAGTGTTTTCATTTTGTATTTGTGTGTTCAAATGTTTGTCCCATTCAATAAGCAGCTGCAAATGCATCGCCAAATGTGGATCCTTTTTTTTTTTTCTCACATCACTCAAGCTTCCGCATATATAAAGCCTGCTCGTAATTACTATTTTACAACATAAATCAAAACCAGAAAAAGTCAAATCGGTGCTGCTTCTCAATCATGGCACCACTGTGGACCTCTAAAGATGCAATCATTCATTTGGAATCACAATCATTCATTATGCATTCAATCAGAAGGCTGTGAAGTCACCCTATTGGTCGCAGGGGGTGCATTTGCAGGGTGTTGGGTGATTTGTTTTCCACATTCTGTGAGGTATGAAATAGATTATAATCTTTGATTTTTGGGAGGCAATATCACAACATTGGTCGTGATTTTGTTTTGGTCGAATGTTGTGTTAAATGCAAACATTAGATTTTTACTAAATGATAACATTGTGAGCATTGTGGAAACATGTTTTGCCTTGCTATAATTTACAAGCCGAGAGAAATGTAAACGTCTCATTGTCATCCGTTTATCAGAGCCAGTATTACGTTTTCATTTTTACCAATGGTGGTGACACCCATTAACAGACAGCAGATTTAATTATCTGATGCTATGTCTAATTGGAAGGCAGTTGCTCATCTGTAAGAACAGTTCAAGTCCTGCTGCAGAAAATGTTAGGCAAGCCCTCTCACGGTCCGTTTTTAAAACTCGACACATTTCTATTCTTTGGCTTTTGACCCGATGTGAGACTGGCATTTTTCTGTTGTTTCCTGGTCTCCACTGTCCATAATAATTTTGTGTTTTAATTTATTGCTTTCAGTGTCTTTGTTGCTGTATTATTGCTATTTTGTTAATGTAAAGTGCTTTGTTACAGCTGTAGCTGTAAAAATTGTAAAGTTGTATTGTATTGTAAAACAACAACAGGATTAAAAAACAAAAGAAACCAAATTTGTGTTTCAAGTCTTTCTCATTTTATGCATTTTTTTTTATTATTATTTAGTTTTTTGTATTTTGCAATGTTTTGTTTCAACTATCGTGATTTTATTTTTCCAAATATTTCTGAATTTGGGTTTCACAGTGTCCCCTCACAATTCAGAAACTTGGGATTTGTCCTGTATTAGATTAGCATGTTCCAGCACCACGCACGAAGCTCAGACAAACCACCCACCACATGCTCATTAACTAGATGCTCAGTGGCATCCACATGATTGCTGCATCACCTGCTTGTGAGTTTGTTAGCTGTGTGTCCAGGTCTGGTCAGAACCTGTTTTGACAGGCCTTCTGCCTTTACTCCTTTGCCTCTATCTGTCTCTGGTCACCCAAGCGCAGGGGGAAACAGGGCTGTCAAAGGGAGAGTGGCAGGCTAAGCCCGTCTTAACACCGCATCTCAAACCACCTCATAAATATGGGCTTCCTTTTCCAATTTCCAAGCAGCCCATCCACCTCTGTCTACATGCTTACACACCGCTCTGTGTCATGCGCTCGGGTGTGAGTGTAAAAATGACCACGCGACATCTGGCATACGCACAGAGGGTGGAGCTTTGATGTGCTGCTCACCAGTTCAGCTCAGCTTGAGTGAGCCAAACCCTCTAAAACAACATACTCCAGCCATTGAGCCACAAGTAGGCCTGGTGGGTCAGAGATAGCGAAAAACTTTAAAGAATGCCTGAAAACACATCTACTGGTTGTGAAACGCATAGCAGCCTTCAATTATTGCTTTGTCCTTTTAATTTCTCCTCAGAACAAGCACACCCATACACACACACACATCTATTTTAATTTCCAAGTGTGGTCCAAAAATCCTTATTTGCCTTATCATAAAGGCGTTAATAGAAAATGGAAACCATCCGTGGCAGCTTTTTTAAAAAAGGTTTATTCTAGGCATGCAGTTCTGTGAACACTGTTTGTATGTGCCCATCTGCAGACCCACCTTGTTTCCACCAGGCAATGTTTTTTTATCTGACCTATACTGTCACATTTTTCCAGTGGCGGCCATGCATGTGTTACCTGGCCCAGTGAGGATGAATTTCAAGTTTGATTGGTTAACAGTTGTTGAGATAAGATAGTCTTAGCACAGAAGCCCACTTTTCAGCACACGTTCTGTCACACTGGTGGTAGCAATGCAGTAAATGGTTCACTCGCAATGCAGAAAGAGGGATTTGTGCACATAATGTTGCCTCCCCACTGACACAGTCCACTCCTTTCTGTGGTGGAAACCTAAGCCTCATGTACATTTACCAATCAGAACATGATTTTGTGGAAGAGATGGGCATTCCATCCCGGGGATGGAATTGTCCGTCCGTCCTGGACGTACACCTATTTTGTAGACGGACGGAGGACGAGAAGTCTTTTAAAAAGGATGGACTAAGCAAGGACAGAAGTGGGTTTTCGTCGGTCCCTTTATTCGTCCCTAACCAGGTCGAGTACCGATTGATTGTGTTGGGTTCTTTTAAAAAGCAAGACCACTGTTCTCTCTGCGATACCATGGATAAGCCTTTAAAATTAATTCCGTACCAGGCATTTTCAGACCCTCTTTTACCCTAAACGTTTGAAAAAAATAAAAAATAATAAAAATAAATTCCTGGGAATTAATGGCTGGACTGTGCAAATGTGGATCCTTTTCTTCCAAAATGTCTTTTGGGATTGAATTAGTTAACTGCCTGCACAACACTTTTCATGTGCGTTCCTTGCAATAACATTGCACAGGCACAGTCTGCCCTCTAGTGGTTCAACACATATAATGCCATGGATTATGCCACAAGACACCACACAGACAACTGACAGGAACATGCCCTGCCTGTTTTGTATGTGTAATCCAGGTTAAGGTTTGTATTGGGCATACAAGAAAAGTGGGTAACAATTTTGTTTTGTTAACTACCTGTTACATTTACATACCTTATCTTTTTGCACGTGAAGTATGTTCTTGTCTGGGACTGGGACATCTCTTGAGCGTAAAAATCTCTGTCAGTGGCGCCATAGAATCCGGACGTGGAAGTCTTTCGTTTCCTCCTAAAAAAACCTTGAGTTATTTTTCAATAATTATTTTATTGTTAAATAAGGCAATAAAAACGGAAAACGTATTGTATTATAACTTCAATGTTTTGCAAAAAAAGCAATGGTATTGTTTTATAAAGCAATCTTAAATATTCTCGTGAGCCCTGGCGGGTTCCTTTCTCGTGACCCATGTGGATGTTTTGGCAGCTAAATGCTATCTTGGTCAAACAGTTGTAAACAATTCAATCCACTCACAATACACCCAGCCGGTAAATGGATGTGAATAGGAAATTAGGAAAATAAATGAGCTTTAAATAATGTTTATGAATCATGAAATCTCTACCGTTATCATATCTCCCACGTAAGGACAGAAGGAATTTGAAAGGATGAGGATGAATGGGGTCGGAGGACGACTATTTTTATGAATAAGGTGGAGGGACGAGGACGGAAGGGTGCCCAGGTCACGGACAGAAGACTTACCGCCAAAATTGGATAAAGTGCCCATCTCTGGACTAAGGTAAACTGGACTGTGTTGCACGTCTTGGTGCCCTAAAACGTCTTAAGTTGTCATCAACATAAACCTGACAATAATAATTATTTCAAGACACAGCTTGCTTTGCTTGTATGCTAAATGTCATTCTTTTGACAAGTAGCAGCCATTTGTGGTCCAGGTGGAGACTGATGTTCTGGAATTGATTTTGATATATGGGTGTTGAGCCGCACAGTGGCCAACTGTTGCACATTATAGCTCAGAGGTTGTGGGTTCAAATCCAGGCTACCGCCTTCTTGTGTCGGGTTTGCAAGGTCTCCCCATGCCTGCGTATGGTCTTCTCTGGGTACTCCAGTTTAATCCCGCATTAAAAATAATTGCTTGGTAGGTTAATTGAGCACTCTAAATTATCCGTAGGTGTGAATGCGAGAGTGAACGGTCGTTTGTCGATGTGGCCTGCGACTGGCTGGCGACCAGTTGAGGTTCGCCCCGCCTCTCGCCGAGATGTCAGCTGCACACCCGTGAACTAAGTGAGGTTAAAAGGTACGGAGAATGTTTGGATGGATTATCATGGGTGGTAAAATGAAACCATCTTTTTAGTTTGGCTGTGTAAATGAAATGCTTATATAGCCTTCTGTACAGTACTTTCAATATACAGATTGTCATGCACTAACATACTCCACCGTAAAAAAGGCTTCCTGCCAATTTCTTCTGACAGGCAATGCACAACTTTATGCAAATTATTACATTTGAAGGGTACTTATCAGAGGTGGGTAATCCAGGTCCACAGTTCGGCTTCAGCCACAGGTGCTTCTACTCAACCGGCAGGTAAACAAGCTCAGTTGATTAGTAGCACCTGTGGCTAAAGCCAAACTATGGCAGAGTTTTTACTTTCTGGACCTGGATTACCCACCTTTGGTACTTATTGACTAAAAGTCTAAATGTGCTGGAGTTTATAGTTCATTTGTTAGTGTTTTTAAGGTACATTTAGTATAAAAATAGTCTGGTATTCTCTGTGGCAGGGATGCATTTAATACTGAAGTCAATGAGGAAAACATCTATATTTAAGTAATTTTTAGACAACAGAGACACAGATAATTAAACTCTGCTCACTGAATGGTGAGGGAATCATAATTTTTTGCTATACTAAAACATTTGCTGTACAATGATGTTCACCCCATGGGATGCAGTGGTGTAGTTACTGTGTCTTAATTACACATGCTCCTAATATCCCAATTCTGTTATGAATTTCTTTATTTCCAGTTTTACACAGGAGAGGAAACTAGGAAAGGACGGAAATGGCTAAAGTAAATATTTACATTATGAATCAGTTTAAAGCTCTTCAATGTACACCAGTGGTGGAATATACTGCATGCAAGTCTGTGGGTGAATGTGAATGCATATGGCATGCAGTTTATGCACTGTATGCACATCAGGAAGGAAGGCTTCGGGAGCCTCTCAGTGTGCTTTAGGGAATCACTGACATGAACTTAACCTCAATACAGAAGCATGAAAATGTTTCCCTGTGCGCAGAAGAAGAATCCTCAGATTGCCACTGCTACTCCAACAGCTGAACTGAAGAGTTAACGTAAAACCTCATGAAGGGATCTGCAAAAGTTGAATTGAGGCACCTGGACTCTTCTTGGTTGGTCCAGTTGTTCATTCACCAATTGTGAATTACCGTACACAGGATGACTGAAACACTAACACAGACACTCATTAAGAATTGTCAGGGATTCTGGTTAGGGAAGACAGACATTTAGGAAGCAAGTACAAGTCTGGAACGGAACAAGAAACTGCTTGTGTCGGAATCTAAACTACTCAGTAAAATAAAAATAATCAAGCAAAAATTCTTCAAAAAAATATTTGCATAATATCCTTCTGACAATTACACCCTTGTTTTGGATTGAGAATTGATCTTATTGATCTTTTATCTGGATGAAGGCGATTATGTGATACCCATGCAGCTTCAGGGAGAAGCTCACATTTATTTATTAGATGTTTATCTAAATCAGGTACAGGTATACTCAGTTTCATGACACGGATGAGACACAGCTGGTTGGTAAGGAGCTGACTGGCTGAACAAGGGAAGCCAATGACATACCACAAGGAACATAAACACACTAGTTTTGTCCATCCATTCAATTTCAATACTGCTTAACGTCATTGCAGTTGCCGGTGAGCTTCAGCCAAGAGGTGGGGTACAGCCTGGAATGGTAGCCAGCCAATTTCAGGGTGCATTTAGACAAACAACCATAATTCAAATTCACACCTAAATGCAATTTAGAGTCTTCCATTAACCTAACATGCAGGCGAGAGGCAACCGACGGAAAGCCAACCTCAGAGCTTAGAGGCGGATAAATATAATATTGTCATACATTAAAAATGATAAATTATATGCAGCCCATTTTGCTTGGAGCCAATTAAAAGATTTCTTCAAGGTGCCGAAGCTAAAAATGGATACAGGCATGCACAATAATTCAGTCCCATCACCAAATGCCATATTTAAAAAAAAACAATATGATTCTCTTACATGACATTACAGTGTCCATGTAATGTAAATTAGTGTATAGTTGTTAACAGTTATTGGCCTTTTCATCAACAGTTTAACACTTTCTGTGAGACTGTGGAAAGAGGCATGCTGTGCATCAGAACTGACATGTTTTAATATTTGAATGATTTTCTTGAAGCGCTGACTCAGTTGACGTGTCACTGCAGTGAAGAATGGGTGTCTGGGGTAAAGGCTCAGCGATTTAGAGCTCTGCTCACTCATTCCGCACACTGCATGATGAACTTTGTGATGAAAATATATTTATGTCAGAGCATGCGAGATCTGTCTGTTTGTCGTGCATTTTGGTCCCTCGGAGGCAACCAACCAACTGATGTCAAATGTCAAAGTCTCTGCCAAATTAAAAATACATATATTAATTGGATATTATTGGGCTTTATTTTTAGCATTCCATTGTTGTCTCCTCTAAAAAATACACAATAAACTGTTTTGCAAAGTCCAATTATCAAATGTAATTGATTAAAACGTTTTTGACATCGTACAAAGCCAAGCTTTTAAAAAAGTAATTTTTCACGTTGTTTTTTCTTTTCTTAATCACTTGGTGTTGATGCTTTTGTCCGTCAGCATGGTCCATCATGTTGGAGGATTTCAGAAGGATGTTATTTATCAATGCTTCGCTCTGTGCTGAAGTTGTAGTGAAACTGCACAAGGAGAAAATATACAGCATTAGTGAACAAATATTGCTGCAGAGCACACATGCTTGAATGCATATTGACACTTGAATCTGAACTGCAAAAAAAAAAAAAAAAAAAAAAACCATAACACAATACTGTATACAACTATTATAGCAGACAACTATATAGACTATTTTGATTAAATAACATGATCATTTATTTTGGATAAAACACGAGAGTAAGAGTAAGTCCATACACTTTTTTTATATATATACTTGAGATTGAATTCAACAGTACGACATTCCGAAGAGAGGATGGGAGGGAAAAAAAGTTGTACTGCCCCCTTCTGGTGACTACATCACTCTCACGGTCTCCCAACGTTTACTGAGCCAATGCACATACTGTACTGTACTCTAGTTCCATTACACAAATCTCATGGCACACCACCAAACCAAAATGTCACAAAAGTAGGCATAACCCTAATGGTCTTGGTGCGATTCACTTCCACAATTATCTACTGAGTATGAAATACGGGCCTGTTTAGTTGAATACAAAGCTGATGATATACCTGTCGGAGGTCATGACACATTCTGTTTTATGAATCAAGAGTCAGGTCTAGACAGGACCAAGGGCCTGGCCCCATCAAATAAATGATAAATAAATGTTGTGCCCCCCACAAATAAATCCCAGAAAATATGTTATATTTCACATATTTTTATTATCTTATGCCTCTTTCCTCCGCTCCACTTCTTACTGTCTCAATCTTGCTTTCCCCCTCAAATGTAAAATATATCTAGTTGTTTCTCGTGTCATGTTCCTCAACTTCGCTCCATCTCCCCTTTTCACTCTGCTTAGATCATTGGCTTGCTGCCGGCTCGCTGTGAGGGATAGCTGTCTGCAGCGAGCTGAGACCAAACTTCCAATCACCCTTCAGTATGCAAATGAGCCAGTGTCAGGTTTCTAATAGCAGCTTGCAGCAGTAGACTGCAAAATAGGTTTGTTAAACTCGTTCATAGTGTTTTGTGTAGTGACATACTTAATTGCTAATAATCCAAATCCAAGTGAGTAGATTTGTCAGTTAGACATGGTAAAAGGTGCTGGAGCTCAATGCCCTCTCAAGATTTGTGGCTGCCCCCTTATACATGCCCGTCTAGACCCGACCTAGGTATGAATAACAGTAACGGGAATGGAAGAGCATTTGATTGTTTTTCCTGTCAATATACAGTATGTCACTGTCATAGACGAACACAGATACAACAATTGAAGTTAATGTTTAGTATATTTCAGGCCAATTAAGTGAGATTGGATATTTTCCTGCAGCACACTAGAATTTATCTCATGCCACAGCACAGTGGTTGGGAATCACTGCTCTAGAAAGAAACAAGTCATGGTTTTCATAGCTGTCGTTCTTGAAGTCAAAATGGGACATGATTATTTTGAACATCACACTTGTTTCTGTATTATTGTACGGATTCAAATGACTGAGAAAAAATATACACATAACACGAACCACATGAGATACTCATTAATAAGTAAAATATTAAAACTAAAATATCATTCTGACTGTTGTAACGTTGCAATGAACGTTCAGTGACGTTTTCAATCTGTTGTACTACTGTAACACAACACTAGAGGGTGCTGTAAGATCACTGGAGTAAATGTTCCAGCTCTCTAAGAAAAGCAAATATGCACGAGGTATCATTGAAATGCGGGTTCTCTCAATCAAAACACCTCATTTTCTGATTTTCATCTACTTGACGGAACCCGGAAACCTGTCACATATCACAGCTGTGTTAATGGGATCATTCAGAGCCCCACCACGCGAGAATCCAGTTTCACAAATAAATCCTGTATGTATGTATGTATGTATGTATGTATGTATGTATGTATGTATGTATGTATGTATGTATGTGTGTATGTATGTATGTGTGTATGTATGTATGTATGTATGTATGTATGTATGTATGTATGTATGTATGTATGTATGTATGTATGTATGTAGCCCATGTGGGTGAATGTGTGTGGATGATGGATGGGGGAATGGGGTGTTATCGGGGCGAGCATGTATCAACGTCTGCCAGTTTTACACACGGGCTGACAGGACAGTGACACACTAGAACATGGGCGGCAGTCGCCCAGACGAGCCCAGCTTCATTTCCTGTTCCTGCTCCACTGCCAAAAATATGTGACATGTTGTCTTCATTAATTCCACCTCTATTTGGAGCTCTCCCTCTCACACCACGCGCACACTGTGTACCTCGGTGCCTCTTCTATGCAGCCGTAGCCATAGGAAGAGACGTCCACAAACACACGCTAACTCCCAAAGCAACGCTGAAAGGCCATCATGCATAGGCGCTAATGAAAATCCTGTCATGTGTGCACACACACTTCTCCATCTTCACACACTCCCCAAACTAAAATTAAGCCAGCCGCCGCCAACATCTTTCAGCAGAGTAAACCACATAAAGACGTCACTTTAAATTGTGTACTAATTAACACTTAAAAAGACACAAATTAGATATGCGTGGCTAAGAGCAATTATAATATCCGCAAGTTTTGCGAGTCATTTGGGAAATGAAAAGAATGACTAATTGCTGGAACCAACAACATTGCATGCATAGCCTAAGTGATGCCTGTTAGGAAATGGTCTTATCTACAACTGCGGCTGCAGTCTTTAATATAAGTCAGAGAGCACATCAAGCATCCATATTTTCAGTGGGGTTAGAAATCCGGCAATTCGAGGCAAAGTGGCGCTTGTTTTAAGGGTCATCATATGCACTCACAGTAACAACTTCTGGATGAGAAAAGAAGACTGAACATTCTGAAACCAGTGGCAGTGGGTTTTCAGTCAAATACTGTATGTTTTTCATAAACTCTCAAGGACACGACACCAGTATCGTGAGCCGACATCTTCTCTGATGCCGGAAAACAAGTACAGAGCTTACTTGAGTGGAAATGAAGCAAATGCACATTATTACCGTTTGATAATTAACACAATTACCTCCACCAGGAGGTTTCGCTCAATGCTGGTTGTCTGAAAGAAGGCTTATGCAAAACAACGTAGTCACTTTTCATATAACTTGTTGGAGACGAGGAGAATGGGTCAAGGGATGTGCTGCTAAATGGTGATATTGACCCTACTGGTCCAATTAGGACATTTGAAAATATTTTACGTAATTTAATGAGAATAATGGATGCATGTTGTTGAAGAAAGGTGGGCATATAAAGGTTTGGATTAGGAAGGCGCTGATCCAAAGAAGTATTGTTTGGCCTTGGTGGTGGTCTGCGCTCCTCTGAAGCTATTCTAGTTCCCTATGAAATGCACCACTTGCGTTATGTTTTGTAAAAGTCTCACTAATTATATTTCTCTCCTGCTTCTGTTGATATCATCCTGGGATAATAACAAGAGGAGAGAGAAGTAAAAATAACACAATTGTGAGGGATGCTTCCACTTGCAAACTAATTATCAAGCTAAGCTGCGACTTCATCCTCATCAGCCAGGCCCCGCCATTAATCTTGTGCTGTCGTCCACTTCACTAAATCCAGCGTGTTACACTATCTCACATTTACTTCATCAGCTCCAGTGCGGCTGTAATTAATGATTTCTCATGCCCTTCCCTTCCCCAGCTCAGCTCACCATGTGTCCGCCTGCTAATCACACCCGCCGAACAGAAAGAAGGAGGCGAGGGAGCGACGAGTAGTGCAAGGAGAGGAGAGAGAGCAGATAGGATGAGCAAACAGGTTGGGCTCACACACGCATTCAGACACACACACACACACACACCCACACACACCCGCACCCACACCCACACACACACACACGCACAGTTAAAGCCTACTTTGACAGTGAGCTTCAATCAGATGACTGCATGACAGCATGGCGACTGTGTGATTTGGATAGTTTGTGACAGAAGACAGAGGCAGAGTGCAGAACAGACACCTGGTTTGATGAGGGAGTGTTTGCTCCGTAACACATCTCAAACCCAACAGCACCTGTTCTTTTACAGTGGTCTGTCACTTCCTGGCACTTCAGATACCACGACACCGTGCTAATGAGAAAGAAGGGGGGGATTGTCTCTCTTTTTAAAGCACACCCATATACTGTACAACACACACACAGGGTCTTAATTTCTGCTGGCTACAGTGCGGAGAGGAAATTGAGCATGTTCTCTGTGCGAGCTCATGTTTTCTGGGACGCTGATTAGGAACTAAAAGAAGAGCAAAACCTACAACATTCTGAGAGATGCTTGATTGAACTGTTTGGGAGAAGAATTGGGGAATAAAAGTCAAGGGCTTTGGAACGGTAGACAAAGCTTTTAAGAGGGAATGGCTGCCTAGCCAGGGCATGCTTTTATTCAATTGGGGCTTAGTGGAGCCAACAGGGTCTCGCTGTCTCAGACACTTAATTACAAGCCCATGACTGTTTGCTTTGCATTCTGGGCCAGCGGCGGCAGCTGCAGCCGAGCGTTGCAGCCTCTACTCACTTCCTCCTCGATCTCTGCCAGGGATTTGATCGTAATGCCCATTAAATTGACTTGCTGCATCTGAAATCAAAAGCATTGAGAGGAGGGAGAAGGGAAGGGGGGGAAAAAACACAAGGAACATGGCGGTTAGGCTCCTGGCTAAGTAAGCATGCTTAAAATCTTTAATCCTCTCCCTCTGTGTCAATACGAACCGGCTATGGTGACAACCGCCGCCAGGCAGCCAAATGGACCGCATTGAGCCAGCGCTGCCTGAGTGCATGCATTCATCACTCAGGGTGAGAGAAAGGAAAGGATAGCAGATAAAGGGATAATAGGAGAAAGAAAAGGGGTATGGATGAGAAGAATTGAAAGGACAGTGAAGGAATGGAGGAGAAAAAGAAAGCTCAAGAAGGGACAAAAATAATGAAAGACGATCTAGAGGAAAAGAAGGCTCAGACAAGTAGGAGAAGGCAGGAATGGAAAGTCTGGGAAGTGCAGTGGAGAGATGAGGAGAAAGGGGGAAGAGAGTGAGGGAGTTCAGGAAAAGAGTTGAAAGAAATAAAACATAAGACCTGTACTTTCAGTGGACAAAATGGAATGAGACCCACCTTTTCAGGAAAAATCATAGCCCAATACGACCACCGTTGTGATAAGGTCCCCATGATATGTACCTTGGTAGGTGTTTTCCTCAAAGAAATGTTTGCATTTGTGTGTTGACTGTATGAATGGACAGAGAGTTGCATGATGCGACAAACAAATGTGATAAGGTGTGAAGAATACGTTCAGTCTGTCAGTGTGAACATGACTCAACTTCCAGCTAGCTCCTACAAACTTCTCACAACCTGGCGTTTCAATGGTTACAGAAAATGGAAATATGGATTTTAAGGTACCGGTAAATAAAGTTGTTTTCAAACTTTGTTTCAGCTTCAAAATGGGGGACTTCAAACTTTGCCTTGGCTACGGCTGTGGTTATGATATCCTTAAGTTAGTTTACACGATATAATCATCTTTACCACAAGTATTTGGTATGATTTTACCTCTTTTGATAAATCAGAGAATCGCTGAGTGATCCCAAAGGGCACATCATCCATGGCTGTAAAAAAAAAGAAGAAAAAAGTACTTTTGAAACATGACTTTTTATACCAAAAATGACCATTTTTTCTTTATTTTGAGGGTTTGAACAAAACTGCATGTGGCATAATGAAGCAACAAAGCTATCAACATCTCCAGGCTCTCGACACCTCCCCTCCCACCAGACAAGATGAAAGCCTTTTCTTATTCTTTGCTTCTCTCCTCCAACCCAACCCTTCCCAACCCTCTTCCACTTTAATTACTCCTGATTATTCCTGATTTTGTCTTGTCAGAGAGATGTTCACCTCACAAACAAAGACACACTTACACCCGGCACAGAAAAAATTGAAAGAATAAAGACAAAACGCCGGATATCAAATTTGCATGAAAATAAGCTACAGCGTTCGGCCCACAAAAAAGGTAGATTGAAATGAGGACTTGCCAAAAGCACGGTGGTATAATTAGCATTTGACCAAACAAACGAGCTTCAACAGAGCTATAATTAAGCAGGCCTGTAATTAAGTGTATGCCCTTTATCATAATGATCGTGGTTAAAATGGTGTGATGGCTGCCAGTTGATTATTAATGGTGTAACCCAGTACTGCCTGCATCCTGCACTGGAATCAAGGTGTCACCACTGTCAGGCTAGAGTGCAGGTCTTTGTTTATAAAAAAAACATTAGGGCACAAATTAACACGAGGTGACAAGAGATACAAAGCTTCTCAGTTCAGGCTCAAAGAAAAACTGCAGCTGCTTGGCCTCATTAAAAAAAAAAAAAAAAAAAAAACTCTTAAAATCTAGAGCTCCAACACTTGCCGCAAAGTGCTTTGACAGGGGCCCCAAATATCAGGGCGCTGAGCTTCAAACTGGCGTTCTGCAGGCGCTTGGTACGGGAAAATACATTTAGAAGTGTAAATTGAATCTTCTCCTAATTTATGGTTTTGGAGTTTGTGGTCGTTTTTAGTTTTATTGTGTTGTTGTTAAGTTGTGCTTCCCCGTCACACTTAAATCACTTGCTTTGCTTCTTTGGTCGTGGAACAATGTCGTCTTTGTAATCTATGGATGACCCTAGGCTGCCTAAGCGTGGGTAAGTGTGTTTAAATTGTCTGACTCCACTGTAGCACTAAAATACTAATCTTGAATGGCAAGCAGAGCACAAACCTGATAATGATGACAATTGGCAGATAGTGCCAGATTCCAATTATATGTAGTGTGGAAAATGGCAGAGATCTTTGCAAATGTTTTATTCTACTACAAAACAAAAATAGCCATTAGTTAATAGAACCTGTAGTGGATAAACATCAGAAAACAGCAGTCGTGATCAATGTAGCATTCCCGAATGATAGCAAAAATCCAGAAAAAGGAACACAAGAAGTTGGTGAAATACCAAGGACTGAAGGAAGAACTAGAGAAAATGTGGAGGGTAAAGACAACAGTGGTGCCAGTAGTAATCGGAGCACTGGGGTCAGTAATCTGTAGGCTGGGATGAAGACTCCTGCAGATACCAGGAACTACATCTCCGTGCAGAAGAGTGCAATACTGGGAACAGCTATGATTCTGCACAGAACCCTCAAGCTCCCAGACTTCTGATAGGGGACCCGCCCAGGTGGGCAAGGAAACAATGCTTTTTTGAATATATAATTATTATGATAATTACAAAAATGATATCTACTATTTGTTATTATTTCCACTCACCTCACAAAATGAGAATCGATTAGAGAATTGTTAAAGAATTGGAAAATGGAATCGCTAAATTCTTATTCCTGGTCACGTGACAAGGAAACTTGAGTCATCAGTTAATCAGCCTGGGCATTTATCCCACTAGTTCAGGGGTGCCCAAATGGTGCTAACCCTAAGCCTCCAGAGCCCCTATCCCGCCTGTTTTAGGTGTATCCCTATTCCAACACATCTGATTCAAATCATCAGGATTGCTACCTGGCTTTTGCAAACCTTACTGGTGAGCTGATCATTTGGATGGTTGAGTGAATTTGAGTCCCGGATGCCCATCATGTTTGAAGGTCTTTAATCACACTTTTAAAACAATGCATCCATCCATCCATCCATTATCAATACCGCTTATCCTCACAAGGGTCGCGGGGCGTGCTGGAGCCTATCCCAGCTGTCTTCGGGCAGTAGGCGGGGGACACCCTGAATTGGTTGCCAGCCAATCGCAGGGCACACAGAGACAAACATCCGCACTCACAATCACACCTAGGGGCAATTTAGACAGTCCAATCAACTTACCATGCATGTTTTTGGAATGTGGGAGGAAACCGGAGTACCCGGAGAAAACCCACGCAGGCACGGGGTGAACATGCAAAGCCGGGATCGAACCCACGACCTCTGAACTGTGAGGCGGACGTGCTAACCAGTCGATCACCGTGCCGCCCTAAAACAATACAAATACATAAAATATATGGAGAAAGAGCAATGTCCTAAAATAATTCAAATGATATAAAAAATAATAAATTAACAACTGTAATAAGACTTTAAAAAACTGTGAAAAACACCATGATACGGCATGGGTTTACTGTAATTATATTCTGTTGTCTGCTGCGTAATGGTTTTCGTAATGTTTAATGAATATTTTGCTACAGTAATTAGGCAAAGCTTATAGTGTGTGAGTGTGCATATATTTTCAGAAGGCTGAACACTTAAGGTATAAAGTCTTTATTTTATTACGTTTATGTGGATAAGAAACAGGCAAAAGCTTTACAGAGGGGATTTAAGGCACCTTGATTTCAACGCCATGAACAGGTATTTACTTACATTAAAATCTTATGGCTCAGGGTATTAAAAAAGATAAGAAAATATGAGCTATGCATTTGACGTCTTTGCATAACAGTTTTATCCATATTTGTGTGCATTATGTTTGTTTTATATTGTATTACAGTATAAAATATATTTGGCATTTATGGCCAGTATTTGTCATGTGAAATGTGTATAAGTCTAATGATATTTTGACGGAAAAATATCACCAATAAGTATCGGATTCAAAAGGGATGAAAATGAAAAGAAAGGCAGATGCCGATAATCGCCAAAATGCCAAATATCGGCCCCGATAATCGGCCTGGCCGATAATCGGTCTATCTCTAGTATCGCCCATTCGTTGTATGTATGTTGACTTGAATACGTTCATTTAAAAAATATAAAAACAAGAGAATACACATGCACTAGTACTGTGACTGGGAGCAGAGAGAGGGAGGGAATACATTTGAATCAATAGGCAGCCATGGAGTACTGAGATTGCAGCGGCTGATGGATCTGTGTGGCGTGGACAGATGGCTGCCCGGCACTAAAGGCCAGGGACTTTCCTTATTGCATTTATTGCGGGTCTCACTTTGTATTCCACCACCATCCATACTAGTGGGGCTATCTTACATCCAGATGAATGAAAAGGTTCTGAAGATGACTTGGTGTTAAGAAATGGATATCTGCACCACGGTAGAATCTAACACAAAGGGCAAAAGTAATGTAAATACAATCTTCTGGCTAGCAACTCCATTATAAAGCACGTTGGAGGCGCTCAAATGGCCAGGCTACGGTCCGTTAGCTCATGTGTATCGCAGTATGGAAGGATTGGGTAGTTACTTGGCATGTGGAGTATGTGAGGGCAGTCAATAGGAAAATGTCACCCCAGATTTTTGGTGCGGTGACTGTGATGATGGTGACGATCATGGCGGTGAGCACAGAGGTGGCGTTAAGTAAGGAGAACCCGTGGCTTGAGTGATTGTAGTGTAAAGAACGAAGTCAGCAGAGGCCCCGTGTGGATCATTGCCTTATTAATGGCTCCGTCAGGTGCGATGAGCAATGGCTGCATTGTCATCTCCAATCCCTGGGCACAGATGAATGGCTGTTTCAGGGCGGGAAGGGCTCCCTCGTACGCCAGGTTGCGCACTAATCCCTCACCCTTCCGTTGTTGGATGCACTGTTGCCCAGGAGTTTAGCAACGCCATACATTGCCTTTCCAGGGCTCCGGCAGACACAGCCATACACACCGGCAAGCACACACTATAGTGTTGCACCCAGACACTGACTGATGGGAAAATATGCGTGGTTGATCGAGCATGACCCATATTACCTGAACCACATCTTACGGGTAAAGCTTTAGGAATGTTGATGAACTTTTATTTTACACTTCACTTATCCAGCACAGTTGCATTGATCTCTGTCTAGTAGCGTTTCCAGGGTGATTCTGACTTGACCCTGAATTAGATGAAAAAGTAAAGGATCTGTTTTTTTGGTTTGTTTTTGTTCTCATGAGCCAAGATCAAAACCAAAAAAAACTTTTTTAGTTTTTATTTTTAATCCAGGTTTTCTCTTTATTGGACAACAAGCCAAACTTGAAGGAGTGTTCAAAATGAACCTGCATAACAAGGCAGGTGAATGGTTTGCTTCCTCCCAGTTACCCAGTTACCAAAAAATAATCACAAATATAGTGATGCCATGACTTTGGGGTTCAATATGTTCCGTGACGACCCTTAGAACTCAAGACACTTGTATCTCAATTTGTCTTTCCCTATTGAAATAAATGGAAATGCCTTACTCTGTTACAGCCCCCCCCCCCAAAAAAAACAAGAAGAAATGCACTGTTTTCTAGTCCGAAAAATTGCATACTTTAATATTATACATTATAGAAGCATATGGTAATGGCATAATTAAATTCTTAAACAGAATCAAAATGAATTAAACAGGTTTTGTTTTTCTCCTTCAACGCACGCATTGTGCTGCTCCTTCTGGTGTGCACGCCTTGACCACTTGGGAGCAGAAAGACACATGGATATACCACCTTGGAGAGTCAGTTCCTCTCTCGGCTACTCAGTACGACAGTAATATTAGTTATTCTTCACAGAGGATAAACAATATATACCTGTGAGTACTGCTATTTTAATCTTTTATGTGTTGCTCCATGGTTTGTGTTCAGATATCAGTTGCTTAAATGGTAACAACACTGTCACATAGATGCAAATTGTTAGCCTGGGTGCCTAAGGTGTTTCCAATTGTATGTTAACATTAAGCTAGGTTTTATCTGTGTAGTTATTTAAAATACCATAATTGACTTTGTTTAGTTTGGCAGTAACCTTTGTCAAAGAGTGGCAATAGCCAGTCTGAATTCTCTTATTTTAAGGCAGTTTTTTAAAGACAAAAAAATTATCAACATTTTTGGAATGTTTTTTGGCCTTTAAACAAAAAGTAACAAAACACTTAAATGAGTGTCAATTACACGTGGATATTCACTATTCACAGTCTATCCTGGCCACTATCAACCTCAAATAGCGGAGGTTGAATTGATTACTACTAACTGAAATAAGTTGCTACGTGAAATGAGTTGCATCACCTGCTACCATACAGCGCTCACATCTCAAGTCTGTGCTCGCAAGTCAAATCAAAACATCTGCCAATTGAGAGCTTGCGTCTTCAACAACAAATTGGGTCATTCATATCTCAAGGCACCGCTTTAATGCGAAATGTACATGTAATACTGTACTATTTGCAGTACTGTGAAATAGGTATAAGTTTGAGAAAAAGTCACACAAACTGCAAAAAAAAAGTTTCAAAGTAACACAGTGAGTGCCCTATAAAGTGTTGGGTTGACATCCATGCCACATGAGATGAATTTACACGTAAAGCTACTCAGAAAATGTATTATTTTATTCAAACAATGTGACGCAGCCTGCTCTCCGTGTGTTGCCTGGCTAGACAATGCACTACCTCTCATGCCACTGTGACTCACAATTTGACGGGGATTCTTTATGCAGGCCATGGAAATGCTATTCTAGTTGCAGAGCCGGCTCTCTGTCACCTCTGCAGATAATGGTGAGTAGAAGAAAAGTAAGCTAGAAGAGGACCCCCCTATGCCCACTCACAGCCCTTAGCCGCACTCTGACATGAGCAATAGTGCCCAGGCCTGACAGCATCTCGGAGACATATTGTAGTTTATTTTGTCGCCCGGGCATGCCATCTGTGCCATTCCAATGGAGGGTGTGGGCTCAGACTGCTGAGAGAGGGAGAGGGTGCCAGGCTCCGGGTCCCTCAGTAGCTCCGCAGCTACGGCAGGTCATTAGTCAAATTGCCTAATGAGAGAGAATACAAATGGCCCTCTACCCTGACAGGAGGAATTTTGGAAGTGTCAGAGCTCCTGACCCATACTACGAGAACAGATGATAGCCAGTTGCTATTTTCAGATTCTTTTAATGACTGTATGGCACTATGAAATCCATTATTTTTTTATTGTATCATTCTACTGTTTTCCTCTAGACAGAATAGTGTGGCATTTCAATTAATGAAACTTCTCTTTCAAAATTGGAAGTCTATCTGCTGAATAAATTATTAATTTAATATGATATTGTTCATTTGTTTACTGGCGCACCAGTTAGTATTTGAAAATGCATACGGTCCCTGTCCAATTACTTACTTGCTTGAAAAAAAAAAATTAAGGAAAATACATGTGGGTTTTTTTCATGGGTTATAGGCTTTTGTCATTACTATATATGATGCCTGCACACAATGCTGCACTTGAGGGTTTAATGAAGAGAAACCTTTGTGCAGAAATAAATGACATCGTGTAACATAACAACTGCTATAATATACAGTAGATTTATGTACTGTAAATAATTGAACTTATTATTATAGTAATTAGTATTTATCTATGTGTAATGAGGCAAACAAAATATAGATATCATTGACATTCACACTCACAACTTAAGTTACAAATCCAAACTCCCAAACTACAATTCAACTTGCTACCTGAGAGATGCAAAGAGGAATCTTATGTAGAATGACCCACTTACCTCTCCATCTGAGACACACATTTCTAAAAATCGGGATGGAAGGGAGCCAGGAGGCAGTCCCAGTTGGACACTGGCCCATCAATCTCCCAGAAAGTGGGCAGAGCCAGTAATACCGATGTTGAGTTCAATGCTCAATGCTCAGAGGATATAGTAAGTTGGGAAACTCGAAAACAGCAGCACTAATTGTATTTGAATTAAAAAAAAAAAAAAAAGGAAAATACACAAACTTTAAAGCAACAAAAGCCGAACAAAACACATTGAACCATTTTTCAATCTGGGTGATCCCCGGTCCCCGGCTCGCTGTTGTGAAATTAAACGGACTACCAGACTTTAATCAGCAATCAGCAACACTGTGTCTTTTCCGACACTGCCATGGCACTGCACCGATCCCCAGCTGTGGCTGCTGGTAAATGTGCAGCTGAATGTCTGTATAAATGGGCAGCGCCTCTCTGGACAAGTGTAAAAGCTGGCAGAGTGCTGACAGTAAATTGCATGTGCCGGATGGGACACAGCAGAAGGCACAATTACACAAATCCCCTCTTAATTAGCAGTTTCGGGGGCAAACTAACCAGTAATGATACAAGGAACGTGGCGATCTCCAGAAAGCCTAACAAGAAAGGCCTACCAATGGTGAACACTAGCTCGTGTGGTTCTGGTTCCCCTGAATTAGTGACTGATGTGTGAGCCCCTTAGTTGGCCTGGTCTCCACAACCCTGAGCCCTCAGTGAGCAACTTGCCCTCTGTACTGTGGAACAGCGGGACCCGCATGCTTGTGGTTGGCATTATTAAGTTCTCCATGCTCACAGTACCAGGCAATGTAAAGTGGCATCTCATGCGGTGAGTAATGAACGGTGCCAGAGTGGAAGCTGGAGGGATGACAGCCAAAGAGGCCTCCTTGGCAGCCACTAACCTGAGCATGCACCGATTTATCATCCCTTAGAACCGATCCACCAATGCAGTGCTGCCATTTATCATTAATTATGCTGATAAGAACAGGATTTTTCTCCAGAATAAACAGGCAACATTTATTAGTATTGATACACAATTAGGTTTTTTTTCCCACACACTGTTCATTGAAAATAGTCAAACCTAGAGTAGAACATAAACGGGCACAAGCATTGTGACGTCTTAGCTCCTAACAGTAAGAAGAATTTTTTGGAACTGCTTAACAGCAGTCATTTACATCAGTAGAGGAACTTTTCAACATAACTCTCAGTTGCTATTTTTCCAGAGCTTCATCCTTAAGGTCTCATAGTGCTTCCAAAATCGCCCCAAAATATGTATTAGAAAATCATTCATTACAAACTTAACACGCCAGCAGAGCCATTAAAAGATCTTAAAGGCATATTTGACCATAAATCTCCTTAAACTATATTTAATGACTGGACTTTGTGAAATATTTTTGTCAAGTTCTAATTAGATGTGCGATAACAAACCCTGCTGTACACGAGGCAAATGAGGGAGCCATGACAGGCCCATCTATTGAGTCTGACCATGTCTGGACACCGGAACTAATGGAGCTCTGCTTCTATCTCAGGGATGGATGGAAAGCAATGAGGGATGAGGCTCTGGAGCCCAGTAAGGTCTGCAAACCTTAGAGGTATTTAAAAGTCTGTTATTTGACTGTTAAAAGGGACCAAAACGCTTAAGAGGATGGTCCATTACCGGTAATCACGAATGCGGCCAAAAAATCAATTAAGATTCACACATGATTGGTGCACAAATTCCTATTGACACCATCAGACTACAATCGTTCAGATTTTTCATGAAAAATAGTATGTCAAAATTTATTTAGACTTTGTTCATAAATTTTCAAGATTAATCTGTGAACCTATAGAATTATAAAGTGATGCACTCTAATTTTTCATTTTAGAATACATTTTTCTAAACAATAAAGAAACAGGCCGAAGAGCAAAGGAGTGCATTGATTTTTTTTCGGAACACAATGTCATAAGGTAAAAAAGAAAACTTCTCCAGTTGTTTGAAATGAACATAATTTTAGTTATCATCAAATTTCATCCAGCCATTGCACACAATGCGGAGTGGTTATGTTAGTGCTGAGAAGTGTCAACGCAACACGAGAAGTACTGAGTTGCTTAACTATCATTGTAAGTAAAAAAAAAAAAAAAACGGGTGAATTGAAGATGACAATGTAATGAATAAATAAAAGTGAGTAAAAAAACACTATTCGACTTATAACAAAGGCTTCAAGAAACATTTTACCATTGTAATGTTTAAAGACTCAATAATGATCCATGACTTTGTAAAGGTATCGGTGTTGGGTGTAAATATTCATTAGATGCAAGTGCTGTTGTCCTCCTGAATGGTTCTCTGTTTTGCCTTTTACTGACCAGGGAAATTAAGAGGAAAACTTGCATTTTAAGAGCATTCTTTTCATGTCTTGATGTAAGCTCTGGCATTACTTCAGACATCAAGATTGGTTTCATAGAAATCCCATTCCGTGGAAACGAAAAGCACAGCAGTAAATCTGCCCATACCTCCCCCATAACACTTCCATAAATGATTCATTCAGTTCAGTTTAACTGATGCAAAACAGAATGTCAGTGAGCTGTGGCTGACCGAGTCGTGTTGCAAGTGGAGTACAATCCCGTGCGGGAAAAAGGATGACAAAAGACACAGAAGAGAATGACATTCACTAATAAGAGGTTTTGCGGCACTCGCCAGAGTTTGGTTGCATTTTGTAATTCCTCAGATTAAATAACTGTTATTCTAAACTATTGGCACAGCAGTACAGAAACAGAGTGAGAGAAGGAGTCAAATGATCGCCGCCCCCGCACAGCCTGGCTTAGAACCACACAGCAAAAATAAGATGGAACTTTTGTTTGAAACCTGATGAGAAACCTCTTAGTGAAAGTGCTACGCCAAAATAATCTTTTTTCTCAGAGTTAGTCAATCAAGCAATGATGTAGTTTGGGGGGGGGAAGAAGAGAAAGGAAGTAATTTTGCTTAATCAGTGAACACCATCTGGAACAATTAACCAAATTTCACAGAACTCAGAGGATCAGTCATATTGACTTATTAAAGATCCAGAATTATACAAGTTATAAATCCTTGGGAAAACGAAGCATACGCCTGCCTGTCATGACTATTTTAACTTCAAATACAGTGGAATACTTGATAAGGCTGAAAAGAGGAGATTAATATATGCAAATTATGTTGAGCATTTAAAAGCCCCCCAACAACTGTCTTGCTTTTTTCCTGTCTCTTATTACAGGGCTTTATGTTTTATTCATACACCAACTTACCTGTCATTCCATAAGCTGTAATATTACGAGGGTATTATTAAACAGCATAAAGTGGAGCTTTAATTGGAAAGCGCCATTGCATTTTCCAATTATTTGCTACAAATTAAATGAGGATGCACACAGTTTAATAAGAATTCTAATATTGTTTCCCGAGACTCAAAAATCACTGTCATCCTGTCAAGATATTTTGCAAACCCAAGTTAATTTTAAGCTTTCTATTTTTTCTCCTCCTCTTCCCCTGAAGGATGAATTGTCTTATGTCTGTTAATTGAACTTCCTCTAATGGATTGGGAAATAATTGCACTCCATATTACTCTAGATGAGGGCCAATGTCAGGATTTATTTTTGATTAATGGGACTGATATGCAAATGTATGACTTTTCATTAGATTAACTTTTTTTTTTTATCTTTCTTTTTTTCCAGGTACGTGTTTGCTGAATACATGTCTGCTGAATACTTTGCAGGGGACTTACTTTCTCGGTTAGTTTTATTATATTTCATTTTTTGTTCAAAGTAGAATTCTTTGACACATTTCAAGAATGCTGGTTTGGATTGTTTCATTATATAGAATTTTTCATCATAACAGACCTAATTGGCAATGCGCGGATCAAAGTGATGCGAGCAAACAAAAGCATACAATTGCTATGAAAACTTGATAACTTATCAAATGAACTTGAACCGTCAAGTGAAAGAGGGTATAAAACTGAAAGGGAATAGGTTTAATATTCTGGTAATACATGTCAAAATGCCTGCAAATCACATCTGTACATAATGTGACTGCTGATGACACATTTCACAGACATGTTACCTCTCCTCCCCTCAACTCGCTTTTCTTTCGTGTGTTGGGGTTTTTGTTTAGTTGGGAAGTGACGGAGGGTTTAATCAAGAAAGCAGGCAATTCATCAATCCAAAAGAAGGCGCCTGTACGAGCCTGACAGAGCGCACATGGTTTTAGAACAACTTGAACCTGGCCAGCTGTCAGCCTGCACACACAGGCTCCCACCCGCGTACACACACACGCACACGCATGCAGCCGAGCTACCATCACACTAACAGTTAACAATTAAATAGGTTGTTGTCTAGAAGGTCACACAAGGTCTGCAGGCAATCACATTGGTAATGAAGCTACGTTTTTTTTTTCAGTCGCATTTTAATGCTGTGAGTCAAGCAAAAGATGTGCTTCTTCTTTTTGTCCTAAGATAACTAACGATTGTGGTGAAGTGTATGTACAGTTCGTGCTTTTCTTCACTGTCACTCACATCCCTTTGTAACTATACCTATTTCTTCTCATTCTGAGGTCACACATATTTTCATCTCAACTTGCATAGATATCATACCTTATTCCAATAATTAATCATTTTATGATCAATGAAACTATATTTTAGCTTTGCATTCAGGAGATTTGTCAGCTAGAATAAGATCCAAACCTTCCTGTGAACCACCAACATCATAATATGTGTCAATAATGTATACATGTGTGCTACTGAATTCATGAAAAAAAAAATTCTTCGGCCTCTTTATCATTCATCAAAATATGTGAATGAGGTTTGGTAAAACTACCTCAAGCTCGGGTGTGCCTGTGCTGGAGCGGCAGGATGAATCCTCACCACATGGTGTCTCTCTCCAGCTAGATAAAAAACTGCCTGCTTCATACACCTCAAGTCGTCACACAATCAGGCTGCAGCGCCGATTCCATTCGGAGGTTTCTGTATTGCTTAAACTCTGCCTCTAAAAATGTAATAATCTCACCCTGGTTTAAGTCTCTTTGCCAAATAATGGGGTGCAGGGTAAATAAAATGGAAGCGATGGAATTAGCTTTTAGATATGTTGACGTTTCACAACTGCAGATCAATTAAATTGAATCTTAACCCTTAATAAATACTAACACCAGGGGTGAGCATTTTACAAAAAAAAAATGCCGGTCCATTTATCGCCATCCATTTGTGGTTTCTGGGTACCCCTTCTGGAGTCCGTCTATCCGCGCATTTCTCAACCAACTACCCCCTCCCCCCACTGAGGGACATTTGAAACAGAAGACTCACCGCGGCCAATGTGTAATGAATGCCTCGCCGTGGCCGGACTAAGTACGTCCCCTTTTAGGACCCCTTAGCTGTACCCCTCAGCGGCTAGGCGTTACATAGACAGAGAAAAATATGCACTTCCGCCTATGCTTTGTCCGCCTTTTTTGGGGCGTTTCCCTTCTATCGTTTATCGCATACAAAATGGGCGGCCATCATAGGCAGATAGACGGACCGGTCCGTCGGTTAAATGGAATGCACAGCTCTGCCTAACACAGCTACAAACAAACTGATGGGGGGGGGTTAACTCTTAGAGTGGTATTGTGCATGACTCCACATTGTCAATGATCACTTGTCGTTGTAAAATGTATGCTTTTGCTCAGGTCAACTGCATGAACCTGATGAATATGTAGAAACTTTCCAGATTGCTTAAGAGCAAAGTTTGTAACATTTTCATCAGGTTATCTTTGATGGTACAGCCTACCTAAAATGTGAAAATATACAGATTATATGCATGTACATATACATATTGTACCATTCCCTTTTCATTTCATGCACTGGTAAATATTCCTATTCCCGAAATGCCACAAAGCCAAATTTCCAATTGTTTTTCATTTTTTTGGGGGGAAGGGGGATCAAGTCTTGTTTGCTGCTAGTCTGAGTTTCCATCAAAATGTCATTGTTGACTACAATGACAGTAAAATAATTTACATGTGTAAATGTGAAGCATGAGAGAGGCTATACCTGTCATTGTATAGCTGCCACAGCTCTGATGCTCATAGTCTGGCCTGCTGATGGTCTTCGTGCTGTCAGAGAGAAATAAATAATACAATGTCAGTCCATCAATACTACGCTTCAATGAGTGCCATATTAAATGGAAGGTTGCCATGTGTGTGGAAATTTATATTCCTATAGCCTTTATTGGCACAGGTTTATATGTATCAGAGTCTCCAGAAATATTAAAGTGTCTCAGTCCGAAAGACAGACCGGAGCTGCGAAATCAAAGTTTGAGTCTAAACGGGGAAAATAAGGCAAAAGTTAAACCTGCATCAGTTGCCTGCGGGCTTGCACAGACCTTCAACGGGGCTTTAGAGCAGGATCTTGTTAAGTCTGGACGAGCCACGGGATTCCATTATTCAAGGGAAGTCTGCTTTTACCATTTCATGGCCTTGTATTACAGAAAACAGCACTGAATGCACTTTGTGGGCAGTTGAAGTTAACAAACCATATAAGATTGAAATCCTCATCAATCAAGCTATCACAAATTACACCCCCTGCTTCACCCCTACGGATCGATAAATCCACAGCTAGTGAGGAGGAGAGAAAAAAAAACTGCTTCAAGAGAGCTGCAAAACGATGTTCCTTGGAGGTAGCTAAAGAATACAGCAGCTATAAAACAAACGATCTCATAATGATGACGCAAAGTAGTCAGTAATATCATTAAAATGGGAATTGCTATGATTAGAATGCACAGACATTAGGCGTTATACAAGATCAGGTTAGCGAGATTCTGGAGAAGTCACCCTTGTGCCATAAAAGTAGGCAGATTGTGGAAGCAAATGATAGTGAGTGGTTTGTTTGTTTATTAATGTACTATATATGTTCTATCCATATAATACATACTGAATGTTCTATTCATGGATAGCAATCTGAAGCTAGTTGGAAGGGATATAACATTTAAATTCTTCAATTGAACGGCGGAGGCTGTACACCAATTGCACCGTTGGAAGACTTATCTTATCCAAGGAGAAAAATAAATAGAATAATTTCTATCAAGGGCAATAAAACAAGACTCCTGACTGGCTGTGGTATTCATGAGTTGAAAACCGCAACTCGGATTTCTTTGCATTGAAAGGGTCGACCCCCCCCCTCCCCCCCTTCCCTCATTTACATTAGCATTTGGCCATGTTGAATGCAGACCAATGGTGAATTTTTAAAAGGTTGGCATCAATCTTGTGGGGACGATTGCCATATTCGTTGCAGACTTCTTTACCTCGCAAAGGTTGATTCGGCAGCTGAAAGGAAAGCTGCACATCTGTCAAATCACACAGACACCCAGCACACTGATGAAGTGGTGGTGAAAGGTTTAAATGTCTTTTTTAGTAGTCTCTGTTTGATTTAGTCAATCAATACTCAGAGACACCATCAGAAACTTAAAGGAAAGTGGGAAAAGTAGTCAGTTAGCTTTACATTTGTAAATGAAGTCATTACACTCACCATGGAAACATTCATGTGTTCACATGGAGCTTTTCTAAAAGAAATCTCGAGGGTTGCATTTGCCATCTGCTCACGTCGCAAGGCCGCCTCACTCCAAATTTTCTAAATACATTTTAGGTACATTGGAGGGGCCAACATATGGCAAATCAATTAGACAACTAATGCCCAAAACAAAAACATGGCAAGTGCATTTGCTAATCAACAACAGTGTAGGGACTTGTATTATGGGAGCCACTGGAGTTTTGACAACAATTAATCCTCATTTCAGTCAAGGGGAGCCATATTGACACATATTCCTAATTCAATTGAAAATTCAATTATAGTGTAGTTCCTCATCAAATTGTGGTTAAATCGGGAACACGGCCTGGAAGACTTACAAAATTATGTTACAACACCGATGAGGACATTTCTGCTCCAGCAAAATATGCCCAAGATAAAATTCTAGTAGCGCTGGAAAGCCTACAATGAGTTATGTTGACTTCAGTGTTTTTGCAATTGCCGTTCAAAGCTTTTGTACAATGTTCTTCATGTTGCTGCATTGTCAATGTCAGATAAATAGGCAGGAGAAAACAAACTGAAAGACAGTGGCCACAGACGTGGTAGTCAGCAGAGAGGCAAGATGATGAAGGAAGTGGTATCAGTAAAAACCCAGAATTATAATACAGAAAGCAGAAATCTGTTGTTTTGACACACACCCAGCCTCTCCTGTGACAACACTTCCACACCTTCCTCTGTGTGCTGACAGTGCTGCTTCATAGGTGCCACTGTCGCAGCCATCATTATCCTCCTTTAAGCTCAGTGTCAGGGCCTGAAAAGAGGCACTCTGAGAATTTGGTGGCTGAATACTATGAGCTCATCAGATCTCCGCCAATCATTCAATCATTCCTGGCACTGTTCAGAAACCATTGTATTGATCTGAGGCATTTCCCGCAACTTTTCAGAATGTAACAAAGTAGCGTGAAAAATTAAGTATGAATGGATTTCAAAAACCTTGATAGTATGTCTGTCAGGAAACACACACAGACACACAGTCATGGTGTCTTTTTCTCTCAACAGTAACGCTGTATTAGGAAGTCTTGACTAACCAGCATGCAACACAAGCTGATAGAATCTCCTACAGAGGTGCTTCAATGCGAGTGTCACAGCCAGAAGTCAGCCAGATGCAGAATGTATTGAGATGCCAATTCTGTCATGGGCAACACTTTACGTGTCACGTGTAACAAAGCCAGCTTTACAATGGAAAGAAAGGGATATTCAGCCTTGACATTTTTATCACACTAGAATTTGATTTAAAAGGGTGCCTGTGTGTACACTGGGCTAACATTGTAATAGAAATGTCAAAAACTGTGATCCAAGTGAAGCAGAATCAATGGTTATATTAAGACAAGCCTAATTTATGCTAGCAATTGCTAAAGGGGTCAGATACCAGCCTACCAATGACAGTTTTATCAGGAGAACAAGTGGAAATGTGGCCAGGTGAAAGGATGGAGGGCATCTTTACCGGACATTTTTCAAGGTTGCTTGCATAGTGCAGACAGTGGCTGGAGGTCCTGATTCTCACACCAGCTACAAAGTTTGTTGGAGAAAAAAAATTCGAATCGTAGATGATATTTCAAATACTTAAAAAATATACCCATCACACTTAAGGTGGATATGGGACGATATGAGAATCCTTATCAAGCCTAAGGGAACTTCTATAGTGATTTAAAAAAGCACAAATAAAGACTAGGTACCTCACTCTGCTTTGATTTCTTTCATTCAAACAAGTCTTATATTCGATATCTATATATGGATATTCATTTTTTTCCACAATAAAATAAGATTTTTTCATTTTGTTTAATTGTTGTTGTCACTTTAGAATGTATGGTATATTTGGAGCCATGTTGATTGTTTTCAAAAGGGCTTTTTAATTTATGGAAATAATCCCTTACAGATTTATACACAACATGTACCCATCCATCCATTATTCCAACTGCTTATCCTCACGAGGGTCGCGGGTGTGTGGGAGCCTATCCCAGCTGTCTTCGGTAATAGGCGGGGTACACCCTGAACTGGTTGCCAGCCAAATGCAGAGCACACATAGACAAACAACCATTCTCACTCACAATGACACCTAGGGACTAGTGCTCAATTATCCTACCATGCATGTTTTTGGAATGTGGGAGGAAACCGGAGAAAACCCACGTAGGCACGGGGAGAACATGCGAACTGCACACAGGAAGGACGGAGCCCGGATTCGAACCCTGGACTCCTGTACTGTGAGGAGGATGTTCTAACCAGTCGAAATTAGACCGCTTATTGCAGCTTTCCTATATTAACAGCATTGGTATTTTTCAACATTTTTATGGATCTAAATGTTAATACAACAGTATGAAGAAATTCTAGAACTAAAAGGTAATATACAAAATATTTCCAGTGCTAAAATATAATTATTTTTAATATCTATGAATTAAAAAAAAAAAAAACCCAAATTATATATGCATTTAGATCTCAGACTACAGTATAGTTATTTTACTCAGATTCTTGAAGTGAAAAAAAACACTTAATGGTTGAATGTTATGCTTTAGTTGATGGAAACAGTCCAATGTTTTGCTGTTAGCCAATTTTGACTTTTCACTTAGTTGGGTCTTGTTGAAAGACCCACAAATTGCAGTACGGTTAGCGGTAGCTGAACCAGTGGCGGGGCCAGAACGTGGCTAATGGGTGGTCATGGAAAAATCAGGGTGGGCCTGAATATTTTTCTCACTGAGCGCAATCCCCCTCTCCCGACACATTGTATATTCAAATAAAATGACTGAATAATATGAAGTTCAGATCTTCCTGAGATAACCACAATTATGACATTCTTAATATTAAATAAAATTAAAAAAAAACCTCAAAGAAACACAAATCCAAAAACAATTTAATAATAATTTACTAAACATTTAAAAGTATATATTTTTTCATGAATCTCACTGGGTGGGCAGTCTGCCAATTATGTCTCCGCCCCTGACCTGAACCATGCAGTCTAGAGAATGCAAACTTCAAAGCTGAAATCGCAGGAGAAATGATCAGAAAATACGTGTTGACAGGTGCACAAAAGTCTAAGTCAAAGTTACAGAAATCATTTGATGGCAATGATTGCCTCAAAATGTTGTGCAACAAAATATATTAAGGTTACTATGTGCAAGCCATTAATAAGGAAATGACTGATTTCAATTAACAACCAAAGAACAAATTATTTTTTAAATGAATTTCTGTATTTTAAAAAAAAATTGTCATGAACTTATTTTATTGACCATTGTTCTTTAACAGTAAGGTATCAACAATTTTGTGTATAAACAACTGAGTGTGTACAAAAGGACAAAATGGGAGTCGTTTGGAAGGTGTTCAGGAAAATAAACAAAATAACTTGTTTAATTAATTTTAAATTAACCTGATGATTACTTTAAAACAAATGCAATATATCCAGATTAAGTAATAGTGCTGTTTATGAAGAAAAAAAAAACAATGTGGGCAATTTAACACACTTGTGAATACTAGCAATAAACAAATTACTTCTGCATTTGCACAGCAGTAAGCTCAACAGCTTTGCATCCTAAACATTTTAGTGGCTCAATATGGTGCAACAGCCTGAGCCAATAAGAACTAACTATTGCAGTGTATCCTTCATTTGACTTCAGCTTCCTGTACTAATTGGTGAGACATAAAATATCAGTTAAAAATGGAACTACGGACCACTGAAGGCCTGGCAAAGCTTGGCACTATTAAAACATAATTGATAGCTTACATCCATACACAAACACACCCCGGCCTGAGGCAAATTAACATTTGAAAGGAATGATCGCAGCTTTCAAAATGATCCTGAAAATTAAAAATGGATGATTGTTGACTGCGTTTAAAACGTTTTGTGCTGATTGTTGAGAACACTAATTGAAGAGGTAACCATGAAGTTTGTGTCGTCAGGCAGGAGTAAGTAAATAGAAAATATGTTGATGAATATAATTAAAGTACAGTATAGTGTAAGGCACAATGGTGTTAACAATCAATGACTCTTGAGTAGTTGCACATAAAATAATTTTCAGTATGTACTTCTAATCTGTGACTGGAATGTAAGGACGGAAGCGCTTTTATTTTTATGAATAAGGACGGAGGGTGAGGACGGAAGGGTACCCAGGTCGCGGATGTAGGACGGACCAGCAAAAAAGTGTCAAGTGCCCAGCTCTGCAAAAGAGCATGTATTGAAATCAAGTTTTAAGCAAGACAATAACTTATTAATGAGCCATGAGGTCAGAAAGTAGCTTGGAATACTTTTAGCTTTTACACATACCTGTAAGTTCTTGTGAGTTAAGTTTTAAATTCCTATTTTTATTTTGGAAAGAGTAGGGTTAGGAGGTTATGAAATGGTATATGCATCCCAATACTTAGCATCTATGTGCCCATTTGTTAGTATTATTATTCTTTTTTTGTTTTTGTTTTGTTTTGTATGTCACTAATATGTCAGTTCTATGTGCTGATTCCTTTCTGTCCTTCTCCTTCCTTTATTGGTGTTGTTATTGTAATGTTACTTCTTTTGACCTTCTAGGGACTGCAGATGGAAAGTAGCCGTTGGCTACTTCTGGCATATTTACATGTAAATGTTCATTAATATGCACTGTCCCTTTTAAATAAATAAATTACAAATAGTAGTAAAGCAGTAAAGCACTAACATTTCTTTGCCAACTGCTGAAAGACAGACGAAGTAGAAGAACAAATAAGTAGAAGGAAAAGCATTGATTGAGGCAACTTGGTTCCAGACACAGGATTCTGGTTAAGGTCAGCAAAACTTTAAAGACAAACTTTATGGCATTATATGAGTTGAAATGGCATCAGGCAGCCACCAGCGTGCAGTTCGATAGATTGGCAAATAAGTGTAGGCTGTGTGAAATGGATGTGAGTGTCTGTGTGTGTAAAGCTTTTTGATCAGCCACTGTATGATGTATGTACATACACTATAATGCACACCATTTTAATACAATTGTATTTTTCATCTGTTGGACTATGACATGTTTTTTTGGGGTGGCGTGGGGGGGCTGAAACCGGTGAAATTTACTGATGGAAGCGATGGTGGAAGCGTGGTTAAACCAACATGACGGACTGACAGACTGACGTTTACAGTTTCGTCACTTTGTGACGATGACGGACGGGTGCCCAGGCCGCTGAAAAATGACGAACGACGGACCGGCAAAATGTAGTAAATTGTGCACTTCTGCTAAATACAGTAATCAACCCACAATCTTGTTCTCACGTGTCAGTGAATTATGGATCGAATTAGTCTAAAAAAAAGACTCGGAGTGGCGAATGAATTTGAATGTTAATCCAAAACCAGCAGCCTGTGATCTCAGCAGGCATCGGAGGGGGAGTGAGTTGCTTCGAGCCAACCTCTGATTGTCACCAACTTCAAAGTGGGCTTCAAAAGAACAGACGATCACAGGTAAACGTTGTAAAGGCACACATAGGCCTGTTCACTGGCTCTGAATTTGTGGCTTTTTATTCAATTTATGTATTTATTCTCATTTAAATATATGACCATGTAAACAGTCTCTGACACTGTTTCACTTTTATGTGGCTTTTACTCAGCTCAGCAAATGATGGCAAAGCAAAAAGCCTCATGCTCTGGCAAACATACCAGAATTCTCTGCCAAGATCACTGTGACAACGTCTCAGCTATTTATTTACCATTTGCAGTGGAAATCCCCAGGTCTTCATTGCGATAAATAATTGAGCTCATCTGCCTTGGAGCTCACTGTGAGGCCTGAGGCAGAGGATGCTGCTGCAGCCTGAGCAGAGCGGACACGCACACTCCAGCATGCCAAAGATCTTGGAGCTCTCCTCCCTTCCTCTGCAGCTGTTTTTCCTTCTCCGGGATACTTTCCCTGCTGTTTGTGTGCACAACACTGCTGTTGCCCAAGTGAGAAAGTGGCCTGTCTCTGCCTTCTGGGAACTCCACAAATAGTGGGTGCTTAGCCCTCATTGAACTCATGTTACCCTTCATTGAGCTGACTCTGACTCCAATTGTGTTCAGCCACCTTTCCACTGAATTGCTCAGGTGAGATTACCTGATTGTGTATTGTGCCGTACAATATCTGACAAAGTGACGACAAGCAAAGAACCAGATCACATGGACTCTGATTTGACAAAGTATTACCTCTCAGTGTCAGAGGGGGCACCACTGCTAATGCCGCTGGGTCTCTGCTGCGAAGACTGCAGATGAGGAACCTCTCCCATTCGATACCATATCCCCATGTTATTGATCTCACTGTGAAATAATTTTAACAATTTTACACAGAGGAAGTTATCCCAAAAATGTAATCATGCTGTAGATGTAGCATCATAGTGTGCCCATATAGGGTTGTTGTCATTGTGACAGCCTGAAATGTGTTGTTAAACTGCAATTTAGAACTTAAAAAGAAAGAAAAGAAGGTACCGGTAGTCACATTTGTGGGTGGGGAAACACAGTAGACTTTGGACGCGAGTTTTACAGACCGAGCTGCAGGTTAGTAAGCTTTAAGCAATTAACATGACTAACATGACCACAGCACAGCACTGTTTGTCCTCCATTACTTTTGTGTTTGTGATTGTATGGATATGGTGGTATTCACATCATTTCATTAGTTTATTCCTCTTCTGATCGTAAAGGTAGAAAGAGGCAGACATTCTGTGTGATTAAATCTAACACTGCTTGATCTGTCGCAGCACGTCTTTGGTCACATAACGGTTGCATCTTTCATCATTCTTCCTGTTTAGGTGTGACATGTCCAAAATACGACCAGCATTTTTAAGCTATGATGGCCGTTTTTTTCCACAATTTACTGCACCTATGGACAAACTTGTATAGAACTTCTTGGCCTCTTGATTTTCCAACTCAAATTTATCTCCTGCACGCAAGGCATGCTGAAATGCAGGAAGCCACAGCAGTGACTACAAACAACTAAAGTGCAGTTAAGATTAATTTCAAGTCGGCTATAGTCAAAACAGGAGAAATAGCTTCATATATAGTCATTCTACAGGGCATTTAAGACACTGTTAATCACTGTATAACCAAAACAAAATAAAGTAAATCTGTTCACCCCTTTCAGACAACCGACTGTACATTTTCACGCTAGCCATTATAGCCACAATGCTTTCAGCTGCATGCTATTTACTGTTGCACAAATTGTGAAGTATTCTAGCTTTTTAAAAAAATATCTTATTATTTGCAGTGGTCAGCAACATACCCCATGCTGGTGTAGTCAACAAGATGGTGCTTGGATTTGGCAATGATCTTGAAGTCAAAGACAGCCGTCACCGCAGCTGCACGTGGGCTTATTTTCACACAAAGCCTCCTCTTCCTCATGGCAGGCTCCTCTGATCACGGAGACATGAAGGTATCAGACAGAAATTGTGACCATGTTTTCTTTCTTTCTTTTTTTTTTTTTTAGCGAAAAAAAACTCAAGGTGTTTCCATCCCCTCAGAACTCAATTTGTGCTAAATAGCTGACTTTAGGCCAGTAGTTGTTGGGAGACAAGGGCTCTATGAATCAAATTCAGAATTTCACATCAACACCCGCATTGTAGTATCAGTTTGTGTTGTAAAAACCAACAAAATAAAACAAAAATCAACAAATCAATCCACGTGTGCTGTGATCATTTGTATTTCAGAGCTAAGAAGGAGCATAATCCTCTTTCAACATTAGTGCACAAAAGGCATTTCAACTGGTTTCGTCTGAAAAGAAACTCATATGGTATGCGTATGCCACATGTACAGTACATTAAACATAGATCCACATAAAGTAATTAAATATTAAATTACACCATAGAAAAACAGAAAGTAATGTATTTTCTTCTTTCTCACAAAAAATGTCATCCTTCTGTATATTGCTTCTGTGCTTTTCCCATTTATTTCCCCAGCAACACTGTGAGTGCAGCATAAATGGAATGATAATAAAAATAATAAACAAGCTGTCCTTGCTCCACACACCAAAATATTATTACATTTCCAAGGCATGAATGGTGAAGGGGAAATACATAGCACTCAAAAAGCACTAAAGCATTGGGGAATGCATTTCATTAATATTAGATAACCCCCATCCACTCGTCCTCTTCCCAAATAAATACATAAATAAATAAGTCCCTCATAAAGAAAAGCACAGCTCCAGCTTAGATAAACAATGACTCATTATTCTCTTGTGTTGTACCTCTGGGGCAAAATGTTTATTTTATTCCCGCAGTCGACCATAAACTAAGTTAACCTGCACCCATAAAACATTCACAATCTCAAGCAAAGCTGGCCCCTCCATTTGAGTTGGTCAGGCAGTAAGAAGGGGTGAACTAGGCTGCGGTTTGCAAGTGCATTGTCTCTTTCCTTACTTGTGTCCATTGTTTGTTGTACTGCAAAGAAGCCCTCTGGCAATGCATCTTTAATGTCAGTCAACTTTACATCCACAACAACATCAGGGCCCTATAACAGATAAAAGCAGAAGCCATTGATGCAACGTCAGATTTCATAATGATGCGGGGCAAGGTATTGAAAAAATTCGTTTATTTTGGAGAGAAAATGTCAGTCAATAGTTTACAAAACAACTCAGACTAGAGCTGTACCCGTAGATTTCTATTTGGGTCGGAGTCCTTCTTATTTATTGGGTTTGTTTTTACCATATCAACCCTCGCGGACCCTGAAGTCCTCTGGCACTGGACTTTTAACACTTCCTTCAGTTAGAACCAAAACCCACGGTGAGGCATCCTTCTATATGGCCCACGTTTGTTGAATGGAGTGCCAGAGGATCTCAGACCTTTTTAGTTCAGCATTTGGATGATTTTATTTCCTTCTGCACTGCAGGACCCAAACTGCCAAAATAAAAACCAAGACTGAAAATAAAAAAAAACATATTTGAAAAAAAAAATATATATATGTATATGGAAATAAGAACAACTTTTATTTTTTATTTTATTTTAGCTGACTGAAAATAGACTGAAAATAAATAAGACCGAAAATAAAAAAAACATTTTTGAAAAAAATATATACATATATGGAAATAAGAACAACTTTTATTTATTTTTTTTACTTTTAGCAGTTTGAGATTTCCATAGAAACCAGGGACTTGGCTGATTAATGCGCCAAGGTGGAAAATGGCTAGGTAATTGAAAAAATTGTATCTACCATAAATACAGATACATACATGAAGAAAATGAGGGCTTTGGGGCTTTTCTCGGCAATTTTTAAGTGAGATTAAAAATAGACTAATAAAATCAATTAATTACAGATCATAATTCTATTACATATTTTCTCTTTTTTATCTGTTGACATCACTAATATATATATATATATATATATATATATATATATATATATATATATATATATATATATATATAGTAGCTAATAGCTAGGTTCAAAAAGGGGGAGTGTTGTCTAGGAAAGGAGGCTGGTTTGAGAGCATCCAGGGGCTGTGTCATCTGACATTTTCAAGCATGACTCTTCCATGACTCCTTAACATTTTCATTTTTGGGCATAATAAATTGCAATAATACACCACTGCACAAGAAAGTGGGCTGAACCAGGCATGACTTGATGGCTGAATTCCTCTGCTGTAGTTGCTTGACAGTCATTGCCATTAGAGATATTTTTATTCATAGTTTTTACACTGACTTAAGGAGAAATATGGATGAATGTTATTACTATGCATGGGAGCTTTTTTGTATTTGCCTCTTTTGCTGGGGATTTTTCCCCCCTATCAGGACGTGACAAAGGGGGTTCATCTAGTTCCAACCAGAGTATGATAAATCACAAACTATTTACTTCCCACCCATATAATTCAAGGGATAATTTTACAGAATCTGTTTTTGTCGTAGACAATTATAGTGGGAGCTCCTTTGACTGGCAGACAAAATAGCCTTTGTTGATAGCTCTGTCGTGTTTTATTTGTGTCAAAGTCTTTAAAACAGCGCAGACACACATTTTAAGATAATAAACAGGAACAAGGGCAGGGCTATTTGTATGCTATACACTAGCCAGCAGTCCAGATTGAACATGGGCATGAGGCAGCTGCTGCCACGTTGTCTGGATGTTAGAGGGCGTTCTGTAAATAAAAGAATCCTGTCAAATAAAGTAAATATCCAGATTTTGTAAAAAGTATTTCATAATTTACAAATTCAACGGGCACTTAATTAGGTAAAGCTGTAAAATAGAACCCAATCTCTGTGATTATCTTTGGTTGTGATTAGCAAAAACCTAAATGTAAAATTAACCTGTGTCCGATGGCTTTGTGAGCTTAGCAATAAAAAGAAATATTCTAATGTTAATGGACCAGGTCCAGAGCATCAACTTAAAATACAAACACGCAGTTCAACAAATGTAAACAAATCAAAAATATAATTACACATGTATTAGAATTTTAGTGGAATCTAATATGGTGTCATTTTCTTTCATAAAATGAAAGTGTTCATTTTCAGTAATCATAAATGCCATTTTCTCTTCAGATACACTTGAATAAGTAATGATAGATAGTTAAAATACAGCTCATTGTTGTGTCATCAATAAGCAAATAACCTCAGGAGGACCAGCGGCCAGAAAAATATTGCAATGAGAGGAATATTGCACACTTTGAATATGCATGCAAATCCATTATATGTAAAAGATTCAAAACTGCACTGCCAGCGCTGGCCTTTTTAAAATAGGAGTAATCAGAGTGCAAAGCTTGTTAAAATATTCTGGCTGTAGAACTCCCCTAAAGTAGCAGACGGGCAGACAAAATGCAGAATGCACACGGAAAGTGATACTTTACATTCCACCACTTACAGGTTTTCTGGTGAAACAGAGGTAGCGCGTGACCTTGGATTTGAATAAGCCGTCCTTCCACAGGTCGGCATCAGAGCCATCTGTTGTTTGTGCTACCTACATTGAAAAAAAAAAGCAGGCAGGGAGAAAAAATTCAGGAGGTGGGATAAAGTTAATGTATGTATGCCATGAGCATGTTGCTATTGTCTCTTCCTTGCATACTCTCCTTAATTAATGCTTGCCTACACTTGCACTCCATCTCATTATAGCTCTGCATGGGTAAAGGAGTCTTAGCCTCCCAAAAGCTGGCTAAAAATATCATCTCTTGGGAGAAGGCTGATTAAAGATGCCCTGACAACAATCCACTCTAATAAGGAAACAACACTTCACTGCGCTTCCATGGCAAAATATAATGTATTTTTTAAAATGTAGTAACCCCTTATCGAGGTACAGGTAAGATGACGGCACCTTGAAGTTTGACTGCTCTGCATCCTTGGTGGATTCATCCTAGTATTTAATGAGACAAATATTCTAACAGTAAACTGCTGAGGATAGAATGCAGTTTTACGTGTGTGCAGAAATGAGGCTACTCCCCAATAAAGGAGCATCTTGTCCTTGTATAATAGGCTCATTCATAGTTATAAAAGATTGACGCATGCAGTAAGAATAATAGATTGCATCATATTGACAGCATTTAGGTGCTACAAGTCAAGCTCAAGGTCCTAAACAACCACGCTGTGTGTTGTGCAGAATAAAATATAACCTGCAGACTCCTCTATCGTCGAAGCAAATATGCTTGGTTGAGGCGTCATGTTCCATTGGCTGCAATGTGAGAATCACCTAAATAACTGCCAGGGTTATTTTCTAAAGGGATCCTTTACAAAGAAGAGTCAATCTAATGAGGTTCATTCAAATGAAGAAGTCATAGATCTCTGCACCCACCCACACGCATTACCCCCCTTGACAATAATGATGAATGACCCCAGTGACTGGGTGGGGGAAGGATGGCACAGGGAGATTCATGCAAAACCACCACAGACAAGATGGGATGAAGGGGGGGTGGGGGGTGGGGTTGGGACTTGATGCAGGGAGCAGAGATAGTGAGGTGAGAAAGATAGAGCGAGCATTAGATGAGCAGCGAGCTCTTCTCTGGCTGGGTGTCACCAACGGCACTTCAACTAAAAGTCCCAGAAGGAGCCTATACATCACAGACCCTTCCTCTTCGCTACAAGACAAGCCGTCTTGGCCACTTTTTCCAGGTCAGTAGTCACAGCATTCTGTCAGCTTAACCAAAGGTCTAGTTTTGTGAAACCCAAAGTCAAGTTGAAGAGTAATGAGGGCACGGTCCTCTTAGGAGGCACCTCAGGCATCATCCTGCCAACAGGCGGGGGCAGCTTGAGAACGACGCAGCTTGAATGTGAAAGGCCAACTGCTTCGCCATGGCAGAAACAATGTGTAGTGGTTCTCCTAAACACTTTCTTCCGCCTGCTCTTTGTATTTACAAAGAGCTCAGTCAATGAAATACCATTTGTGAGCACCAAAAGATGTCACAGCTCTGCCACTGAAGTCTCTTGATTTAAAAAGCAATGACAGTTTCAACCGATATGTTCCTAAAATTTCACGGATGAGACATGTAACATGATGTAAACAGGTGGTGAATTTTCTAATGAAAGATCTCAGGAGACCGACAGATAGCACGGAGACTCACATCTGTACATAAAAGGCTAGTCTGGAGATAGAACCCACCCAGGGTTACCTATGGGAAACAGAATGGCAAAACTGATTCAAGTCTCAATTTTTTTTAAGTAAAGGACAGACGCCAAGAATAAAATTTCTAATTTGGATCATTGGCTAACAGCACACCTTATTAGATTCACAATATATGTGTCTGAAGACTGATATCAAGCTTGCTGCATCCATGTGATGCAACATGTATTGGAACCATGATTCCCAACCACTGTACTGTGGCACATTAGTGTGCAGCGTCACTTAGATGGGGTGGAAATTATCATTCATTAATTACAAACAAGATATTTTTGTTGAGCTATTTACACCCGCAACCTATAATGATAAATAATATTCCACTAGATGGCAGAAGTTACCATCAACCTGTATAGCCACATGTTGCTGTTCACACTGAGTAAGTAAATTGAGACAAGATCAGCATGATTCCATTGCATAGTACAGTATATACTTTTCCCAACATTTTGGTTTTTAGTTGTCCTATGAGGATTTGCTAGTATAAAATGTACTGTATATGCTTTGTACTCTATTTCGATATATTTACAACGCACAATAGATCAAATGTTGGACACTTTTGAATTCACTTACCATACATAAAATAAAAATGTAGTTATGCATAGTATATTATTAGACTACATAGAATAATATTTGATTTAACTCTAACAACAGATAATATACTAACATACAACTAATATCCAAATGATTAATAATGAAGGTTATTATACTAATTATTGATAATGTACCTTGTCCATATATTCTTATACTTTCACATATACTACGGTAATACATATGTACTTTTCCATGGCAATGCCAACAATAACAATAAAATAATATAATATTACTGATAATATAACAGCTAGTGTTGCAACATCTCATTATCAAGCCCTTCCTTATATTTCTGAAAAATGTTGGTTTTATATCTCATTTTGAACTGGTGAATGTTTGCACATTGTTGTAGATCGACATTCAGTCTGTTCCAGACTTTCACTCCACATACAGATATACAAAAGCTTTTCATTGTTGTACTTGAGTACTTAGGTTATACATTCCCCTCAAACCATAGCCACACTCTCTCTGAAATCATATTTTGGATGTGGCAGTAAGTTACGTCTTACATGAATTGTACATTTTAGAATTCCACAAGATTAAACAATTTTAAATTCGTATTGAATATCATACTTTTAAGTCCAAGAGGACAAATTATAGAGAAGATTGAACCGAGTGGTAACAAATGTTGCTCTCAAGCTCTTGAGAAGACATGAAATAGGATAGACTGATTACCAAAACTGTTTATTATAGCTGCATATTCTTCCTTAAAAACTGACAAGGAGTTTGTGTTTCTTACCCCTAATGTCCCAGCAAACGCAAAACCAATTTAATGCCTCTTGAAATAAATGCAAATTTTAATAATGACTTTATGAGAATAACCAAGTCAAATGCTTGCGAATTTGAAACGCTATCCCCTTTGGAACCCTTGCAGAGTCAATGTACGACTGAGTGTGCGCATGGTGTTTGATGTTGGGTGGCTGTTCATTCTTGAGCAAAGCTGCAGATCCCAGTGGAACGGTGTTTGATCTTGGCTTGTGCTCTCTTGTGTTGGAACGATCTGCTGAAGTTCAGAGATGAGAAAACACAGCACAGCACAGAATCAGAGAGCAAAAGAGTTAATCAGCCCTTTGATTTGGCGCATAAAGGGTAAGGTAACAGTGGTAAGCAGTAGGTTTTTTAAAAGGAGGCTTGCATGGAGGGCTGAAAATAATACATTAAACTAGTACGGTGTAACATTCCTATAGACACGATCCGCATTCTTAATTTACCGATTAAAGACATTTTCAAATGATGTTCCTCAAGATTGGATTATTCGTTTGAAAACCTTGAAAGTTATTTTATAAAATGCCATGGTGCGTTCTTTTCTCTTGGAGAATTCAAGGTTTTTAGTGTGAATGACACATCATATCCAAGTACAGAGGAACCTCCAAAGTCGAACACAATTCTGCATAGCTGATTATGTTCCATTTTAATGTGTCTTCTCCTGTCCCGAAAAGATGTATACAAGTGTACAGAGTAATTTGTTCTTATCATTACTTAAATGTGAATTTACCTCTATTCAATTGAATACACTACTAAGACAAGATATCTAATGTTCAGACTGATAAAATATATATATATATTTTTTTTGCAAATACTCAGTCATTTTCAATTCAAAGCCTGAAACATCTTCCAAAAAAGCTGGGACAGGGGCATGTTTACCACTATGTTACATGACATTTGCATTTAACAACACTCAAGAAGCTTTGGGGAACCGAAGACACAAATTGTTAAGGTTTGTAAATGTGATGTTGTCAATTAATCAACCAAACTTAATTGATAGAGCGCTTTTCATACATAGGAATTAGTACTGTCAAGCGATTAAAATATTTAATCACAGTTAATCCCATTTTTTCATAGTTAACTCGTAGTTAATCGCATATTTTACATATTGTAAAAAAAATCCCTTGATTTTTCTGTCCCATTATTTTCTTGAATTTTAATACCTTAACATGAATAAGAGGATTGATTTTCTTATGCAAATATTTTATTAAAGTGAAGTCAACCCAAACAATATTTTTTTCAAGAATATGTTCTATGCAGGCCCACTAGTTGAGACAAGGCATTCTGATAATTATTGCATTTGTGGAATAAGAGTTAATCCACCTGTTTTTAGCCATCACTGGGGGTGGCCATTTTGTCACGTCTGCCGACTAAAAATGACATCACAGTTTCTCAGATCTCAGGTAACAACCAATCACAGCTCACCTGTTTTCTTAAACTGAGCTTGGTCATTGTTTGAGCCCTCAGGGCATCTGTGATGTCATTTTCAGTTGACGGAAGTGATAAAATGGCCGACCCCTGAGATTGCTAGATTTTGCTGCTTGACTCATATTCCACAAACACAATATTAATCAGAATACCTTGTTTTAACTAGGGGGCCTGCATAGAACATATTCTTGAAAAAAAAATGTTTGGGTTGACTTCCTCTTCAATTGAAAAAACAAGCATTGGAGTTAACTCACACAAACAGCCCCTCAGCCCTTTCAAATACACGCACACACCTACATGTGCGCGCATGCATGCACCCACACGCACACGCGTCCGCGCATGCACACACCCACACGCACAATCATTTACATTAGTGTTGTTCTGACAGATATGTTTATTTTGTCTTGAGAGCGACTTGCTGCTCAAGCGCCGCCTGGATTTAGAACTATACGAGAGCAGTCATTTTTACATGCGTCACTTTGATTGGACTCTGGCAATGACTTAATCGAGAAAAAAGATTATTACTCGCTGCTCGAGTGTCTTATAAGGGTATTTTGTTTATTAAAATTCTGTTGTGGGTATATTTTAATGTAAATTGTGTCAGATAAATGAATGAGAAACAGTTGGTGCAACGGCTCTCGATTGCGCGGCATGGGTCCTGCTGTTATAAAATACATCTGCAAACGGCATATTATTTTGTATTTATAATTTTTCTAAAATCCTGCAATATTGTTTTGTGAGTAAATATTTATATTGTGCTTAAGTATTTATTCCTTTTTGATTTGGTTTGTTCTCAAACCTATATTGAAAAAACCATACCACGGCCTCCGAAGATAAGGAAGAACAACTTATAAGTGTTACATTACCAATGCGTGAGCAATTCATCCCCATCGTCAATATTTTGTAGCAGATGTAACGCCTCCTCTCTTCTAAAGCTTTTTTTTTTTTAAATATACATGTATAGATCATGGTGACCAGCAGCCTTTATCAATGCAGCCGCAGGTTGCTATAGAAACCTTAATCACGCGATCAAAAAAACTGACGGCGTCAAAAGGGGGTTGGATTAACGCATAGAATAACATGCTAAATTGACAGCCCTAATAGGAATACAACTCAAAGTTCTTCACGTAAATGAAATCACCCTCCTGTCCACGGTCCACCATCCCCAAGGATGCAAACTCACATACACAAACATACATAAGATAAAAGGTAAGAGTGCAAAAGAATGACCTAAGGACTTGAGGCTGAGCACAGAGAATTTCGTTGGGAAACGGCATCTCATGGAGCCGTCTGCACCAGGACCAGATCGCAGGCCGCAGCTGCAGACCGCCAGCATAAAAATAAAAATAAAAAAAACAGGTAAACTTATCAACATAAAAGTCTACAGACTAATAGGATTTAGAAACATAAATGATACACTAAAATTAGAGCTATGTAAAATTAAATAAGAGACAAGAGACCGAAAAGACAAGAGGTAAGAGACTGAAATTATACTACAAAATTAAGAAAAGTAAATATATACAGTGATCCCTCGCTACTTCGCGCTTCAACTTTCGCGCCCTCGGTGCACCACGGATTTTTCAGAAGCATTCATAACTATTTATATATTTATATTGCTTAAAAGCTAAAGTAAAAAGGTGGTTCTTGAACGTGGTTTTAAAAACACGGCTACACACTGTGGCTAGGAAATTTTTATACATTTTAGCCACATTGGCCAAGAGGTTTCATGAGCCAGTGCCAACACTGCAAGCAGGTACAAACCACTTTGATACGAATATGTTAAAACAATAAACCATAACAAATAAGAATTATAAATTTTTGTCTAAACTAAGGAAAATCAGGCATTGCTTAATTTTTGTGGTCCATCTGAATTATTTTAAAAAACAAATTCGTGGACAAAAATTATGTTCCCTTCAATTTAATATATTGTTGCACAAACCTTTGAGACAAACACTGCAATGAAGAAATTTCTGTAACCCTCAATAAAGTGTTGCAGCAAGCCAGTTGGCTAGTCAGTTGCCTAAATGTTACTCACGGCCCCATCTTTGTCATCGTCAAAGAGCACAAACCGATGCTGCTCAACGGACACACCAAAAATTCTAATCAAAGCTGACCAATACCTATGAGACGACTCTGGTAAACAAGGTCCATCAGGAAGAGGAAAAACGGCAAATAGAACTGTTAAAATAAAATAAAACCATTAACTGCCCAAAACATCCCTGGCAGTCATATATATACTCGTATATAGGTTGACTTGCACACAAAGAAATCACTGTAGTCGGAATCAAGCAAATGCAGTATTAGGACTTTGGCGACTATGTAAGACTGGCTGCGAACAATCAAAGTAATTATCAAAGTAAACTTCATGTCTCTCTGCAGAAAGTATACTTGTACTCTGCAACACAGGCGGGAGGAGGAGAAAGAAAGCCATCTATAACAGCATAGAGGATGCAGTGAATGTTACTAGGTGGCTCTGGCAAAAGACAGATGGTCAGGCACTGCTCAGGCACACGCTGAGGCCTGATCAACCTCAGCTGGGTCGCCTGAGTCAGGGTGTCTGGCGTTCAAAAGAACTGAAGAACTGGTGGACTCAGGTTATTTTAGGTACCCCTAAAGATGTGTCGTAGCTATGCAAAAAAACATAAATGAGTCATTACACTACACAAAACGAAACAAACATTTTATTTGATGCCTGCCACCATCATAGATGGATCTTATACTATGTAGAAATACATGCTGTCATACAGTATGGATTAAAGTATTGGAAGACAACTCTTAATTGATCAATCAATGTTGTTTCCCACTAGATTTTAATTCTTCATTAATTGCTTTCAGCACTGTAAGTTTGAAGAAAATCTCTTGGATATGGTGTATTTTCTGTTCCACAGTTCATAAAGCAAGGTTCATATAGATACGCTTGGATGTGTTTGCTGTAGGAAAACTTGACTTGACCAGAGGTAAATATACTGTAATAACTTACAACATAGAAGTCATCTGGAGCCTTGCTGTGTGAAGAAAGGACTCCGACTGCAGTGATAGGCTCTCTCTGCATCTGGTCACTGGCCCCAGACATGATAATGTTCTGACAAAATCTGGGGGAAATCAGACTGGCAATGATTTCTCTCCATATATGTACCTGGAATGTAAGTTCATATTTGCATAAGGCTGTACGTGTACAATTTGGTACAAAAACAAAAATGAAATCACCGAAAGACTGACAGTTGCACAAATTGCCTTTCGCATCATTAAGCTTCATTACACAGTGAATGGACAGTGCTCTTTCTGGCTGAAAGGTCCAGAACGCCACAGTATTGACTTCTCAATGAGGCTTATTGGGATGTAAAAGAAAAGGCGTCCTTCTAACACAGAATCAAATGACAACTCAGACCAAAAAGCATTTGGAGACCACCCAATTACTTCAACAAGTCACAAATTAGAGAGAGCAATCACGTATTTTCAAGGAAGTCCCCATCAATTGCTATCTATCCCTGTCTAAGGGAATTTTTGGCCTAATGGGTATGCATTCTATGCAAGCCTTTTACAGGGTAAGTGGCTTTGCAAAGGTTTCTGATGCAACTTTATTCAATTAACTTTAAAGCATTGTTGTACTAACTGACAAACTTAGTGCATTCAATCTTGATGTTTACAGAATCTATCGCAATTACCTTGATCAAATTAAGTGATTCACTCCAGAAACAGCTGTCCCCTAACAAATGTTAGATTGCTGCCGTTATTCAAATGAAGCAGGTTGGCGAATTGACTAACTGAAAGACAGATCTCTTTGTGACATGAATTTGAGTCTGAGGCTCGGAATCCTGACTCCTAAAAGATGTGTTTCTGGAGAGCTAACCAAGCCTCCCAGAACAGAAAGATATTGGTAATAGTGTGAAATTAATTTGAAAAAAACTTGTAAGTCATTTGTGTAGTTGTAGTATAGTGAGAGAAGGCATGTGCCACTAAGAATGCCGTATTAGGTAACTTAGACAGACTGGAATAGTACTGATTAGTCGATTTGCGCAATTGATTGTTGATTAAGTGTGAGGTAAAGCTGAGGCAAAACGTAATGCATTTAAACTGCCTTTTCAGGGCTCTGTCTGACCAGAGCAGTTGAAACAGTTTGTGTTGAACTGAATCATTCCTTTCCTAAAAAGAAGACAATATATTGGTATTGATGTTTCCTAAAAGATTGAAGCTGCTACATAATCTAACATTAAATATTTCATTCCATTTTATTGAACACATTATTTTATCATATGAACATTGTATTTAGGTGAGACTTTACTGCTAGGACTTACCAGTTTTTTGTTTCACATTACATGCGATTACAGTGGACCCCCTCTATTTGTAGGTGATGGCCTACGAATAGCAGAAATCTGTGAATAATTGATGGCCATTATAATTGCATTGCATTTTTTTAAACCCCAATTATTATTGAATTAGTGGGCATGAAGCGTCAGTAAGCATTTTCCATAAAAAATAGAAGTAAATAAAATATATTTTAAAAAAATATTGGAAAAATACAGAGGGGGAAAAAAACATAAATACAGGTAAGTAAATATGCAGGTGCCGAACTGCGAGTTTGCAGGGGTCCACTGTACAGCTGTTCCTGTTTATAGAAAATATAACGAGTAGCCTACTTTGTTCCCCTCATTTTACTGAATGTGAACTGAACTGTCACCTTTAAAACCTTAACCCTTAAAACCAAGGACTTAAAAAATGATTTTTGTGTCCCCAAGCATAAAGCCTAGCCAAAGAATGAATGGGTTACAATCCTTACCATTTTCTGTATGCGGACAGCTACACAATGTATATCAATGTATTGCTCTGACATCAGGCAAAAGATACATTGACAACACCTTGGACTGATCCCAGTCAATCACATGACGCATATTGTGACACATAACCATTCAAACTCACACTTACACTGTCACTGAGTAGGACCTGAATCCACGCTGCCAGCAGCAAAGTATGGCGAGTGTACCACTACATCATCAGTGATTTCAACACAGACTTTTTGATACAGTACTTAAATAAATCACAGGCCACTGTATGAAGTGCTGGAGTTCAGAAGAAGGGCTGTTAAAATGCGCTCAGGAGTTGGATTTTTGTTTACCTGACTGAAGCTTCTTTATCCCCTCAGTTCTGTTTCTTCGGACTTTGTGCCTCCAACCTCCAGGAAGTCAGAGCCTACAGGGTCTACTAACAAATCATTAACTAATACTAGGGCTGTTAAGTTTTTATGCAGTCGCTCCAGGTTTCTTTAGAGCTAAAAATAATAATAATAATAGTAAAAATAAATATATAAATACATTTCTAATGTCCTACATAACTTCGCCATCCACCATCATGCATAATGTCATTCAAGGAAAGAGATAACACATATACTGTACATGAGAGGTTTTATGAAATCTCATATTGAAAGTAATTCCATTTATCAGGGTCAGGTTGCAGAGGGAGCTCCCTGCATCAACTCAGACTAAAGGCAGATAGACATAAAAGACGCTGGCCAACAGTGACAGACACTTAGCCCCGGCTGTCGGCACGTCACGCTGGAGGAATACACCGCAGCGACAGACAGCGACGCTGACCATTAAAGTACCTTCTGCGAATGCATAAGATGTAATACCCGTCCATACCATCGGCGGCGGTAGTCACCATTTCTCATGGTTAGAAATATCCAACCGGAAAGATGTTGGCCGTGAGCGGATTATAAAAACGTAAACAATGCATTCAGCTATATTCTTCGCTCACGATGAACTCCCTCACGTTCTTGACACGGTATTGTGAAATACTTACATTGTCAACTCTCGCGCTTGTACTTTGCTCACTGCTTTTACGCATTTGTCACTTCACGTTGGTGCGCCGAGCGCTGATTTGCTAGCTAACAGCCAATCAGAGTGACCAAATGTCACGACTGGCGACGGCGATTCAACATGCGTAAACGCTCCCAAGACGCTTACAGACGGGTTATAACACTACGACGGTGGCCACTACATCAAACAGACGGCGCATTCAGACGCCACGACGCTTCATGACCTCCAACGTCGGTTTGGTCTATCAGGGCCTTTATGGTCCCGGGCCACCACTTGTGATCACAGGAAAGAGGGAGGACACAGATCAATCTGTAAATTGAGAGCTTCGCCTTTTGGCTTAGCTCTTCCCTCACTCATGAACAAGACCCTCAGATACTTGAACTCCTCCATTTGGCGCCCCAAGTTCCTGTCCCACATTCGCATGGGCACTTCACCCCTTTCCCAGTGAGGGTTAAACTTGCTGTTCCCAATAAAGTATTTTTGTCTATTATGAGGTTCAATGCTGTATGATTCAATGTATTTCCATGTACTGTATTATTCCCACATCCGTAAAGATATTGCATCAGCTTGGAATGAATGAATTTTAGATCCCAGCAAATTGTTTCTAAATCCCAAGTCGACCACTGTCACGAAATGTGATTGACATTAGAGTTTCCACTCTGTCATATCGTAATCATCCAAATATTATTATGTTGTACAATTTAATAACATTATATTGGGTTGTATAGTATAAATAGTATATAGGTCAAAAGCAACATCATCATATGCAACCTGATCAAATAAAATAAATTATATCATTTTGTAATTATGATCGTCATTTATTAAAATCTGACACTGTTTACTGGTGTGTTGCCTCTGGTAATGTATTGGGTTCGTGAGTTGCACTTGATGTGCTCACTTTTCCCAAATTGTTCGTTACAAGAAATTATTCTATAATTGAAGGGATAATGCTCAGCGGCAATCTGCCAACTCCTATGACCAGATTTTTCACCAAGCTGACACAGTCCGCCTGCATGATCTCCTGAAATGGTTTTCACATTTTACGGAAAAAACAAGACATGGTCAAGAGTTAACGCTTCAGATTTTTACAAAAAAAACAAAAGTAAAAAAAAAACATTTTAGTCTTTTTTTTCTTCCCATCCAATCTTCTGCAAAATTGTGAATAAGATAAGTATGGTTCAGTGGAATTTTAATGCTCAGACATTATATAGAGTCTGTTAGGACATTAGTAGTTAGGTTTTATTTTTTCTGTCTGAATACAAGACTACGGCTACAATATATTTTGGGCTCACTGTGTATAATTATAGGATGAGTCCGATTTCTCATAGTTGCCCTCAAAAGGCAATTACCGGTAGCTTATTTTTGTACCATGGTAAGAGCATTATAAACAATGTATGAATGTGTCACTGTTACTGTCAAATGTTTCCTTGAGCATGCTGAAGTAAAAGAAGCCCAATTTACGGTATATATGTGCATTGTCAGAATTGATATCAAATTAGTCCTTATTATGCTGTCCAAAAATCCTCTACTCTATTTTATGAGTTGAAGCACAGGTGAACAGATTAGTATGTGATGGATGTCATTGTATTTCATTCAGAAATATGACAACAATGTGGGACTAATCAATCAACTGAATGAATTATAATCCTTATCATGTTAAAAAATAGCCCCCGACCGCGTAGCTTGGCTTGGCCAGGCGGTCTCCAACTGCCCACATGACATGAGCAGCCAACTACCTCATCCGCAAGATGACGTCTTGCACTCTGCCTGAACTTTGAACGCCCTGGTTCTAATGCAAACGAGGCATGCTGCTACGATTGGCCGGGGCTCGGCTACGCTCCATCCCACACCGGCCCAAATGTTCTGTTACGCCCAATTCTACCTGTGCAAGGTCTAGAAAAATACCAAAAGAAAGAAAACTCCAAGTTTGTATACAGTTAAAATAGGCTTTGTGCTAGACTTATGCTAGGCACAAAAATACGGCCCTAAGGTTCATTAGCAGGGTTTTTTTTTGTTTTTAGCACACACCCTCCTTGTCATCATCATCATCACGCCACCCTTCTCAAACACTCACAAATTTCACAGCCCATTCTTTCACATCAAGGTGTTGGCATCCTTCTAAAATAGGTGTGCTTATTTAGAACCTCTTGTGGCAATGTTGAAGTTGCGATCATGACATTTCAGGTGTCGAGACAGGCAGCCAAAACGTGCTGAGAAAAGGTGCAACTGGTAGAGTATTTGTCTAATGATAGAAGAGGTGAGAAAACAGTATTGAGATATGAACAAAAAAAATCTATTATCATTGGCATCCACTATAAATTAAGACATCAGGTTTCTGTGAGGAGTAGCTGTTGGAGGATTCTTAGCACTGAAACTTGTAAATCTAACAGTGAGACTATGGTTCACATTTTACTTTGTGTTTCAAGTACAGTATATTTTATGGCTACTCAAGATTAACACTGATTCAAAATCCCTATCTTCTGAGTGCATAAACCCACTGTATGGTAGCTAGTTGAGTAAGAGGTAGCGGGTGACCCTGCACCATGCTCCACGAATGACTCTGCGCCTAAATCATTTTAAAACAGTGATCGTTTCCTTTTCCTGTTTAAAGGTCACCGGCTGTGTTTTGTAATTTGCTGACACTCATCTTGCAGCTGAAGATGGAGATTTCTGTGTTGCCACCTTGAGAGTACCAGTAATAATATCCTTATATCAACTTGGGAAATCTACTGCGCCCCCAATGTCGCTGTCACCTGTATGAACCCATTATGCACTGTGTAGAAATGTGCAGGGCTCATTTCAGATATGACCCTCACTCCCTCCTCCTCTCTTTTCTGACTACGCATATAAACCCCATGTCTCCTGAATAGCTTATAATAACATGTTTTAAGAAGCCTGTCCTTAGTGCCCCCATAGGATGGAACCTTGCAAGGCTTTATAATATCATGCTTTTCTCTAATTAAAGGTCAGTTTCGTCTCGTTTTTGCCATTGTTGAGGAATCTGTTGGGGGAAAAATGGTGCCTTTGTCCAATGGGATATAATTTTCATTGACAACATCTGTCTTTCTGGCTATTGCAATTAATTATCTATGGTAAAAATCAACGTTTCTAAATCAGTTTCAGATTTTAAAACCAATTTATGCAGGGATTGCATTACACCAGGACTCTATAGCCCTGTCAGAAATCGGTGTAGTCTCTTTTAAGTCCCTCCAGCGTTTTTTTTGATATTCTCAAATATATTTATAAATTATTGGTCAAGCACCCCTTTGGCCCCGTGAGAGAAAAACATCCTTGAGCCGTCCCTGAATTTATGATCAAAGGAAAAAATCCAATAGATTTCACTGATCACAATGTTAGATTTACTTCGACAATGTACGGTACATTGTGGTGAAGTCATAATAGTAGTGGAAGAGTCCTATTTTCACCCACTCAATCATCTTTCTGGTGTATTAAAATTCAAGCAACAATTGCTCTTTGTCAGGCCAGAATATATGAACACTTATCTAAGAATTCAACATTGATAAAACGGTACAGCTGTTTGGCATTTTCACTTTTGAGCATAGGTATATATATATATATATATATATATATATATATATATATATATATATATATATATATATGTATATATATATATATATATATATATATATATGTGTATATGTATATATATATATATATATATATATATATATATATATATATATTTATATATATAGATATATTGTCATCCATCATAAACATGTCAAGAGGAAGCCACTATGAAATATGATACAATAATCAGTGTGAAATACTGTGCAGATCCACATATGCACAAAAATGTCATGACTTCTTCCTTATACGTGTGTGTGTGTGTGTGTGTGGACTGTATATACACAACTGTTCAACAAAGACAGCAATCATTAGCCAAAGTTTTAACAAAACCCAACTGAATGACTGACAATGTTCATACATTTTTCCCCATTGTCAGAGGAGATGTTGTAAACATAACTGTACTTGTTATATTTAATATTTATCTTTTTTTTTTTTATAATTTTTTTTTTTTTGTGGTTTAAAATACAGTATTATTTTTTCCAATGCATTTCAATGGGTGTCAATTATACATGGATTTTCGCTATGGCGGTCGTCGTCTGTAAAGTAAATTAACAAGTTGTTTAAATAGATGTATTGCTCCATCTTCTGATCAAATTGATGATTTTTTTTCTTGATCTCTGATCGCTGATGGACCCCAAATATCCTGATTGTGTAAAGCCTGGTGAAAATCTACAGTAATGTGGACTGAGCATTGCATGAAAGTTTGATGATCATGGATCTGCCACAAAAAGGATGCAAGGGCCCGTTCATGGCTTCTCACAGTTTGTTGGAATTTAATACTGCAACCTGATTGCTTTACTGAAACTTTGTTATGGCACACCTGCATCACATACAGTATAATTAATTTAAGCGTGTCGATTGTACACATTATGTTTGTTTTCACCTCTTCAACCTTTCTAGTTATCTCTGTGATTGTAGAATTTTTGTGTGTATATTTTCAACAAAATAACTCACTTGTTTGGAGCATTAACATGCAATTAGAGATGGTGAGTTTTTTTAAGCATTTATTTTTGTCTAATTATACAGGCTTCTTATATCTCATCTTATCATCCCACACTTGCATGCACACCACACATATTCTCAGACACATGCATACTTCTCTCCGTCTGGTGGGGAGTCTGGACTGCTCCGACTGACTGCGCCTCACTGCCCTTGTGCAGTGGTGTGCCAGTTGTGCCTTCCCCCATTGCTGTGAATGCCACCATCTGGCATGCCACGTGGACATCATAATCTCCCCTTAATTACATTAGCAGTGCAATCAGTTACTGCATTACAAGGCCGGGCAAAGAGCTTTTAAATCTTGGAGGAAATCATAAATAATTGCACTAACTACCCAGCGCCAGATGTGCGTGCCAACTTGGCTTCCATGAGATCAATAGTAACCTCAACAACGGTGTTTCAAATGAACAAAAACCCAAGTATTTTGGGGCACACTGGTTCTTACCACTAACTCATGTCCCCATGCTTTAGCTTTGCCTTCCCTAATATTGTGTTTCCTCACACATAGATGTTCAGCTTTATTGGCTGTCCAGTCAACTACCTGTTGCAGTAGCTTTTCTACACAAGTGTAGTGACTTATGACATCCAGGAGACAATGTGTATGTGGTGTTTCTTACTGTTCTGTCCATTGCTGCACCTCTCAGTCATATTGCTGTCATGTAATTAGATGTCAAAAATTTAAATCCAACTACTCTCCGTTGTTGGATTGAAGTGTGTATGTGAATGCATGTGTGTAGTGTAAGTAGACATTGCACATTACATGATATTATCGCTGCCTCTCCTTGGAGGGTATGTCGTCTTGTATTGCTTGCTACTTTTCACTCATCTTCCTGTCATGTTCTCAGCTCCCAGGGCTGCTCGCACTGACACACTTCTCAGTCAGCTCCTAGACAGCTTGGAGGACTTCTTCAGACTACTATGAAGTGGCGCAGCTCTTTAATATTGTACAGATAGAGATATAGTATAATAACATTATTTCAGAAGTATGGTATCACTGAAAAATACTTTTTTTCACACATTGGAATAAATTGATTAATGAAAGGCATTTGAATTTACATCACAGAGGATGCCTGCATGTGTCTGCTTTGAGCCACCGTCCCCTATTTTCATAGACACGTGCGCTCGGCATAAAAAGTGGCACATCTTCATTTTCATGCTGGGGCAAGCCTATCTTAGCGTTCCCGGGAATTTGGCAGACCGCGCTTTGTCTCGCTGAGCGGGGACTGAGGGCATTTTCTATTACGCACCCCCGGCGTACCTGACAATTTCATGACAGAAAATAGTCTAGACTTGAGGCCAGGTGAAACCAGGTCTAAGTTGTGGCGCAGGTGATGTAACACAATTTTGATGGCTTTGATCCAGGCGCAGGCAGACAGATTCTGCGCTCCGCTGATGTGTGGTGGATGTCATCATATTTCTTGTTACCCTTAAAAGTTGTTCTACCTTGTCTTCGGAGGCTGTGGTATGACGGGTCACAATAGACATGAACAGGCTCGCTCCAATTCACCTCTCTAACTTTTTTCTGCGCCATACCAAACCAACTAAAAAAGGAGCAAATATTTAAGTAGTATAAAAATAAAGAAATAGACACCCACAATAGAATATTGCAGCATGTTAAAAAAATAAAGACAAAAGAATATATGCAATCCCCAAATTAATTGACAAAAATGATTATACCAACTGGCAACTAAATCCATCCATCCATTATCTATACCCCTTTTCGTCACAAAGATTGCGGGCGTGTTGGAGCCTATCCTTGCTGTCTTTGGGCAGTAGGCGGGGGACACCCTGAATTGGTTGCCAGCCAATCACAGGGCACACAGACAAACAAACATCCGCACTCACAATCACACCTATGGGCAATTTAGAGTGTCCAATCAACTTACCATGCATATTTTTGGAATGTGGGAGGAAACTGGAGTAGGCAACCAAATCATAAATCAATAATAAATTAATCAAAACAATATGGGGCACATGTTAACAGCATCTGTGGACACAACACCCTTTTATTTTTTTTATTTTTTGCTTATAGCGGCATGTCAGAAGTGCGACACATGCGTGCGACGTGGTACAAGTTAAGTCCGTTCTCCCTGTTTGGCTGACCCGGACCAACTGGGACCACGTGGGTTGTTTAAATATGCAGACGGGAACTCTGTGGCAGTTAGGTGATACCCAGCTCTGATAAATATACTTTGCATGCCTCAGTCTCCTGCACCGACTCCAGTGAGTCCGTTATCCTTCTGCCATGCAGACTGCACTGCCCCAAATTTAAATTGAATGCAGGGAGTCACTTCGATTGGCCGGGAATCAAGTCGGCTGTGTTCAGTCCAACAATGGCGCAAACACCCATTTCTAACTTCGCCCGTCTACGAAAATGCCAAACATTCACCGTGCGCAGTTAAAGTGCATGACTTGCTTTGTGCACAAAAATAGGGCCCACCATGTTAACTTTAGATAACACAAACGTTATAGCCCTAAATACAGAAAAAGTTTGGGGATTCTTCTCAAGAAAAAAATCTACAGTTAGTAGCACAGCACAGTAAATGTATGTCAGTTTCTATGTTAAGCAAAGCTGGGTAGTCTACTAAAAATTTGCGGTCCGTTTATCGCCTTCGGCCTACTGTCTTCTCCGCTATTTTGTCCAACTGGACCAAATAGTAATTGCCTATAAGCCGGTCCGATTATCGCGGGCCTCCGTTAGCGTTTCCTACAACCAACTTCGACCAAACTACCGCTAGGCCCCCCCACCCGCTGGGCGATATCTTTTAGCACTGTCCATAACCTTTTTGGAGATTTATATACCTTTAAGGACCTCGGAAGCATCACCACATTTAAAGGAGATGCATTTAGTGAGGCTTCCATGCCACGGTGAGTCTTTCGTTTCAAATATCGTCCAGCGGGCAAGGATGCGGGGGATAATGATCTATTTACGTCTAGCGTCTAGACGATTACATAGATGGAAAAAATGGGCTTTCGGACTATGCTTAGTCCGATCATTTTTCTCAAGTTTCCCGTTTATCGTTTATTGCTTACAAAATGGGCGTCCGTCACGGGCGGATAGGCAGACTCGTCCGTTGCATAGGCAGAATATCTAGCTCTGGTGTTAAGTGGGTCGGAACGTATGCTAGATAATGAATCTGAGCTATTTGTCAAATGTTAGATAGCAGTATAGCACATCAATATAAATTCTTAATTTTTAATCCTTACTTCTGTATAAACACTGCTAACTTTATCCGTTCATTCAAGTCCTTAAGCATAAAAAAGGCATCTGGACAGATCTTCATATGAGGGATTTTCAAGATGAACTTTTCACCGTCAGTCAAAACATCTTTAGGTACAAATGGTTGCCTTATGTGAAATAGAGGTAGTTTATGCACGATAAATAACTAAACTAGTGCAGCATTGTCTTTAAAAGTCAGATTGAAAGAACCACTTCCCTGATTGGCATCCATTTATTTTTCTCACGCCATGTACATAAATAAGATATGAATTCACAAAACAGCACTTTGACAATTTATCTCAGAGAGGGAGGTATTGATATTAACATGTGCAATGCCCATTTCAATTTGATCACAATCTGGCCTTCCAAGTGGGTGTCGTTCCAGCTACACATTGTGAGGCCACAAACAACAAAGTGATGAAAGAGAACTGCGATATTGACTAAATATGTCTTATCATTTATCATAATTTATCCATCCACTTTGTCACAGCTTCAACATTTAAGGAAGATAAATGACACAAGATGTTGTTCTCTTTCATACTTCCGTGCTCTGGGAAGTGTGTCCAATATGAACTCACTTTCTTCTTTCCAACCAATGTTGGCATGTGTTTGTCACGTTTGTCTGCTGCTGATTTTCCCCCACAATATTGTGAGACATTTGGCATTTGGTCAATAAACCTGTGTGATAGAATTCCGGTATGTATTTAGTGAGCAGCAATATAGCTTACAAATAACAAGTGGGGCCCTATTTTTGTGCCAAGTGCAAGTCTAACTGTACACATGGGTGGAGTTTTCTTTTTTGTGGTACTTTGCTAGACTTTCCACGGGTAGAATTGGGCATAACGGGGCGTTTGCGCTCTTGTGCACTGATGTGGGAAGGAAATAGCCTTTCCCGGCTAATCCTTGCATCCATCATTTGCATCAAAATCATGGCGTTCCAACCACAGTATGCCCAAGTACACTATGCTTGACAGTGCAGTCAGGAAATAAGACTCTCTGGGGTCCATGCATGACATTAGCAGGTAAACTGCAAGCCCTCCCCTTGCGGATGATATAGTCGGCCATGCATGTGACATGGGTAGGTTTTTACACCAGGCACAGACTATCTTCTCAAACCAAATTGTCGGATGAGTTGGTCGCAAGGCAACTCTGTGCGCCATAACACCCAGAGAAGCGCAACATGGCCCCGGCACGTTAGACTAGACTTGCACCTGCACAAAAATGAAGTTACGCCAGTTTTTATGCCGAGCGCATGGGTGTCAGTTTAGCGAAAACGAAAATGAATGTAAAAATGAATGTAAAAATAAGAAGTGCACATTTTAGTTGAGTCACCATTTATTAGATGTTTTTCAGGTTACTTTGAAGGGGGGCACAGTGTCACTTCATTCAGAGACTGAAGTGTGACATTTGCTTTTTCTGTTGCCATGTACATTATGCTGATGTGTTTGGCTCAGATGGTGCTATTAATACCTACAAGCAAATATTCCCATTGCAAGGTGACTGGGTGGAAGAGGTCCTGGTCCAGCACAGACACCTACAACACTAAAGTTAAAAAAAAAAAAAAAAAGTGCTGACTTCCTCATGAGCTTGCTAGTCACCGCCATCTGCTCCCCTGCCCACTAATGCAAAATAACAAGACTGAACAAATCTCCTGGAGGGATGTGATCTACTGTCCAATTTTTACATCCAAAATTAATCTAATCACACATATGCATCAAAAACATGCAAATAAAACAGGGACTTACAAAGAGTTATTAGTTTAATAAGATCCAGTGATCGGCCTAACCTATAACAATATGTCTCCTGTTTTTTTCCCTTTAAATCTATTACTCACACAGGACTTTGTCACTCAACTCTCTCATGTGTGGTATGTGAATGTGTTGTTTTTCTGCTGTGGTGATTTACCAGCAACATTTTATCAATTCTACCCAAGCTAGCTTGGTCTACCAGTGAGACAGGCATTTTATAAGGGTATAAATAATCAATGACACTGCATCCGTAATGGCCTGTAATGCAGTTTGGTAACCTCTTTCTCTCTCTCTCTCTCTCTCTCTCTCTCTCTCTCTCTCTTTATATATATATATATATATATATATATATATATATATATATATATATATATATATATATATATATATATATATATATATATATATATATATATATATATATATATATATATATATATATATATATATATGCACACACACACACACACACACATACACCCCTACATAAAATAGTTACTATATTGGCATCTGGATGGAAAATTTGCAGGGGCCCTGTGTGTGTGTGTGTGGGCGGGGAGGGGGGGGGGGGGGGTTCGTTCCCCCAACTGCAAAACGTTGTTGCAGTGCTTTGTCTTTGATATGGGACAATATCAGCCATTTTCAGGACCTCCTTCTGCATGGGACCCTCGGCAACTGTCTGAATTGCCTGCCCTGTTGCGGTTGTCTGCAAACAGCATACATAGTTTAAGTTTTATCCCTCCCTCATTCTCACCCATGATTCTGCATTTCCATTATTATTAATATCTTCCCGTTTAATTTTCAGCTCTGTCATAATGTGTCGCCCTAAACTACAAGAGACAATCTCTTATTGATTACTTTCCCAGCAGCCCTGGTGCACGCCCCAGCTGATCACGCCTCTCATGAACAGACATCTCATGCATTTCAGATAATAAGCCTCTGCTCTGGAGTTGAAACAAATTGGATGTGCAGTCAGTCACTGTCCAAGTGAATCATGTTACAGTCTGTCAGTGGACTAGACTTGGATTATCATTTTACCCCAAGCGAAGCCCAAATAAAGTGAAGGGAAAATGTCATGAGCCCATACTATGATAGGACAATACAATATGTGATCATGATTACATTTGAGCTTTGTACAGGAGAGCTGGGCATTCCGTCTATGTGACGGACCCTTCTGTCTATCCATCTCTGATGGATGCCCGCTTTGCTGACGGTTGACAAATGACGGGACACATGTTAAAATAGATGGATTATGCACGGAAACCCCTTTATTTAGTCCGCCATTCGTCTGCAGTCCGTCATTAGTCTGTTTTTCGCGGCGAGGCTTCGATGGCCGTGATGAGCGAGGGGAGGAAAATAGTGAGTTGCTGGGGCGTCGGGGGGTGCTAGTGAAAGTTTAGTCGGAGTCGCCGACGGACGGTTTAAAATTAGAGGCAGACCGGCCAATAGATGGGTACTATTTTTTTCCCCCCAGAAAAAAAGGCGAATGACGGACAACGGAAGAGTACCCATACGGATGACGATTAACGATAATTTTTTTGTAAAATGCCCAGTTCTGTTGTACAATATGATCTTGTACCAAGTTTTCAGTTTCCAGTATTTTGGGGGGTTAAAAAATTAACATTTTCATAAAATTAATCATTTAGAAAATAAGTATGAAAAAAATTCATTCAAGATGTGGACATTTAAACACGAAGGGGAAATGAGAAGTTCTTTATCGTGGATGCAAACTTTGTTGGCTTAACATCAATTTCAATACAGGACTATACGGTAAAGCCACAGAACTGACATTTCTTGTTTTGCAGAATATTTTTGGACCTATCAGCATCTCTCTGTATTGACTGGCATGCAGAGCTTGTGAACTTACAAGAGCGGATGCAAAACTCCATGCACATGCTCCACTATACATTGACAAGGCAGACACAGAGCCTTAACTACTGAATGTCCAACAACCAACAATACAGCCATTGTTGTTTACCCACTTGGGAGTTTGGAACAGGAAGAAAAATAAAGCATCCTGTCATGCTGGACTAGGCTCAGTTTCAAATTGTGTGCATTCTCACAAATCTAAAATGGACATTTTTGGGAGTTGCATGGAAGGACGTGATTAATAATACATCAGGATTATAGAGCACAGACTGTGCTGCACAGACTTTAATGAGTCCACGGAGGGAAAACAAAACCAGACAGAAAACAACTACAGACACATTTTTAAAAACATCTGCATTTAAAGTCTACTAAACCTATCCCCTCCTACCCCACAGCTTCAAGTCTTAAGTTACTCATTTATGTATGGTCAAGGCACAACAATATTCTATTTGATGATCTAATATTGATACACGTTGTATGAAATATGTAATTGTTCGATTTGGGAAGTACACCTGAGAAGTACAATAATTGGCACCCTAGTGTAAGCCTCCCCCTGTTTGGTGCCAGCTGTTTAAAATATGGATGATATTGTTTTCATTGTTTGGCTTTTATTGAGTTTCTTGGGCCTGTGGTATATCCTCAGAATTTGACCTTTTCTGCCGTGTGGAATAAGAACATAAACAAGACGCTGATGTATTTCCTTGTTTACTAGTTCAAATGAGCAGCAGGTTTGGATTTGAACATATTCTGGGATGTGTGTAGTGTCTGGGATGAGGTCTAGATGCCAAAGCAGGAGGCAAGGAGAGAGCCTTTACATTATTGTCAATTTGATAATGGTGTGCATTGCATTTAATTGCATTTGGATTTGTTTAGATCTTTCGAGATTAGATTTTACACCAAAATACACAGGTACAGTGTATGTTCCTGAGATAAAATACTACAACTAACGGGTGAGCACAAATAATAATAATAATAATAATAATAATAATAATAATAATAATAATAATAATAATAATAATAATAATAATAATAATAATAATAATAATACTAATAATAATAATAATAATAAATGGATTATTATTGTTATTATTATTACTACTACTACTACTACTACTACTACTACTACTAATAATAATAATAATAATAATAATAATAATAATAATAAATGTATTATTATTGTTATTATTATTATTTTTAGTATTATAATAATAATAATAATAATAATAAATGTATTATTATTGTTATTATTATTATTTTTAGTATTATTATTATTATTATTATTATTATTATTATTAGTAGTAGTAGTAGTAGTAGTAGTAGTAGTAGTAGAAGTACTACTACTGAAAATGAAAAGAAAATGGTCAAAAGAACTACATTCGAAAATGGCTAAAAAGTCCTACTTTTTCAATGAACACAGAATTGTGTAATACAAATGTGTTTTCTGAAAGTTCAAATACCACGTCTTTCAGTATAGGTGAGTATTGTAGATGCACACTATTTTATCCACTTATGGCCACCCGTTGTTAACTGTCAAATAAATACACAAATATGAAAATGATTAAATTTTTGTCTTTCTCAGTGTTGACTGTCATTTTAAATCATGTAGAAATGTGATAATTACCCGCACAAGGCCAAAAGGGCCCATCACTGCCACTTTAAATCCAATAAACGCCATGACCTGATCACTATAATTGACCATCTATCAGGGTCATTGAGGAGTCCAGCGCTGCTAACCGCCGCTTATAATTCCTCTTGATCATTGCTAATTACAGAAAGTGGGAGAAACCAATATCGCAGATACACAGAGACAGCTGCTGCCTGCATGTTCACTGACGTAGAATAGCATCTTTTATTAATGATGAGCTGTGAGGCCACATACATTCACTGCAAGTGATATTATCATAATGAGATCACCTGTGCTCCTGTTTAACGTGGTTGATTTAAATGCACGTACCTGTAACGTCAATATTTTATTTCTTCTTGAATTAGGAATATGAACATTTTAACAGTGGGAACGTCCAGGACAAGATAGCCACAAAATTAGGTACATCTGCTTTATCAAATGGGATTCCATACAAGAATTACTGTGAACCCATTTTTATCAGGGCAGCTACATTCCAGACCCACTCGCAATGGATAATTGTCACTGGCCCAGCGGCGTCCTTTTCAGACTCTGAAAATGGCAATGACAAGATGTCGGTAAATATTGGTCGCTCGTTTTTATTGTTCGATTAAAGGAGAAATGGAATGAATCCGAAGAAAAACCACGATGAGCACACTTCACAGCTGGCAAGTCAGAGACATGGCTCGATGACGTCTTATCCGCTTTCTTCACAATTCCCCCCGCCCGGAAGATTTTCAAAGTGTAATGCTAAACCTGCTTTCACTTTTTTAGTCATGTCTCCTCAGTAATATTATTGTACAACCGTAAAGAAAAAAAGTTTTCTGTTATATTTTGTTTCATATTAATATTATTTGTGTGATAGCATCCAATGCTCTTACTCAATACAGTAGCATGTCGCAACCTGCTTTCACTTTTAGTCTTGTCTCCTCAGTAATATTATTTGTACAACCGTAAAGAAAAAAAGTTTGCTGTTATATTTTGTTTCATATTAATATTATTTGTGTGACCATAAACAAACAAACACATAAACAAAATAAATGCACGTAGCAACCTGCTTTTCAGTTGTATTTGGTTTAATAATTTGTAGGACCATAAACAAAGGATGCATCAATCAATAAATCAATCAATCAATCAATCAACATGACCACAGGTGTTTTAGAGCAGGGGTCACCAAAATGGGTCTCATGGGCACCAGTTAGCCCGCAACAGCCGCGTGAGTAGCCCACAGCTTTTTCTAGAAATAGCTTTCCAGTGATGATGGGACATTGTGATTTCCTAGCCATGTTGTCGAAGTGATCATTTGAAAATGGAAACACTTGCAGAGATTTATAGAAATACACTGTTGCATATGTATGCTTCCCCAGTTATACAGTTGTTGATAAATGTAGTGAGAAATCATTAATCATTTCCGAAATGTTTTTCAAACTGGTAGCCCTTCATATTATGTAATCAGTAGGCTACCCACAAAGTAGCTTAGCTCTGTTTCAAAAAGACTGGTGACCCCTGTTTGAGAGGAAGCTAAAAGGTGCAAAACGAGTACAAGTGGAATTGATCAAATGATTAAGATTACTTCTGCAATAATTGGCACTTCATTTCTTTGGATTTGGTCATTGAGAAAATGCATAGTTTATTGAACTTTTATGGTAAGACGTCTACCCCTTTTCACCACTGTGCAATTTCATAAAAGCCATGCAGCCCTTGAGTAACCCTTTTTATAGTAATTCATTTATGACTCCGGTCACAGAGGCGCTGCATCTGCTGCCACAAACACTTCAGCATGTGTGTATGGCATGAGGATGAAATCCACAATCCACTGAAGAACACCACTTTCTCCAAGACCTCCTCTTTTCCTTCATAGGCACATCGTAAAAGAGTCCACCCGACTTTTACAATCAACTTCTTTCACCGCAGTGTTGCATATTTCTATTTTCCGAAAATACGAATGACATAACCTTGGATCATTGGGGGATTTCAAAATGATTCTGCTTTATAAAAAAACATGCCATTCAGATGGCTTCTTTTAGTGAGAGGAAGTGTTTGAGGATGGGCTTGAAAGGAAAAGGAGGCATGACAATGACGCCCTAGATGGATAAATAAAAAGACAATAAGACAAAGAGATTGAGTGACTGGTCAGGAGTCTCTCTTGAGATGACTGATAATTGCAACCACATTCCTCCCCCAAAAATAATAAACACTTGGAAGCCTTTGGAATGTGAAAACCTACGGTACCTCTTCTGTTTTCATAGTACAAAACTGGTGCACCATTTTCCTCCCACCATGAACATTGCTCACATCGCCATTCCCTGAAGCTTGAAAGCAGAACATTTCTCAGCTGGCTACTCCCACTGGGACGAGAGCTCACAAGATGGAAATGCAAAGATAGTTTTATTGTGTGGTTGCAGACAAATAAATCTTAATATGTATTTTTGTCATGTTTGTGTGCCAACTGCAACCCGATGGAATTCAGGTGTTTGTGATGTCATATGCAAGACTGTGTGACATGTTATGAGGTCACACATTAACAAACAGTATTTTATTCACTGGAAGTTAGAGTTAAAAATTTCACAACTTCTCTTATTAGAAAATGTACATTATTTGGAGTGTGTCCCTACATGATGTGTAGACTCGAGTCATGGTTATGCTCAGGGCTGGCGGCAAGGCACAAATCAACTTGTCCAGAGGTTGCAACGGTGGGGGGCGATAGTCACCCTGAATGAAATGGTTTAGCCTCACTGATGTGCGTGAAAGAAAGTCAATGCGAGGTGTCAATACGAGGGCATAAGGTCTGTGATTGACATGCCACAACCTTGGGCCTTGTGTGGGATATCAACACTGTGCAGCCCCTTAATGGGTCCTCATAGAAGCACTGTGAATTATGGCTAACAACTGATTATGTGAGCGTAGCCCCTCACTTCTCTGTCACTGTGTGCAATTTTAGTCTAGAAGACATTCATAGATGTTTTGTAGTTCACATCCTGACCTGTTGGACCATTCATCACGGCACCAGATAAAATGAAGACCTAAATGTGAAACGTTGCATCATTTTTCTTTATCGCTTATTTTATAGTGTCATCAAGTTGTATCATTATATTTCAATATTGTTTTGATAATTGTTGTCTCTGTTGATTGGCTGGGTTCCCATTTACAACTCTGAAATCACCATTTTTACCAAACGTGTTTTCCCCCCAAGAACTGCAGCCACAATATGAAAATCATGATCACCTATATGCAAGTTATCTAGGTTTTTTTTTAGCCAAATTAAATACTAATGTCAAACTATTCACAACTAGATGAGGAAACAAACCAAATATGTGCTCCAAGTTGCCAACGTTGCACTGTGCCTTTCGAGGCAGAACAAACTTGGGAAATAAAAAGTGGCAACTCACGGCAAACTGCACTACAGAGAATCATAGGCTTTTTTTCTCTCTCTCTCTCTCTGCCACATGTGACAAGTGAGCCAAGGATCTTTGCAGAATAACACATCTGTGTATCTAATTATTTCTTTTCAAGTCCATACAATGAAAAGACTTCATGCGCTCCCCTTACCAGGGCGGGGACAGCAAGGGGAGTGCCCTCCAAAATATTCCCTTGCAATGCTGACATGCATCTCTGTCTGAATGTCAGCATTGCAAATTTGTAGACACATTTTGTTTTAATGAAAGCTATCCGGGAACTACAGAAGTAGAATAGGTATTGTGATGACATATTTCAATTACACACTGCACACATAATTTAAAATAACTTTTATTTGAATTAAAAATGGTATTTTAATTGCTGATATATGTGATGACAGTATTAGTTGAGGTGCCCTTCAATACAAAATAGGCAATTTGCACAAAAGTAACAGTATAAGTGATTATTTTATTAGTTATTTTTGTAATTTTTTAATCAAACGCAAGCCAAATTGTGATTTATATATTCTTTGCATTTTGTGTATGATTCAGGCCTTGTCTGTGGCGTTCTGTGTAGAGTATAGAGTGTTTTTTTGGATTGAAAATCTTCTGCTGCACTGCGGTCACAAGGGGGTAGCATTGACACAGTTGTATAAGGCTGTTTTGCTGGAAGCTCAGCAGTAGGACAAACTGCCTTTGATGTAATTGAGGTCTTGGACCTCTTAGAAATAGCACAATATTGGTTTGTATGTGGAAATGCTCAAGGAACAATGGATTTCCATAAGTGGATGTAAAATCGTATTTGGAGCATCCCTGGCATGTTAACCGCTCTCTAAACATCAGGAAAAGAGCTTTTTCAAGATGGGACAGGTAATTTGAGGCATTTGGCTTGAAATAATGGACTGCAGCAGTAGGATTAAATGTGTGACCATAACATTCAAACTTGACTAGTTTATGTCAGTGCAATTTTACCTTTTTCCAGCTTAGCGCAGGAATGCAACACACATCCTAATACAAGTCAGCAAGCACCATAGAAACACATCATTGTCCGCATTTTTTTTTTTAATATCATCATTTAGAATTACAAATAGAATTACATGATGTATGTACCTGAAAAAAAACTGTCAGGAAAAAAAAAGATAATTATGACCTTCAGCCAGCATATATTCAGCTGCTAATTATCAATCATTCCAGAGCCACACAAGTATTCCTCTAACTAACACTTTTGTCAATCCATTTTATCATCGAAAGAAATACTTAAGAGTACAAATCTGGCAGGGAATCATAAATAAAGGTTACCTATTTACATATTCAGTTTATCATGAATATTGCATACTCTGTACATAAAAATTCAAATGCAGCATTTATGAAATATGATCATGCTGCAAATGCGAGAAGACATAGAGCACAACCCATTCATGCACAGGCGGATTTAAAGCTTCCCTGGGTGATTAATAACAAAAAACAATTAAATTGATATCAGATCAACAGAGAGTAACTCTTATTTAAAGACGTTTTTGTTTTCCCGTCAGCTCCAGGAAATTTATCTCAACATTTGCTTTCCCTTTGAAAAATATTTTCCAATGATGCCATTTGGCTTGATATCACTTCTAGTCGCCGAGTGGTCAGTCATTCTTGAGTGGCCGAGTATGACCACATCAAAAAACAATTCACATTATGCTTCTTTGTGTTTTACATTCAGGCAGTAAATATATGCAGGTGCGACAACGACATTAAGTGACTATGCTGCAACATCTATGCAGACACCCGCGTGCCTGACAATGGCTTTTTGGTGCGTATTTCAAGTAGCTGAGAGGAATAACACCATAAAAGGTGCAAACACCGCAGCAAGTGTCTCATCTCCTCTTGTGAACTAGTTAACCTGAAAGAATAGCGCCGACAAATGTGCTTCAGCAAAAGCAAATTACCTGGGTTTTGTGGAGGGGAACTAATCTCTCCAAGCATGACAGTGGACAGGAAAGGCCTCTTACTGTTATTATGATGTGTCGGCTTGTGTTAGATAGAGGGCCTTGATGGCCGCATCAGGAAGGAGCATCGAAGCCCTTCCACCATGACAGAACTCTGATGGATGTATGGGTGGCGGATGGAGGTTAGAAGACTGGAGATGAGGAGGAGGAGGAAGATGATATGAGGTGTGGTGGGTTAAATGTAATAGTAAATACATACGCATGCTCGACTTGGTAGCAGGCTCAAAAGGCAAGTGTGTATATCTTTCTTAGAGTTTATGTTTTTTTTGGGGGATAAACGTTAGACAAACATTCTCATTTTAAAAGTATATTCAGAAAATGACATTTGGACAAATACAATTTTTTACATGCTTAATCACAGATTTTAACAATAGAATTTCTGATTCTTTTTTACAAATACTTCAAAAAAAAAAAAGAAAAAATGAATCCGTACTGTGGAAACGCACAGGCACTTGTTGGTGTGTTTTTCCCCCATTTGAGAATTGACACAGCTGAGGGCTCTTACACAGACTGTCCATACTAAAATATTAATAGCCAGCATTTTCTCCATGTCAGGCAGATTGTAATTTGGTTTCCACTGAAGAAATGCAGCTTTAGATGGCAGAATTCCCCTCCGAACACCAACTCTGAACATTGCTCCTCATCTTGCTCCTTAGTCCCACGAGACAATCAGTTGGGGGAGGTGTTACGCAGAAAGATGGTGCTCCTCCTTGGCCTGGTAAAGATTGGGCGTGGGATGGGGTGGGGGCGGGGGTGTCGCACGGTGGGACAGGTGTTGTGAGCTTAACACAGGGGAGTCTCACCAGGCTGCAGTGGCTGGCCTACATCCATCTCTGTACCAGGGGAGATAAATAGAAAAATGTGACCCAAACAGTCTAACATCCTGACTAGGGCAGGAATGTGTTCCAACAAGGGTGGGGTGAAGAGGGCTCCCCATATCATTACTAAAAACGAGGCCCACTGCAATTAATTCCAACTCTAAATTAATGTCTTCTGCATGCAGAATAGCTCTCTGTGGCCACAGGAATACATTAATAGTGCCGAATAGAGAAAATAATGGAATTCACTACACGCGGCTGATAAAATGGAGTTCAGTGTGGGCTCATTTCCAGATCAACATTTTTTTGTCATTTTGCAAACCATAATTTTTCAGCCTTTATTGTATAAAATGGTGTGATCTTTCGACTGCCCTTTGTCTTGGAAGAAAAATTAATTCTCATTTGCATTACCACGTCTAAATGTCAGCCACCGATATTTTGTTAGACATTAGTAAAGCTGGCAGCCAGAGTCACAGGATAATTGCACTCAGCCTAGCAGAGGGATTTACATAATTTCAGATAGCAATTAAAGAATCCTTGGGAATTTTCTTCCCAACCGCTCTCTCTCTCTCTGTGGCTCACTTCAACAAAAGAAGCATTCGTTTACATTGAGCTCCATGCTCCTAGCTGTTCATTTGCATGAAATTAAAGGTTTCCATGATCTTGAACAGTGGGGTAACATTTAAAATGCTGTTTTAAAGCCCCCACCTTGGAATAATGAACCATTTCTATTTTTTAGAAGTCAGTGGGAGCTTATTGACTGCCTGTCCACAGCAAAAGTTTCTTTTTCATCTAACTCTGTCAAAGAGCTATCAAGCTTAATTGCATAGAATAAATGAATAAATTAAAATTACACTTTTGCATGTTTTAACATTGTTGTACGATTCCAGACTACACACTGGTTATTGGTTAGACAACAACATGAACGGTATACAAGTGTCGCAAATAACAAAAAAATATGCCCCAAAAACACGTGTCGTCTCTTTTTCCAGGGTAAAACATTGAGCAGATATTTGCCAGTGCTGTGGAGATAAACCTTCTATGTACTATATCTTTAATTAGGTCCCTGTGGGTCCCATTGTTATCTGCCATGCTGATTAAAATAAACATTAACTTGCCTGAGCCCTGACTGAGGTAATATTCATTGGTGTGTGGTAAAAGACAACATATGGTTTTCCACTTAAAAAAAAAAAAAAATTGGGGGATTTTCAGTTATCAGAAATGCTATTTTCAAAGCAGAAAGCAAATCCATATTGGTTTAAATCCTTTGTGCCTATGGTGTGGTCTGTCTGACACATTTGATATGAGTCTGGATCATCAGGATTAGTTAAACCAAAGCCTTCTCATGGGAGGTCTGTAAAGCTCAGCAGTCCAATGTGCATAATATATCTACTGTACTTTGGAGTTTACGTCCCGCTCTCTCAAATCATGTTAGTTCCCTCTTTTGTATTTAATCAGTCTACTTTGCACAAACCAATCAGACAGAAATGCCAGCACAATTATTGGGGAAAAAATGTGATTAATAGTATGGCTTTGTGATAAGACAATACAGCTTTGTCACAAAGCTGAGAAACAAATAAAAAGCCTCAGCAGAGCAATACCCTTCACACTTCTTCCTTGATTCCCCCTCCTTTCTTAACGGCATCACAGAACATTTTCACACTAGTCGTCCCACCGCTGTAAAATAAATTGTGACAGTAACTCAATATGAAGTGAAATAGCTGAGAAAGCCTTGAGTTCACTTGCGCTGACAGTGCTGTTTAATTCCATCTTGTGCCAGCCTGACATTTCTGCTGCCACTAAATATTAAACATGTGTACCCGTTTCATTTGCATCTGGTAATGAGGTGGGAGACAGCACCCAACTGGTCAAGAATCTCCCTCCGTCTCTCACTCTCGCATGCCTATGCTTTTTTGCTGCCTCCAACACAGTCCTGTAGATGAGTGTAAACAGCCGCATAAGTCTGAGAGCGTGCTTATAGTCAAAATGGAAGTAAAAGGTGAAGGGAGGGGGAAGGCAGCTTCAATTCTACCTGGGATGACTTGCCTTCTAAGCAGTAATTAGGATGAAGTTGGCTTGCATGTAGGCTACAGTCGGTGTAAGGAGAGTTCACAAAAGCAGACTGAAAGGATTTCAGCTCACAAAGTAATGTCTGCTTAGGATGACATTTCTCACGGAATCTTTTAAGATGCATTCCTTGCTGCAAAATGCATTAATGGAAAGAGCAGAAACACAGGCACAAAAAGAAGGGCTAAATGTGATTGCTCTAAATGTCATCACATCTTCATAATGCAATATATATTCATGATGGTGCAGTCAAGGAGGGCAGACACCACAATTGTGCTCTGTAATTCAAATGTTTTATCCCGTTTTTGATTTCACGTGCACTCGTGGATAAACATTTCTGAATGTTTGGGTTATGCCCATTCCATTCCATGTCAGAGGAATGTAACCTCGAATCAAAAAAAAAAAATGCTGCCAGGGACGATGGGAAATTGTAAAATAATTGTAATATACATTGATACATAATCCTATAGAGTGTATTTATACATATTCATATGAGTGCTGCCAGTGGTGAAACATACAGTATATGCACATCAGCATACAAAATGCTAAACACAGTAGTTCGCCTTTGTGGTGAGTTTTTTTTTTTTTTTTTGGCAACAGGTAAAACTCAGCCCACAAATCTAATAAAGCATCTATTGCCCTTTTAACATGTCAGAAAAAAATCAAACCATGGTTGAGACGAATTGTTGTGTCAAGATAGCAAAAGAAAACAGAATGAAACTTGATGCTATGTGGTGCTGCTGCTAGCGAGGCTTCGCACTTCTTTTTCTGAATTCCATTCAAAATAGCTGTTAAGGGGCATTCTTCAGTCATTAACAATTGTGTCCACTCCGTGCCTCCGGTGGGACTGCGTGTCCTGAGGTTTACTGTTGCTAGCTTGTCATGTCCACGTCAACAGCACTTATCGCCTTCTGTCTGAGAGCTGAGGCATTTCCCAAGCATTTAGCTGCTTGTTTGTCTTCTCTTGATTTCCCCTCCAAATCTGTCACATATAGTCTTCACCTGACACCCCACAGACTGTTCTTCTCTCAAACACTGTCAAAACACGAATATCCGAGAGCAATAGACAGCAGCAGGGAACCACAGATTGCCACATGTTATATTCAGCACAACCACCAGCGCAGACAAAGCAGTCTCAGATTGTTGGCTACTTTCATCAACATGCTGACTGCTATCCAAATGAGAGAAAATGAACAGTTTGTGTTCACACATTTTGGTTTTGCAGTTCATTTGGACTCAGGTGCTGCTTTTTGTTGCTCGCAATGTACCAGCGTTTCACATCACTCAGACGTTCATTGTCCCTTTTTTGGAGCTCTGGCGTGAAAACAACGCATTTCTCACAAGATGTCTGGCACAGAATCACACACTTTTGTCTGTGCATTTTTCTTTCTTTGACTTTCTTCCACCATGCAAGCCCTTTTATTATTTCAATAAGCTCTCGAGTTTAATACATTATTGATCGCAAGGTTGAACTAAGGCCACTACATTACAAGAATGCTAAAGCCCATCATGGCATGACACTTATGTACATGTGAAAAATTATACCAATTATGAAGTTAACCAACAGCAACCTCAAAAAGCAATCAATTGTCACATTGGAAAACATTTTGTCCCATAATACTATTGGTTTTGTGGTTACACCAAAGGGGTGGGCGTTGGGTGTTAAATAACCTGCAAAAGCTGATTTCCATCTGTTTTTTTTTTTTCAATTTTTGTGTTACCATTGCTGCAGGGATGGCTTTGCGTGAAAGTCAACCTACAATTGTAATTGTGATTCTATGGCAAGTGAACAGATGTCATGAATAACACTGGGGAACGATTTGAAAGGCGGAAAAAAATCTGTTGAGTTTGATTTTTGCTGATTAAAAGTAAAATTGCCGTGCTGATTCCAAAATTGCAGTCAGTGTTTTTCTAGACGCTGATGGTGTACTGGTACACTCGACTGACTTGTATGCAGGCAGCGTCGAATCGGTTCCCGCCCAGAGCTGGGCTTAGTGTGCCCTGCTTGCGATTTGGCTGGTGACCAGTTCAGAGTGTAGTCCGCCTTTCGTCTGACGTCAGCTGAGATAGACTCCCTCACGACCCCGTACAGGACATTCTATTATATTATAATGAGGCTTTTACTGTTTAATAATGCCTTTTGTCTGATATTTTTTTAATTGGATGGGATTAGATGTAAAATAAGCAACCACTTTATGATGAGTGAGAATGAATCATAGCATATCTGTGTCACAGAAGTGTTTGGATGACAACGCGAGTGTGGCATAGGATGTACTCTATGTTGGTTTTGGACAGCGTCGTGAGATGCACGCTCTTCAAGACCCCACACTCGGTGTCGTGCAATTCCTTGCTACCCGTCGAGACGTCCTTCCAATGCCCAGTGTGCTTGTATGACCCCAGTGTGGGACAATCTGAATCATTGTATGTATAATAAATTACCTGTACAATCATTATCATCTTAAAAAATATTTTAATAGCACCCCCATTACTAAAATGGGAGGGATATGAAACAGAGATACGTATGATCAGGGGTGCAAGGCAGTCTCCAATTGCCCATGTCACATGCACGGCCGACTACATCATCTGCAATGGGAGAGCTTGCAGTTTACTTGACAATGTCCGAGACGGACCCCAGCGAGTCTATTTCTGTTTCGCCAATGTCAAGCATGGCGTACTCATGGGCACTGCACCCGGGCTGCCCTGATTTTGATGTAAATGAGGGATGCAGCTAAGACTGTCTCGGAAAAAACTATTTCCATCCCACAACGGCGCAAATGCCCTGTTACATCCAATTCTACCTGTGAGTCCAGAAAAGTACCAAAAGAAAGAGAACTCCAAACATGCGCACAGTTAGACTGTGCTTTGTGATAAGGTCCCTAAAATTTGCATGTTATTTGAATAATCTGCCTAGGTGTGAATGTGAGTATGATTGATTATTTATACAGTATGTGCCTTAAAATTGGCTGGTTTCCAATTTCCATCATGTCTCTTGCCAAAAGTCAGATGGCACATGTTGCAGACCCCAATGATCATTTTTTTGTTAAAATGCATTTTGAACATCATGATTCGTGTTTGTTCATACACATATTTTTTTTTAAATTGAAACACTACCCTGTAATACATAAAAAAGAAGAGTAGAACAGTTTAGCAATGCAGTAGTGGTACAACCTAAATTTTCTGGAAAGCAAAATATGCCTTAAATTTTCAACAATAACTTGGAGTTTGAAAAGTCATCATTAGCATTGGTGTGTATTAAACTCTTTATTTACCATTATAAAGTCCCTCATTTGTTTCTTATAGTGTTTCAATGAGTGCAATTATTCCATGTTTTATGTTATGTTTTGCCCTTGAGTAATAAAAACTGGTAAACCTGTAAACTTAAAAAAAACAAAACAAAAAAAAACATATAAAGCTTTCTGCAGAGAATGTCTCACGAAAAAGTACAATTAAGGTCACCTTTATTGTTTCCAATCTAAATCAACTGAGTGACATATAAATGACATTTTAATGAAAATTCTTGACAGGTTATTTTCAATAGTTTCGTAAAAGATGCAGGAGGTTGAGCTGCGGTGAATTGCAAGTGTCTTTTGGGGACAGGTGGCGCGTGATGGGTGTATGGAATCCAAGTCAAATAAATGAAGCGATGGTAATACAGTGTGTTCCAGCAAAGAGTGACAAGCCTGTTCCTCCCATGAAGCAGCTGAGCTGGCATTAAACAGACAAGACATCCAGTTCAGTCAGTTATCAGCCCAGGAATAATGAAGGAAGAGGCCGGTAGAGTAGGACCAGTCACCCTATCCAGCCAAGTGGAGAATTTAATTTCTTGCAGGTATCTCTGCAGCTAAACATATCCCCATTGGAGGTGCACTGGTGTTTGGGTGAGCATGAACAACTCAGTATACCTGAATCTGGGTCTCTTCGTCACTGACTGAGGCTAGGTTCATACCGCAGGTCTTAATGCTCAATTCGGATTTTTGGAAAAAATCTGTTTTTTTTTTGTGAAAGCGTTCATATTACATTATAAATGCGACCTCGGTCTTGTCTGCTGTATGAATCATGCGTCGTCAAAGCGGCCAGCATGAAGAAGAGACAATGTCACACCCGACGTTGTGTTCGCGGAAGTAAGTGTGGTCCAGCGTGTCGGGGCATTTATACAGTCAAGAAATTAGGTAGCAGGTAGAAATAAATACAGTATTTGGGGGAAATTATGAGGCGAGGCTTTAATATCTAATTTCATGGCGACATCACCAACGATGACCTCATATCCTAACCATGCGTAAAAAATGAATCTATCTGAACCGTGGCTGAATTACTACGATCGCCATAAATGTTTATGCTTCATGTTTCAAATGGGATTAAAGTAAATTTAATAGTGTTACTCAAAACAACTGCAGATTTGATCCCCTGCTGCCAGCACTTTTGACGTCAATGTCGGATGTATGCGACCTGGCCGTTCAGACCGCGAACGCATTGGAAAAGATCGGATACATATCCGATCTAGGACCACATATGAAAGCGACCCAGGTCGCATTTGAAAACATCTGGATACGTATCCGATCTAGGACCACATATGAAAGCGACCCAGGTCGCATTTGAAAAAATCTGAATTGAGCCGTTCAGACTGTCATAACAAAATCAGATACAGGTCATATGGGCAAAAAAATCCGATCTGGGTTGCATTTGCCCGATGTGTCAACCTAGCCATAGATGTGAGGTTGATGGATTCCAGAGTGGATAGGAGAGTGAGTGGGTTTCAGTTTGGTAGTGATCTTGAAGAAAAAAATGAAGCCATAACATTCTAACTTCAAAGAACCTTTGTCCAGTACAAGAACAAAGAACTTGTACTGGGCAAAGGAGAAGCAATCGTGGACTATGGCTGATTAGATGAAAATTGCATTCAGTGGTGAATGCGAAGATGATAATGCAGGAAATTTTGTTTGGTGCCATTTCAATGAGCTTTATCAAGACGACTGCCTGTAGAAAACGTGCACATTTCCACAATTAACGATCACATGGAACTGCATGTCATGTAAAGGCACTTGCAAGATGGCTGTCATTACATCGTCAGAAAATGGTCCATGAGAAGGCTCCAACCTGCAAAAGTAATCAGTGAAAGTTGGCGCCAGATTGATGAAGATGACTGTTTATCACTCATTAAGTCCATGACTCAGCGATACTAGTTCTTATAAAAGCCAAAAGTGGGGCCACAAAGTATGAGTGGTGAGTTGATGTGTTCTTTAGTTGTTGTTTTTTCATGATTATTTTCCATATTTTTTTCCCTCAGAATTGTGTGATTTCGTATATTTTCCTCTGCTTGGTCTAAGAAAATAACTCTTACTCACCACCACATTTTTTTTCTTTTTAGTGTTTCTTAAAGGCAGCAAATGACTTCAGTTTTGTGTCATGTCTGTGATCTGCTTTTTCTTCCCCTACAAATTTTAAAATCTTCCGAGACTGGTGATTCCATAATTTTGTTGTATGTAGGACGCCACCATCCAAGACATAGGTTCATAAACAGCTAATACACTAACTATGATGAGTAGCCTATGTCTCCATTTGCAGACTCACCTAGATTATTTACATTTCATATTAATATTTCACGTCAGATGAATTCCAGCATTTCCGTCATTTATTTCTTGCTCTTGTTCAAGAGTCTGAAGCTTTTCCAGGATCATTTTATAATCATGTGGGCTCCATCAAACTCCAGAGAAAATATTATGTCAGACACTAGTAGAATCTCTCATAAATGATTCTGTTTTCTGTGATCGTGCTCGGCTTTAGAAAAGACAGAGACTATCATAATCACTTTTCTTCTTAAATATGCTCATTATTTGATATGTTTGGATAAGGAGATTGCGGTCTAAAATACTGATCTTATCAGCGGAAGAACCTCCAAGGATTAAGGAAGTAAGTCAGATGTTCAAATACAATTTTGGTCACTTCTTGCAGTATGTCCGAGTGAAAATAAAATTCACTCAGTTTTCTTTTGCGGTTTATCTTTTTTCGGAGTCAAGCCATAAAAAAACATGTAATGGATGGACAGTCGACTGTTTGTATTAACAAAATCTTTACTATTTTATGTAATTTAAGATCATTCTATGTCTTTGGTCTGACACCGGCAGACATCAAACTCATGGCCACAACCATTCATTTGGAAACAATTCAAATGCCTGTGGCTTTAAAGACCTGCCCAGGGTTCAGGTTCCTAAAGCAGAAATAATTGCATAAGGCGCACGCTCCATTAAAGCAACTATTTAATACAATAATCATTCAATTAAAAACCCCTTGTAGCAGCTGCCATATGGAATTGGGATCAAAGGATTGTGTCATTTGCATTACAGAAACATTTGGTAGGTACAGTATATATATATATATATATATATATATATATATATATATATATATATATATATATATATATATATATATATATATATATATATATATATATGGACATCTGACGGATTTACCTGGCAGACTGACCCCCACTGATTGATTGACGATTACAATTCGGTTCGTCTCAAAAAAGAAAAAGAAAAAGACTTTTACAAAAATTTGGTAAAATGCCCACCTCTGCTGATTTCTCCAAAACAAATTGATAAAATTGAAAATGCAAGCTAATATCATTTTACTGGTTAAAAATTACATTGCATTTTTGAGTGTAAAATGGGTCATAACGGATGGATGATCCCTTTAACAAGCATCATCAGTGTTTACTTGTCTTTGTTACCTACTTGGCCGCAAAAAATGTGGTTTACATCTGACAATGCACACGGGAACACAGTTTGAAAAACACTGGTTTAACGTTTGAATACATAGTTCCTCCATTAAATTGACAAATGTTATTTATATTTAGTGTCTGTAAAATTGGATGAATATGAACTCTTATCAGATGAAAACAAATCAAAGAGAAAAGCTAATATGTTACATGTGGAGAGCCGAGCCCTCTTTTGCATGCTTTCTTTTTTTTTGTTGTTGTTGCCAAAGTCAAAGGGATGACTTAGGCAAATAGTGTTTTTGGATTCTGATAAGGACGGCACGGTGATCGACTGGTTCAGAGGATGTGGGGTCAATTCCGGCTCTCGCCTTTCTGGGTGGAGTATGCATGTTCTCCCCTTGCCTGCGTGGGTTTTCTCCAGGTACTCTGGTTTCCTCCCGCATTCCAAAAACATGCATGGTAGGTTAATTGGGCACTCTAAATTGCCCCTAAGTGTGATTGTGAGTGATGTTTGTCTCTGTGTGCCCTGCGATTGGCTGGCAACCAATTCAGGGTGTCCCCCGCCTACTGTCCGAAGACAGCTGGGATAGGCTCCAGCACGCCCCGCGACCCTTGTGAGGATTAGCGGTATCGATAATGGATGGATGTCGAGCTCCCGTCCTCAATGACCACTTTTCTGCCTGTTTTCCATCTGTGCCAGCTGCAACACACCTGTTTCAAATGATCAGCTCATTAGTAAGCTCTGAAGGAGCTTGATAACTTTTGAATCATGTGTGTTATAGCTGGGATAGATAGAAAACGGGCAGGACACCGGCCCTTGAGGACCGAGTTTGAAGAGAATTGATTTTTTAATTTTCATCATTTAACTGTCGGGGTTCTGTTCGTGGTATGAAACGAACGGACCAATTGCATGCACTGTAACTGAATGATGTGGTGATAGTCAGTCAATCAGAACGCCCTTACCGATAGTCCCGGACGATGGCGTTACGCATGCAATATAATGCGCCAAACGTTCACACCGCCATATTTCAGCAAATTTGTTAGGTTGTTTCTTGTAAAAAAAAAACTGTTCACACAGCCATTTTGGCATGATAAAAAATGTGTCCGATACTTGCAGTAAACGCAACATTTTTACAATCATGGTAGACAGCTGTTGTGTACCGGGTTGCCATAACAAGGCAAAACAAGGGACGAACATTGTGCAGGCTATCAAAAGAGAAACCGAGGTGTAGTCAATGGATCATAACATGCATGCATAAATAAATAAGACCATTCTAATCACTTCGCCATGAACTGTTACACAGTGCAAGGCATGCGTGAAGGTGCTAGCTTTGATAACATAATCAAATAACATGATCACAAAAAGTGGAAACAAATCCGGATTGTACAAACTTGTAATCTTCCAAGCCTTTGTATTTTGTATTTAACCATTGTGATAGACTGTACTGATTTCAAGGATATTGTACCCCTAAATAGTAAATACCTGACACTTTTAACACTATAGATGTTGTGTGGTTTGATATAATTGGTTTTTAATTGCGAAAATATATTGCAGCACACCCATTTTGACTTTTTTTCTACCTTTCTTTCAGATGTTTGTTCTTCTGAGGAGCTAGATGGCATCATGCATACTGCAGAAAACACATTGTCCAAATTATGTGCATGCATTTCAGGTATAACACCACACTGGAAAATACCTGAGACTCCACAACATGGAAGGAATGGTATATTAAATATGAGTGTGTCATGCTTTTAGATGGAGAACTCTGTATCATGTTTGAGTCACAACTTGTTTTCCAATTGCCCCTTTGTAGCTCTGGTTTCTGGTGCCTACCGGCACTCTCCATCCAAGCAAGTGGGTGAATCAGTCAGGCAGCAGTCACAAAACATAATATTCTGGCATGTTAAAACATCTTTGTTGTATTACTGTATGTGTGTATTGTCACATTATCTTTGACATTTAAAAGAGAAAATTTGGATGCCACATTGCATACTATTTTATCCCTGGGTCAGAGCAATATGTTAAACGAGCTGAATGGAAATCATACATTTACTCACTTTCGAGGTTAGCATCATGCCTTAACTGCTTTGTGCATTTCCTACTGTGTGTTTCAGCTGGGATATCAGGATGTGGCAGTAGCACTGGTGTCCATTACCACCAACTGCAGACTCCACAGTGGCATAATCCGCAACGACAGACCAAACAGCGAGCAGTCGCATCCCTGGTATTATACCATAGTCTTGCCGTACTCTTTCACTACATAAAGTTGGTGACAGGCCCACAGAAGGAGTATTGTTTGGCATAGTATGTCTTACAATTCAGATTTTGTGTTCAGGATCCCGAGATATACGACAACAATATTAGATTTTGTTGCTACTTCCTAACTATAGAGGATTTTGTTTCCATAGGGATATCGGAATACGGTGCAATGCCGCATTACAACTCACTTGGTCCCCCACAACATACACCAAATGGTATGTCATGTATTTCTGTAATTTGCGTCGACAATGAAATGTCTTTCAAGACATTAAATCGCACTAGTTGCCCTTTTTGTAAATGTTACAGCCTTTGTTTTTCTCTCTAGACGGAAACTACCAACAGTTTGAGCAGAAAGAGACTGTGTGGTGTTTGCCGGCATAATTCCCCTAGGGAACTAAAGGTTGAGGGATGTGTTGGGGGACGAGTTGCTACGAGCATTGCACTTCCGTTTTGGTTCTTCTCTTCTTCCTGGTTTTTTCGTATAATGACATTCAGTAAAGTCTTCTGTGATACACCTCTTGCGTCTCCTTTCTTTCGGCACCACACTGGTAGCCCCGACGTCAGTACTGAAGATTCAGTGGTAAGGGGGCATATTGTGAGGGTACAGGCCTTTTTCAACCGCAAAAAGTGTGTGTACTGTATCCCTCTCCCTCGCTCTCACTTGCTGTCGCTCTCCAATTATTAATTTTATTTTGTTTTTTTTAACCTTTTTTCAGACTGATTTTTTTTGTTGCTCTGAGCACACGTGGTGTCGGTCCTGTTTCATGAAACGTTTTCATTACTTAGCCATTTCAAGCGCAGTATTTTGATCTCTTCTAATACACTTTTGAGTATTAAACATGTTTTCTGTCATAGGTTTTTCATACATTTGGGTAAGGGAAAAGCTAATTTTGTAGTGGACGAAGCCAAGGTTTTTGTTACAGCAGGGCGGCATGGCTCAGTGGTAGAGTCGCCGTTTCCCTAGCCGGAGGTTGTGGGATCAATCCCCGGCCATTGTGACCATGTCGAAGTATCCTTGAGCAAGATACAAAACCCCCAGTTGCTTCTGATGCTGCGTCATCAGTGGGTAGATGAGGTAGATGACCCAAGGATGATAGACCCAAGGTAGAAAAGCGTTATGTAAGTGACAGCCCATTTACAATATTTTAATTCCAATTTAGATGATGGTTGAATCAACATTGATGTTGTGCGATATATGGTTGAAAAGCAAATGTTGACCCAACATTTTGTCGACCTTGCACTTTCTGTATAATTTCTACTTTAGGTTTCAATGTAGATTCAACACCTAAGCCGAACTGTATTTCAACATTGATTCACCCATATTTTGCGATCTAGGTAACGATATATATCTTTATTTGTTAATGCATTGTGCCGTCATCATCAGCACATGTGACATTATAGAGCCTATTGGACTTGCTCTGTGGTGGGTTTCCCTCTGAGTTATTGTCATATTTAGCCGTTAACGGGTTAATAGTGTTACACTTCTTGAAATCTGTGCGGGAAAAAAATATTAACACCAAACATCTTTTTGCAGTGAATCCAAACTTCATAAGGTCTTGATGACTATATGCAGGCCCAGCATGGAGTGGTGCTTCCAAGCCAAAACACACTAAAACAACATAAAGAGCACCAAGTGTGCTGTGGGGGAAGCGTGGCTGATCCATACTGTTTGAGCTGATACCACTACGATCGATTACCAAACATCGATACGGTTGATGTTTCATTCATGCGAGGCACTGTATTTGCAGTATCACACCACAAAGGAAATCTGTACTTATATCGATTAGCAGACTTACAAAAGGACCACACAAGCATTGTTTGGTTGAGTTTTCCTTACACAATGCATGGTTGAGTTTTTATTACACAATACATCTTTTTTGCAGTGAATCCAAAATTCATAAGGTCCTGATGACTATATGCAGGCCCAGCATGGAGTGGTGCTTCCAAGCCAAAACACACTAAAACAACATAAAGGACACCAAGTGTGCTGTGGGGGAAGCTTGGCTGATCCATACTGTTTGAGCTGATACCACTATGATCGATTACCAAACATCGATTACCAAACATCGATACGGTTGATATTTCATTCATGCGAGGCACTGTATTTGCAGTATCACACCACAAAGGAAATCTGTACTCATATCGATTAGCAGACTTACACAAGGACCACACAAGCATTGTTTGGTTGAGTTTTTACTACACAATGCATGGTTAAGTTTTTATTACACAATACATGGCCAGGTTTTTACTACACAATAGAGGTGTGGGGGGTAATTTGCGCCAAAGGGCAATTAGTGCCACCCCTTTTATTTAGGCAACCATAGAAGAAGTCGGTCATGTGACCACATATTTTTGAAGAGGAATCCATTTCAGTTAGTTATACAGTTAGCATGATGCTGGCTCAAAACAGCTGGGAGATGTATTTCTTTCAAAATGGTGGACTTGGGGTAATTTGTGCCAAAGGAAGTGGGTCAAGTTGTGCCAATGGCATAACTTTCCCTAACTAATTTACTATATATTACTTAATTGTATTTTGTTGTTATTGAACATTGCATTCTTACATTTGATCACTAAAACTATGTGCCATTCTTAATTTTAAACCAAAATCCATCATGCCATGCAGATATAAAAGGAAGACAGACAAGGTTTCAACTACTCTTGTTGAAAGTTAGAATGTGCAGTCAAAGAGGCTCAACAGGGGAAGACCGTACATCAGGTTGGAAAGGAGATGAAGATGACCATAAATATAAATATATATGGATATATAAATATATGGATAAGAAAAAATAGGCTTGTGGTACAGCTAGAAGGCAGCACAAGTTCACATTCCCCTGCAACACTGACAAGTGGAATGTACGGTAGGAGGCCGGATCTGTGAAGATATTCAGATGCAGATACAGTTTGGGGCTCATTTTGCAATATTAATTTTGTTCTGACCATGTAGTCACTGATAGTGTAGTGGTACACGCGCCCGAGTTGTGTGCGGGCAGCGTGGGATTGATTCCCGCTCAGTGATGGTGTCTGTGTGTGTGCCCTGCTAATAGGGTTGCGTCAGGAAGGGCATCCGGCATAAAAATGCTTTGCCAAATCAATGATGCGAATCGTGCGTGCACTTGATTCGCTGTGGCGACCCATGAGGGCACAAGCCGAAAGGATAACATCAACAACAACAATTTTGTTCTGACAATGTGTTCATGTAGCACTAGGCCTTGTTGAAGCAAATTGGCCTTTGATGATGTTAAAACTTTAAGTAAACATTTATCAAGTACATTTGTATTGAATTTGTCTTACTTTTATATGGCATTATCGTTTGTGAGATTGAAATGATCTTTTTTATGTCAGTTATCAAGAGCACAATTTACCCCAGTGATTTCTGACTAATGGCACAATTTACCAGAGCTGGGCATTTTACTAAAAATTGAGCATCCGTTATTCGTCATCTGTCTGTAGCGTGGGTACCCTTCAGTCATCTGTCATTCGCTTTTAGTTCCGGGGAAAAAATAGTACCGTCTATAGGCTGGTCCGCCTCTAATTTTAAACGGCCGTCCATCTGCGAGTCTGACTAAACTTTCACTAGTACCGCACCCCAGCCCCCTGCCGCTGGACGATGTTTGAACAGAAATTGTGACTCACTGCGCTTTGGAAGCCTGTTCACAGCCGGGTCACTCACTAAAATCTGTTCCCCAAGCAACAACAACTCACTATTTTCCTCCCCCCGCCTGCCGCGGCTATCAAAGCCTCTCCGCGAAAAATAGACTAATGATGGACTGCAGACGAATGGCGGACTAAATAAAGGGGTTTCCGTCCATGCTTAATCTATCTATTTTAAATTTTTTCCTGTCATTCGTTACCAGTCAGCAAAATGGGTGTCCGTCAGTGACGGATGGACAGACCAGTCAGCTCTGCAATTTACCCTGCACTCAGGGCAAATTGTGCCACAAAACCACTTTTTTTTCTAAAGGTATATTTCTCAAACAGTTTATTTAAGATCCAAAGTGATTGCTCCCAGGGATGCACAACATCCTAAACTATGTGTACATATTTTAGTTGGAGGCATTCCTGTGATACCCTTACGTAAAAAGCGCTTTAAATAAAAATTGGCACTACTTACCCCCGCTCTCCCCTACATACCGTAATCTTGCACCCAACAAATACCTCTTATTTAAAAAAGGCCTTACCCATTCAAGCGACTGTCTGAATTAAAATTTGTAAAGAAATGGCTTTGCAAAAACTGCAGACTACAGTATACTATAGATTCATTGAACAGTTGAATCATTATCAATATTCAACCTGAATGCATTACTGTGTACTTCAAGTTCATGTCCCATTTGGATTGTATTTGTCTTTCAACGTAAATGAACACTTGAAAAAGGTGATAAACAAAACGAATTAAGAAAAAAAAATACAGGAAGGAACATTGCATTTTACAATTCGAAAGCAAATTGCCTTTCAAATTGAAAACGTCAGGCATTATGTTGCTTGTTTGCATGCAAGACCATTCTTCATTTCATGAGAGATGGCTTTGTATTTTTATCTTGTTGGCTGCTTTTTGAGCCAAGGAGCACATTACGATGAGTCTTTGTTTTATTGTGTTCAGCAAATTAATAAATGGGAATCACAGGGGGAGGGTGGGGGTTAGATATGAAAATGTGTACTTTGCATTATTGAAAAGCCCATCCACTAAAGGTTACCAGCAGCTATTGTAGCACAATCTGTGAAATGTAATTAGAGTCTCTGTGAGAGAGCAGCACAGATAAAGCTGCGCTGCTATTATGGACTCCCTCATAACATTTGGCTTCCCCCTGAAACTTATTCTCTCTGAACTAATTTTGCATGACATATTGCATTTCTGCTTCAGCTATCATGAGGCTACCTGTGAAATAAACTGGGTATGCAATACAGCAAATTTCCAGATTACATTTTGGACATGCAGCAATCTCATATTTTCTGATTTATTAATTCATGGCAAATAACAAGTACAATGTTACTGAAAATTGTGTTTGCTGTTGCATGGTATATGTTCTGTAAATTATTAGAAATATTAATATGGAGATAGCGATGGGTATCTAGGTGTCTGCACAGAACTATGTAAAATTGGCACTATGTGCTTTAAATGTGAATATTGTTTTGTCTTTGTGATGATCCACTAATGGGATCCTTGTGTTCATACTCCACATTATTTGGGTATGTTTCATTTATGGCTTTAGCTAATCTTACTTGTGGCCTTGCAAATGAAAAAAACAATTTTTTGGCGGTGCGAACAGGAAACAAAGAGGGAATGTTTCACATCATCTAATTATTCAAGAAACATGCGGTAGGTTCTGGGTCAGGTTTTGAAGAAGATCAGAGCATCTGGGCTGACTATTAATCCACCAAAGTGTTCTGTGGCCCACCAAGAGGTGCAGTACCTGGGATTCAGCATCGGTTTCAGGAGAATCAGGCCACAGGTTGGGAAGATGGATGCCATTCGCTCATTTCCAGTCCCTACCACGAAAAGGAAGGTGAGAGGCTTTATCGGACTTGTTGGCTGGTACAGAAATGTGTGCCATTTTTTTCTGAAAGAACTGCCATCCTAACTAACTTGACTAAGAATGCAGAACCATAAGGAGCGCTGATCACAGGTGGGAAAAAATTGAGTGTTGTTTTGCATTGATAGCGCTCTTGGTGCATCATCCATATACCAATATCAAATTGATGCTATTGCTCTATACGCATTTGATGAGTTTTACTTTTTAACCCTTTTTGACCGTCAGTATTCGCCTGTTTTCTCAACATGGCATTTCTAAATTACCAATAAAAAAACAGTTTAATTGCATAATAATTTAACTGCTCGGCTAGTTAATGCTGTTTTTTAAATGAAAATTTAAAAAAAATCAAATGCATAGTACTGTTACTTTTTTTTTTTTTTTTTTTTTTTAAAGAAATTGTCCACAACCTTAGATTATGAAATTTTTTGACAATGAAGAATCAGTCTTGTAGAAATTAATCCGAATGTGGGTCAAAGTGTAAGAGTAAATTCACCATGAATCCATAATTTACGTTGTGTGAAACATGAATCGGAGACATGCAACATTAAAGCCATTAAAATGTTTTAAAACCATTAAAAGTACAAGAACTATGGCAGTTCTCGTACTTGTAATGGTTTAAAACAGTGGTCCCCAACCTTTTTTCTGCCGCGGACCAGTTCTTACAAGTCTATACCCTTCGCGGACCGGCAACTACTCATTGAGTCCGGGGGGGTGGGTGGATGGGGTTGGGAGGCTTTGGGGTTGGGTTCGTTGCTTGAATATGTGCAGTGCTATAACAATAAACACAAATCCACCTGTTTGATTTGTTTTTTTAGCCTGTATGATGCGCTCAAGGCACATGTGTTGACAAATCAGTTTTAAAGTCTTCATTAACTCATTGGAGAGGCACTCGCCGCATATTGTGCATCACCTGTCACCGTAAATCCATATTGTAACACTAGGGCTAACCAGGATTTTGGAAGTATTAGAACTACGAGAGCAGTCATATTGACGGGTTGCACTTGTCCTCTGGCAATGACGTCACTGACTAAAATGATTATTACTTGCTGCTCGAGTGGTATTAATAAAGGTATTTTGTTTATTAAAATTCTGTTGTGAGTATATTTAAATGTAAATTATGTCATATAAATGAATGAGAAACAGTTGGTGGAGTGCCTATATTGTCCCGTACGGGTCTTGCGCTGCATGTGGGTCAGCTGTTATAAAATATATTAGTTTGGTGCCGAAAGAAAGGAGACGCTTGTCACCAAAAACTTTACTGCACTTCGCTCCGAAGAAGAGGAAGTAAACCGGTAGTATGCCACACAAAACAACTGCGTCCAATTGCCTCCTAACTGTTCCATTGGGGAGCTACCGGTATGTCATAAAGCACCAAATCATTCATTTATTTATTTTGACTGTTTGGCGTGTACTACCCACAACGCCATGACTATCACATCTAACAGCCTATTTTACCAGATACAACCCGGCTCCTCTTAGCCAGGGCAGGGGGACTTTTTTACGCGGACTTGCTGTGTCAGTCGGGCAATTTGTGCTCAGACTCGTCAATATTTTGAATAAGATGTAATGCCTTCTCTACTATGTAAGATTTTTTTAATAGATTATGGTGACGTGCAATGTTTCTCAATACTTCCGCTGATTGCTATAGAAACTCGGCAGTTCCGTCCCAGCACAACGTGCGTAAGATTAAGTAAAGCAGTCAAGTTGACTGTCACGCCATAGTTAAAGGAATAATGACTCTTAACTGTTTTTATATTGTACCATTTCATTCCTCTCTCTCTCTCTCTCTCTATTTGAGTGGCTCGGGGCACGATTTGAAAACATAGTTCAGTTTTGAGCGCAGATTGTATTGTTCTGAAGTGGGAGTGGGCACAATTTAAACAGTTTTTAGGTGAAAATTTGGTTTTGTGGGCGGCACGGTGGTAAAAACACATGGGGCACATGTCATTGCATCTGTAGGATCGAAAGTTTTACAACACTGTTTTTGTTTTTCTTTGTTTGGCTGTGTTTCAGGAGTAGGGCACCTGCGTGTGGCGTGGTACCGGTAAAGTCTGTTCTCAACGACGTTTGGCTGACTTGGACCGACCGGGTAGGTCTCAAATATAGATGGGAACTCATAGACGAATGCCCTACTCTGGACATTGACATTCGCAAAGATGGATAGACCCCAAGAATTTTTAAGCCGTGAGCGAAAAATCAACAAGCAATGTCATAACGTAATGTTCATGGTCTGCAATGGCAGCAAATGCACAATCATTCATGTCTGCGTAGCGCTTCATCAATTATAGTGTTGCATCAGTGTTGGGCATCCCAGTATGCATGCAGCATTTGTAAATATTTGTGGTTTATTATGCATTATTTTGTGTGCGTGTGTGTATGTGTGTGCATGTGGGTAAGTCCTACTTACTTTTTTGTGCATCATTTTATTTCACCCTAAAATAAGTTAGTGTTCTGCTTATGACCCCTGTTCTTTGCTCACTGTATTAATCCCATTGTGAGTATGTGAATGACTGAGGCTTGTCTTTCCCCAAAACAAAATTGAAGATGAGCTAATTCCTAGTGCAATATCATTGAATTACAGTATGATAAAAGTTACTGTCCCTATAGGGGAGTGCGGGGCCAGTTTCAAACCATATCCACTATCAATGTGCAAAATGGGCCAATAGCTCCGTATGGTTTCTGAATTGCGGGCCTGTTACTTAGAACAAAAACAGTGGCTGGGGAAACCAACACTCAGCATCAACCAGCCCTGGGAAGAAGGTTGATGAGGCAAATGAGCTGTACACTTGATTTCCACTCCAGCTCTGATAGAAATGACAGTGAATGTGTACATTTTATTTCTGGTAGTAATTATGTCTAATAATGTGTTACTTTTATTAATTGCTCAAATCAGCTTTTCATCGGACTGAAGCTTTATATTGTTATCTGTGTCATCTTCCACACCGCTTATCCTGTACAGGGTCGCGGGGTGGTGCTGGAGCCTATCCCAGTTGACTATGGGCGAAAGGCAGACTACACCCTGAACTGGTCATCAGCCAGTCGCAGGGCACACGCACAGACACAGTCAATGAATGGGGACCGATCCCACGCTGCCCGTACACAACTCAGGCGAGTGATCCACTACACCATCAGCGACGCTTTATATTGTTGTGTTCGCTTAATTCAGTTCTTTGCTCTATGAAGACTGTTTTGAAAAGTTCCTCTCTTCAGATGCATAGAATGACCTAGAAAATAATAAAATGTTTGTACTGACTATATGTTGAGTATTGATAACCGCTGTATCATGTACTGACCAAATTGAACCGAAATATCACAATGCCAGTTACTCCTCGCGTCCTATTTTATGTAAACAAGTTAGATACAACACATAATCATTCATGGAAAGAAGGCAAGCCAAGAACAATTGTACAGTCAGTATGTACCACTGCAGCAGTAAACAGAAACAAAGTGTAAATTATTTAACAAACTATTTTAAACCACCAAATAAGATTGAAGACACAAAGGTGAGTTTGTTCTTTCTTATTTAAAACACTATTTTGCAGCTTTTGATCAAACTTACCAAAATAAGCATATAGACTGGTTGAACAACCAATGTTTGGGGTTTTGTTTTTGGAATTAGTTGTGAAACTTGCTTTTGAAGTCAATGTAGACAGACATACTGTGCAGTAGGGCATTAACGATGGTATAGTGGTTCACTCACCTGAATTCCAAGTAGGCCGCATGGATTCAGTTCCCACTCGATGACTGTGAATCGTTTGAATGGTACTCTCTCTCTGCATGTTCCCTGTGAATGACTGGTGACCAGCCTGCCTTGTGCGCAAAGACTGCTTGGATAGACACCTTCATGATTGCAAACAGGAAAAATGGTAAAAGAAACGGATGGGTGCATACAGTAGCATTTATTCTCAACCAGTCAAGAATTAGTTTTTTTTTTTTTTTAATAAAATGGTCAGATTTAACCATGCAGAGTTCAAGTATTCATGCCATCATACTCATGCTGCTATCCATGACTGACACTGTCAATGCACTTTTCTTCCGAGCTATAAACCATGAAAGTGCTCAGCACCTCCACAATTTGACACTGAACTTCAATACCAGTGGATTTTTTGTTTTGTCTTGGGGCATTATTATGATCCACAGTTGTAGGTCAGAGACAATTGTCTCATAGTTCTGAAATGAAACACTACTCATTTCCCACTCTTCTTTGCACTGCATTACATTTACAAACAATTTTACGGGTGTGTTCTTACTTTTCAGGTACAGTAATTGAGCAGAATATGTGGTTTTGTTACGACCTCCGCAAGGTTTTGGTTGTCCATCCTCATGAATACACTTTTACAGGGTCGTCAATCACATGCATTGAACCTTTACAAATAAAATGAAGTCATGTGTCATCATATTTATTAATAGTAGGTTTTGTTCAATTTATGTCATATAGTAACAAAACAGACGTTTTTGTTCATGCTTCGTGTCTCAGGCGAGGCTGCTTCCATTTTAATGATACCTCCTCAAGAAAGCAGTGATAATAGAGGCCAGCCAGGCCAAAAGTTGAACAAAAAGGAGAAATGATTAAGGAACCTTATTAAAAGCAACCTTGTAGATTCAGACGCATGATGGAGAGCACATTATGAGGCCTGATCCTTTTCAAATGACACCACTGTTTCCCGTACCCGCCGAAAAATCTGATTAGGGTGACAAGCACTGAGTGATACTGCAAACCTGTTAATAACATGAAAATTAGAAGGGGCTCATGCAAAGAAAGGAGATTAATTTAGCTGGAGTCCATCTTGTGCAAATTGCGAAGTTGTGAATATGTTTTCAGATAATGAGCCTTCCTACTTGTCAGCTCACTTGTCATTTTCTGTAATTAATGTTAAGGAAGACTCCTTCCTGATGGTTCATATTACTCATGTACCATGAAAATTTCTGCCCAGAAATAATTTACATTTATTATCATCAGTGTGTTTGTGTGGTTTATTTCACACTGGAGTAATTTATTGCAGCAGCATTTTGCTCGCCTTGATTAGTCAGACTGAGATGTAATTTTTTTTCTTGCTCCATGTAAATTGAATGTTTTTTTTTTTTTTTTTTTAGCTCAGTGAGGTATCATCCCAGTCGAATCCTTTACTGTTTTTTTTTCTTTTGTGTCCTTACATTTGCAAACGATTTACAGTCATTTATTATGCTGCGTGAATGAATATATAAAGTAGGCTATAATGAAATTACACATTTATTTTGTCTTACACATGCAGTGAGCTTTGATATCACTGAAACAGATTTGGTCCACAGCAGTGTGACCATAGCTCAAAGAAATTTTCATTTAAGACAGATTTTTAAATAAGCCTTGCTGAGCATCCGAGCTTTGCTTTTCTTTGTGCCAGCAGATTTATAAGACCACTTCTTAAATGTATTATTCATCCAAGCGTGTAAATAATGCATGCCTGGGTTCCACTGTAAATTAACCCTTTACCTTACTGAGGATACAGGAGTCATTGCTTTGAAAGGCAATTATGTCATTTAATTAATGTTGTAATTAATACTGTAATTAGCTTAAACACCTTGCAACTGGGTGCCACTACTAAGCTGTCTTAATTACATAGATTGACGAGTTTCACATTTTTGTTGCAGTGTCATGTCTCATGATACAGCAAAATATACCATTACATTTGCTCATTTGAATATGTTTTAACAAGGCATTCAACTGATTGACGGAAACGGAAAAGCTCGTAGTAATAAAGCATGATTTTATATGACAAATTCCTATCAGATTTGTAACAAGGCTCTATTTATTTGCCAGGCGATAAAATTGAAAAATGGGAGGTTTTGTTTATTTAACACATTTACATTGCCTCATATTAGTACTATTTCACACTGTGGGTATGTAAAAAGATTAATCCAAATGAATACAATATGTGATTCAACTTTCAAATCGAATGTAACAGAGCTCTAGAAGGCGTAGGGAAGAAATAGTCAAGTAGTACTGAAGAATTTCCAGTTCACTCAACACCAAAGGCTGCATGCCCAGATTTGTATTCATAGGCTGTGAGTATTTACACTGCTTATATTGTGCATGTGGATATCAGGATCAGTTCAGAGGCAGGCCTTTTGCATTAGCAGGCAGCAATGGGGAGAAAAATGCTTTGCTTTTAAAATTAATCCCTTCAGTATGTCAGAATGTGACTGGGCCCTGGAAGTTGAAAGCTGCTTTAATGCACAGTCTCTTTCTACATATCTGTAGGGGTTGTTTAGATGAAGTTTTCTCCCAAGATGTAAATAGTGTACATAAATTTGGGTTGCATGAAAAATTGTTAATGCCCTAAGTGAATTTGTTCTCAGTGTTATCTGCACGTGTGTCTGTGGAATACTCCAGCTTTCTATTTAGTTGCATGTGATTCTATCATTGTCATTAGACCATTCATTGAACTAAGTGAGGAATCCATCAAAAACTGACAGCGAGCCATAGACTAATGGCTGTTAGGCTGTAATATTCTTTAATATGATTTTTATTTGCCCTAATTTCATCTTCTTCACTAGTCCCAAATCGGCAGAGGGCTGCTGAGCATAGGACCATTTGTAGAGCTTATCAAGATGAGTTTTCTACAAGCTTTAGTCACCTTGTGGCTCGAGGTTCCAGGAAATTGAAATGAACGAATTATTCTTTGTCTCTTACAATGGGGACATTTTCAGAAATTAGGGTCAGCATATGTAATGGACGTTGAGGAAAGTGGGGCATTATTGTCCACAACCCTGATTTCATCTCCACCATCAGCAAACACTTCAATAATCTGAATTAAAAATAGCTCAGCAGGTTTCAATTTTTGACACCTAACTGATTTTACACGTCCTTCCAGTAGGTTCCACTGTCCTAACACTTCACTTCCTCCGAAACAATCAGCTGGGGTTGAATAGCCTGAAACAACAAAACAAGTGAAATGGAAATTCATTTATTGCAACAAGATTATCAGGCAGTGTGACTATTATCTTTCCCTAATGTTTATCTGAAGTAAAGGGAGAGGATGATTTTACAATTAATTGTACCCTATTGCAATCACGAGTTGACACATCTTGAAGAAATGGTCCTTCACATTGTCTTAGCCTGAGCTTCAATAATCTTGACCCTGGGTATTAATGGATGAGTTAATGGCCTGCAGAAATCCTTTAATTTATGCCAGGGTGAATTAAGAATAAGTAATGGATTCGGCTTTTCAGAATGCCCAGACAAGGCATTTCCTTTCAGCCTATCTGAAAAATCAAATTATCATATTATCTCTCTGAATGGGTCCTCTGAACTCGTATTTCACTATATCTGATGGAAATAGTTTTGACATTCATTACATGGCTTTCTTTATTGTGGCTTCCTAGTACATACATGCTATGAAAAAAAAAAGATGAAATTATTTTCCAGCTAGTAAAGAACATAATGGAAATACACTGAAATAATGGAGGGAAAAAAGTTTACAACTGGACAAATCTCACTTTTGAGGTCCTAACGTAAATGGGAAACATTGATTTGTTCAAATTAATTTAACATAACATGTAATGAATAATACAATAATTAAATAGAAAAGCCTTTATTATCATTACACCGTATGGTTTTACAGAAATCCTTGATTTAAGGTACAGGACATGACATTGTCAGACTTGTGGTTTCATATTTTTCAGAGACCTGTGGTTTGAAAAAGGCTATGACATTAAAATGTTATTTCTTCTGATAGACATGCCTTGTTGGGCAGCTGGGACAGCCCAGAACAAAGACATCCAGGTATGCTTTCCCGCAGGGATGCCCGCACTTTTTCTGGATGCGAGCTACTAAGTGACCAAGTCCAAATGATCTACCTACATTATTTATTCATTCATTAAAAAATATATGTAGAAATATTTATCTGTGCAGTATATATGTATGTACATACATACATACATAACTGTATGAACCATATTGCACAATACAAATAGTGTACAATTTCTGTCCTTGCTTTACTCTGACTTGCACTGAATGGTAAAAGCCAGGGATGGAGTCCAAACAGGAGCTGATAGCTGCCTCTAATTTTAATTAACATAAATTGATTAAAATAATTTTTACAGCTACAGTCTCACTTTGATCATCAACACTGGGCACCCTCTCTGAGCAGGGAGTGGTTTGGGAGGGGAGAAGCGGCAGTAAAACAGGCCAAAATTTAGATGTTAGGGCATAGCTGGTTCTTGCTATGGGCAAAGTGTGTGGTCAGTCCAGGGCACAATCTATCAGGGAGCGCACGAGCACCCCGGGAAAAAAAAATCTGTATGCCGCCGCTCATTTCCTCATCAAGTTGGTTAAGTATTTGCACGAAATGCCACCCTACACATCAACTTGCTGTTGACAGAGCAAGCCATCCAGTGTAGGCTGTGTCTGTATGGGGGAACATTTAGTACAAAAGTAACTTGTACTTGTACCAAGGAAATTTGTACTTGTAACAAGGAAATGTACGAAATTTGTATTCGTAGAGAAAACAACTTGAAGGTGTGTGAAATAATTTTGTATCCGTACCAAAAAAAAAAAAACTTGTGTTTGTAAAAAAAATAATAATTTTGTAGCTGTAGGAACGATAACTTGTATTGTGTGAAAAATAAAATTCTCTGTGGTACGAAAAATGACTTGTAAAACCTGTGTGTATAGGTGTATATGTATATGTATATGTGTGTCTATGTATATATGTGTCAAACTATATCTTGCCCAGCGTGCAAAACAAGCCCGGTCCGGTCCTGTGTTAGGGTATTAAGCAGGGCAAAAGGTAATTTGGAAATGAGAATGACTTGTCGTTCTATCTGAATGTAAATGTTACATGCACATGTGGATGTACCATTCTTGACGAGCTAGTTCATAGCTTTTTATGTTTCATTATGTGCCTGGAAATGAGCACAAAATAGTTTGCTGTCTCTAGAAATTATATTTCATTTAAAAAGTGTACTTTACAGTATTCTAATATTTTATATCAGTATATATAGTGTATAAATAAATTCTAACATTGTTTTTTTTTTTTTAAGGGTGTACTGAAACGCATTGGTAGAATTGAACCGATGTCGCCATACAGTAGATTGACCCTCATAATTCTTCACATTAGACTGCCAATGTAGGCAGAGTTCAGTCCATATTAATATGCTCTAACTTTTATAGTCAATGACACCAGTGTCTGCACACTGCGCTACTTACTGTGGCACTGTGAATTGAAGACCCTCTTGGGGCCTCCTATGCACTTGTTTCAGGCCAGGACTGCATTTTTATCAGATGATGTCATGCACATGTCACGGCTAGGGCATTTGATGCAAGCTATTTCACTTTAAGGGAGTTGTAATGATGAAGTCATCCTTTTTGTTCACATATCACTTGACTTCTCAGGTTGCAGAACATCCTGAAAGCTATCCGGGGCCCCCCAGATCCCCAAACTCGCGCATCCTCTCCTGTCAAGCAACAGCGCAACACTGGCAGTTATTTGGGGTTTGTTTGTAATCTTTTTGGGCGCTTTGTCAGTCGGGCACTGTGATATTAGTGTGAGTGCACCAAAGCCCCCAAGTCGTGTCACGCACAATTAATGTCCCCAGGTAGCAACTCCATTAGTCTTATGAACTCAAGTCGCAGTGGGGAATGCTAATGGTGGAGGTGCCGCAGGGCATTACGAATGAATGCAGCCATAGCTAGCACTTTATCCTTCGATTTGACCAGTCTGTACCTTCATCTCACTTTAGAGGCCTACAACCAACATCCCCCACTTTGCCACTTAAGTCAGACATCGTCAAGAAGCAGGTAGAGAATCCAGAAATGTTTATCACTCACTTGCTCACTCACTCACTCACTCACTCACTCACATTCACACTGCAGGGCGTGATGCCCAATTTGTATTTTTTGTTTATATGTACTCGTTGACATTAACAAAAACAAATGCGACTTCTAATGCGAACGCAACACGTCCGTGATGTGTCACTGTTGCACACAAAGCACAACATTGAGTGACATGCACCAAAAATATGACGCTCATTTTATCATCTCATATCGCCAGGGTAGCGAGGCGGGAGGAGGTACATATAATTTGGGGATAGGAGGCATCACTCCATAATCTCCTCATTTAACGGAGACGACTACTAAAGATGACATCATGTCATCATAAACGAACCGTCTGTGTGGCTGAATTACTGCCACCACCACAAATTTCCACATTATGCTTTATGTTTCAAGTGGGATTTAAATTATAGTCAAATGTGAAGTCGACACTGTTACTCAAAACAACTTTGCAGATTCACGGACATTGTCAGTAGTCTCCGAGTACTCTCTCCCGTCCCGTGTGGAGTAAATTTGGGGCTTTTGATGATGTATAGGTCAGATGTGTTTGGGTTCTGCTTTTGCTTTGGGTTTTTGAGGGTTGTCTGTGTCTCGTTCGCTTTTTTTACTGTATACATTTGTTCTATTTCCTTTATCAACATTTATTCAGTACACAAACCTCACTTTTTGGTAGCAACCAGCTGTAAAGGTCTCGTACGTGTGGTGCAGCAAGGTATGCTGCTCTCTGCTGGTTGCCAAAGTAGAAACAATACCTCCTCAGTTGTGTTCTTAATTGATTGCGTTGACAAGCAGGGATTGAAATAGATCAGAAAAAGATCATAGTGAGCCCTTCCAAACCAAGGCCATCTGTGCTGAACTTTGGCACTCGATTATGTTGCTTTTAAAAGTCAGTTAACGTAAGGTCTTTGTGTAAAACTCCTTTTGCGGTCATACGTGCTGTGGTCAGCTTTCATAACACCGATTTCTATCCGAGCAGATTAATCACTGCCAATTTGTTTTTTCATAGTCCAGCCATTCAATCCCAGGAATGTATTTATACATTTTTTGAATTATTTCAAACGTTAAGGTAAAAGGGGATCTGAAAATGTCTGGCAGTGAATCATGTGACCTCAAACACTACAGCCTGACCTTGCTGATGTAAAAGCATGCAGTGGTTCATTTACTCTAACAGGCTTGCGGCTGAGTTTAAAACCCAACAGTGAGGCCTGCCTGCACCCCTGCTCCAATGCCAATTCTTGCATGGATGCAGTTAAGAAGCTTGCTAGCTACCTGTACTTCACAGCTCAATACCATCACGTTGTCTTCAGACCTACATGTCAATTGTGTGTCACATGGTCCGCGAAGCGAAAAAAGAGATCAAGGTAGTCCATGATAAAGAGCAAGCTGACAGCAAACCAAGCAATAGAGGGAGTAACGCTGGTAATTTTGGTAGAATGAGCCCACATCACCAAGCAACCTCCATCCAGGCATGAAAAACACAAGCCTGTCATGTTAGTGACTACAAATAGGCAGACGTTACTCTGGTCTTTTCACAAACTTTATTACATTATCAATTACAGATTATCAAGATACTCCACCATGTCTGATTCTCTATGCATTGCTCAATCATGTTGAACCGTCATCACTCAAACTGAAGCCCACATGAGAATGTCACGCCTCATCTTGCCAACTCAAACAATCTCACCCTTGCGATGGATTATTGTTTTCTTCCCGTGGCAATAATTGGATTTACCGTATTTTCTGGACTATAAAACGCACCTTTATATAAGCCGCACCCACTCTATTTAAAAAAATAATAATGAAAAAAACGATATATAAGATGCACCTTTATAGCAATGACAATCTATCCAATGACCACACTTTTGATAAAAAAAAGATATTTACTGTATTTACATAACTGAACTGTAAATGTACATGCATGTACCTGAAAAGATTCTTTCCGAACAGTGCCTTTTAACACGGCAGCAACTTTGCTGATTAAAACGGAACAGAACCAAGAGAAAATAAACAATAATTATATTTATTTCACAGCCTGCTGCCACTCCAGTTTGTCACTTAACGTTCATCTTTTATTGCTCTACTTCTGCATTCCACCGAATGCGTAACCTAGTGCATAGCGCTATTGTATTGTATTTTATTGTAATAATTCCAGTTAGAGCGACCCCAGCAGTGGAAGACAAATCCACAGAATAGTTGCATCTCTATATAAGCCGCATGGTTAAAACCTAGGAAAAAAGTAGCGGATTATAGTCCGGAAAATACGGTACATTTGGTGGTTTGCTGTTGGGATAAACCCCACAACTACCCATATGTTAAATAACTAAATAACAACTAAATAACAATTACTACATATAACTCACTTACCCTAAACTAAGAGATTTGCATTAATGTAAACAATAGTAGTGCATATTCTTGATGAAGCAATTTTTAAGATTGTTTTCACTTACTGTGAACATGAGAAGTTCGATTGATTACAACACTCCTATGAACGACAATTGTTCATATTGATTTGCACATTAAATATATTAGCAATAAAACAACATCTTGTAGCAATCCAATTGTAAAATCAATACTAATTGGAATCAAATATTATTAGTTTTTGGATTGTAGCCTTATTGTCTGACCAGTGAAACCTTGAACGTGTGATAAATGTGATAAATATTGATGTGAATGTCAGATGATCGTATAAATTGCATTAACTCTGAATGGTGTGTGTTGGAAAAATGAGTTAACAAACCAAACCTTAGTTGATCCTGATAAAACAAAACCATACAGGATATCGATTTGCAGAAAATGTGACCATTTGAAATTGCCACAGAATTTTAACTTTTTTTCTATTGACATGTTACCCATGATTAACACAAGTTACATTATAATGTTATGAAGTTGCTTCTCACTTGAGTTGTTTTTGTGTCATGACGAAAAATACATGTGAGACAAGTTCCAAATTATCCTGTCAGAAAAAGTGTTCAAAGCATCAACACTGGTTTTCTCCATGTAAATGATTTTACACAAATAGACACTGGAGTGCATTCGATACTCTGGCCCTACTTAGGTGAGGGAGCCACCAAGGATCAAGAAAACAAAGCATGAGGTGTGTCTTATTCTCAGCACAGTGCCCCAGGGCCAAGGAGTGAGCTCGCTGCCATTCTGGAGGCTTTGAGTGCTTTATAACGGCACACACAAAGGAGTATCTTCCCACAGCCAGGTCATTAACAAGTGGGCAGCAGTGCCGGAGAGGCCCCCTCCACAGTCCTGCCAACAACACCTGCTTCCATATCCTCAGAGCCAGACTGGCCTACCATGAAGGATGACTTGTAGTGTGCTGAACTCTTGAGAAAAGCCTGCTACCACTCTTGTCTTGTTTGTTTGAGGATTCACAATTGTTAGAAAGAGTATCCAGTGGAACAGCCTACTACAAAGCTGCTAACATCCCTCCAGTTATCGCTGGTATCGGGCAGATCGTCACTTATTGTAATAAAATCGCATTTTTGTCGAGTCATTAACATTGTATCATTAAAGAGAGCAAGACATTTTCTTCACTTTATATTGGTCACTTGTTTGTTAAAATAACATAGGTCTACCCATGTGGAGACTAACCGATAGTACCTATTTGATACTATGAAAAAATGGGAAATAACCAAATATTAACAAAGGAGGTTTTGGTCCAGTGACGATGTTTAAAAAAAATAATAATAATAAAAAAAAAAAACACATTTAAGTACATGATATCGGTACGTTAAAGTAATACTGATATGCTAGTCTCTCCGCTCCTCACGTCAAGCATCAGCACAGGGAGTTGTTGGCCCAACTTTTATGCTGGATTCCCTTTCAAATTTGTGCCCCCCTTCAAAACGTTTTAAACCTACATTGCATTTTTTAAATCGCTTGCTAGTAAATGCAACTCGTAAAATAAATGAATATAAAATAGTCCATAAGCAATACTGGGTGAAATACATATTACACTACACCATATGATTCCCCCTTATAAACATAGAAAAACACAAGTAGAGTGAATCCCAGTGAAAAGCTGCGCTATGCACTGTCATTTAATCTATTTATTTATTTGTTTGAACTTTTTAGAGTTTTTCTTCTTCCACATACTTTGAACACATTTAAACAGAGGTGGCAAATTCAGGTCAAGAAATTAAATAGCCTGCCACTGATTGGCTTTAGCAACAGGTGCTTGTACTCAAGAGCTCGTTTACCTGCCGGTTGAGTAGAAGCACCTGTGACAGAAGCCAAAACACTGGCAGGTTTTTTACTTTCTGGACCTGGATATGACACCTCTGCATTCAAATCTATTAAAACACACTACAACTTATAAAATCAAACTTTATAAACATATTACAGACATATTTGAACACACAAAATATAATAGGAATTTAAAAAATATTGTACGTATTGTAGCATTTGTGTTCATCAGGGCTCTCCAAGTCTGGTCCTCGGGAATCAGGGGCTAAGGCAGGGATAGGGCACTCCGCTTCCTCGAGAGCCATATGCTGTGCCTGTTTTGGATCTCTCCCTACTATAACACACCTGAATCAAATAATCGAGATCGCTTCAGACTCCTACCAAGCATGCTGATAAGCTGATAATTCGAATCAGGTGTGTTGTAGTAGGGAGGGATCCAAAACAAGCAGGATATGGCTCTCGAAGAACCGGAGTTCCCTACTCCTGCACTTGGGGCTCCCGAGGCCTGAACTTGGAGACCCCTGTTGTACATGCATCAGCTTTTAGCAGGAGGGACCTAATGGGGTGCCTTGTGAGTCTGCGTGTGTGCCTGGTTCACATCTTAGCTGACGACAGCTCCCGTGTTCATTGTGTTTTACTGTCCCTCCCCTGATAGCTGAAATGTATATTGAAGATTGTCTAAAAGACTCTTTTTAGAGTATTCTTACCTGTTTATCTGTTATCCCCAGTTGTAGTTTATTCTAAAACTGACACACAAAACAAACAAAAAATCAAACATTGTACATCTTAACACCAACATGTTCAACCAACCATATAATTTCATATAAAGGCCCCTACACACCAATCCGACGTCGGCCGTCGTGGCCAACTGTTGCGTCGGCCTAGAAGTCGGCACGTCGGCCTGGAAAATGGTCGAAGAACACACAGCAAAAGGCGATGGAGACGCCAACAACTCCAGACCTTCTGCGCATGTGTGAGAAGTAGTAACCCTCAGTCCCCACCCCTCCATGCCATCGGCAGTTAGTATATTTACCAAACTATTCCGAACCGTTTCTGTATGAAAATAAACTAAAGTATAAAAATAAATCTTACCTGGTATAACCAGCTGCAGCTCAATAGCTTCCCATAGTTTGCGTTGCATCACTTGATGGGCGTAGCCTTTGACGGTGATGACGATTAACGGCTGCCTTTTTTTTTGTCCTTTTCTGTCCAGCCAGCTATTATGTCCATAGAGATGTGAAAAATGAGCAAATTTGATTTAGTTCTTGAGGAATAGCTTACATTTTTACCGTATGTGGGCATTTGTCACTTCCCATTCTTCTCCAGTGAACTGAGTCACTAGCTAACAGCCAATCACAGTGATCATTTGTCCTGACAGCCCAACCCGATTCTACATGTTGAATCGGCTGAACACGCCTCCCAGATGCCCCAACAACGACTCCAACTTTACGATGTTGTGCGCTACACCAAACTGACAACGTGTACTGACTTTCTGACGGCTGACGTCGGATTTTTTTGTCGAGGCCTTAAGGAATGTCTGCTAAGTGTATGTTAGCAGAGGTAGGAGCTCCATTAGTCTTAGGAACATGGAAATTAGCAGAGATGGGCATTCCGTCCCAGGGGTGGAACAGTCCGTCCATCTGTCCCGTACGGATGCCCATTTTGGGGACGGAGGACGAGTTTTTTTTTTTTTTAAAAAGGACACGCTAAGCAAGGGCGAAAGCGGGTTTTCGGCTGTCCCTGTAATGGTCCCTTAACTGGGTCAAGGACCGACTGATGTGTTGTCTTGAGTTCTTTTAAAAAGCAAACCCACTGTTCTCTTCTACGATACTACGGAGCCGACGGAATGTAAGAACAGAAGCATTTTAAAACAATGAGGATGAGCCGGGTCAGAGGACGATTATTTTTATAAATAATAACTGAGGGACAATGTGTGCCCAGGTCGTGGATGGAGGATGGACTGGCAAAATATGGTAACATGCCCATCTCTGGAAATGCGCACAGATGTTACAGGAATTGTAAAACACAAAGAGCAGCAATGCAACAGATCATACATCTAAAAACACTAAAAGTCACATATTCTTTCTGCTCAGTGAGAACAATGAAAATTCAAACTGTAAAACATGGTTCTGTGCAGGTATTACAGTGTAGGGTCAACTCGTTCGCTTGTTGATCTGATTTATGCTGCTCTTCCAGTAGACCTCATTTCTGACATGTTGTTTCAGTGCATGGTACTACACTGAAAGTGCGCAATTCTAAATTTAGACTTGTCTATCTAATGTAAACCCATAAAAAAAGAACGCTGAAAAGTCTGAACTATAGCAGGGACATGAAAGATGATACGCGGCATAGCAAAGCTTCAATTTATTCAGGTATACATACAAAACATGTCAAGAACATTTCACTAAGGAATGGATTGTGGTAAGCCTAACTGGTTGCACTCATGTAATTTCCTTTATGAAATGTCAAAAAATACCCCTGAACAACCAACCAGCTAAACACATTTCTCCGACAGATCTGACCCCACTCCTACAGACACACACACACGCACACACACCCCCACACACGCACGCACCCACACACACCCTCATTGTAAATTTGATTCCAAGCAGAATGATGTTAAAGAATATGAGAGGAAACGTTAAATTTTGACCACTTTGGATCACATATCAAAGCTGTTATGTACCGAGTGAACAATGTCAACACATCCCTGGCTGGACATGACCAAATTTTGATGGATGTCAGTTGGGACTCCTCGACTTGAGGACAAGACAAGTGAAAGCTGATATGTGACATTTATTTACAGCGACTGCTCGCCGGCAGTCAAGTCACAGTGTTATGTAAATAGCACACCTGTCCTCCCATTGACGTGCCAATTTTTATAGGGAAATCTTTCTAGTAGGGTTGGAACATGTTGTGTGACAAGTTGGTGCATCAAGCATTTCTGGAAGTGTTATAAAAGGAATACCCTTCAGAATCAGTCAAAATGGAGTATTACTATAATTTCTAAAGGCAGGATTTGTAAGAAAGCTCAGTTATGGGTTGTTAAAAGACTGTGCAAGTGTACCTGGTGGTTTGGTCTGTGAATGTATGAAAGAATAAGTACAAGTTCTGACATATTTATCAGCGTCTCCTAAACTTTTCACTCAGTCCGAATTCACTGTAACAACCTTCTCTGTGTTATTCGTGTCTCGGTGCAAAAAATGAAATCAAAAGAAAAACAATGCTGACAAGATGATGATGATAGATTGCAACACCATCAATTTCACAAGTTCCTTCACAAGCACACCAGCCAGTGCATTGTACATTGTTAATATCTTGTAATAATCTACAGCACAAGCCACACCGATACACACGAAGATGTAGCAGCCTTTCTCCATGAACAAAGAAGCCTCTCTGCTATAATGACTTTGAGGTGATCCACTTGTGTCTCTCAAATTACTTTCATCAGCTTCAACAGAAATCTGGTGAGGAGGAAAATCCACACTCGATAACAATGAAAAATTCATATTGTTGTTCCCCCCACCTCATCTCTCTCTGTCTCGCTTTCCCTCTTTTCCCTCATCTCTCTCCCTCGCACCCCTCTCTCTCCCATTCTGTGATATATTTAAATGTTAATAACCATTCATTCCTGACACCCGATCTACGAGGCCCCAAGTTTAACAGGAAATCTATTTAATCTAAAGAATCTCATTACATGATCATTGCAGCAGCTAAAGTCTCGACTATTATCAATACTGTAGAAGAGAGGTTGGAGGAACAAAGCATTGATGCACCAAAAAAAAAAAAATGGATATAGGGACATATTAAATTAGATATTATTGAATTCAATCTCATCGCCATGCACAGATCAACACAAAGGAAGCATAAAGAGCTTGGCTCTTCTGTTATTTGAAGAGATAATAGCTAAATGTTTTTATTGCGTAACGCAGCTAAAGGGTTTAATCCTTCCTGGCACCATAGGAGAAACAAAAAAAACGGCACACCCTTTAGTGCATTTTATACTAATTTATATATAAAGTTCTTTGAAAGCCATTAAACGATTATCACTGATTTAACAAAATGCCTTCTCCGAGCATTAGCTACAGATGGTTCCCAAACCCCTCTGAACACCATTCTCTGAGCTTCTATTATCTCATCCACCCAGCACTATTTAATTTCATTTCCATGAATATGCAATGAATTTAATTTTGAACACTATTTTCCTCTGCTCCGGTAATCACAAAAAATGCCAGTGTAATTAGTTTCTAATTACTTGGTGTAATTGTTGTAGTAATCATTTTAATTACCCAAATGCACAGGCATTAGATGCTAAAAGGGAAGTAATCTGCTTGTACCTCCTACTGTGTCTCTCCTTTTCCAGAGTGTGATATCTAGATTCTGACATGGACCACTTCCCAGTCGTGAATGTGGTTTTACAGACATGATGGAGCATGTGTAGTTGGGGGTGGGGGGGTGGGGGGTGCGTTCAAGGCGAGACAGAGGCAGACTGACGTGGCCAGACTTACATTGTCGCACCTCTGCAATCTGCTCAGTGTAAATTTGCATGCTCCGGAAAGCCATTAAGTTAAAATATACAGTTATTGTACCTTTCTGGGACTGGTGCCATACAAATGCTTATTGCATGTGCTTATAGCTCAGTCTACCAGATGGTAAATCATGAAATTTTATGAAATTATTGCACCAGTGAGGTGTTTTGAAAAGGAGCAGCTGTGAGGGAGATGGGACATTATAAACACTCACAGGTGTTCTGTCTTTCTCCTCCGCCAGCCACAGCATAAAAAATTAAATTATAAATAAACTAGCAAATGTTGCAATCTCTTTCACGGATACGCTACTTACAGGAGACATTGCTTAAACCAGCCAAAGAATTGAATTTTAATTTGCATAAAATATTTATCGAGACAAGGAAATGTCTTGGCCAAGCTCGCTCATCTGCCAAATTTGGAAACTGCTGCAATGTAGGTCCCACTAGCATCTCAGTGACTCAGATGAGCATCCATTAGGGAGAACTGTAATGTGCTCTTCACTCAAGCACATATGGGCAAGTACACCTAATAAGAGAGAGCTGGCCAGTGCCAAACACCACACCAAGCTTGTGTTTCTCATTAAGATTTTATTCCTTCTTTAGTATTTAATTAGCTAGTCTAGCACAGGGACCAAGGATGATGGCTATGCATTCACTACTTTGCCACCTTCCAAGTCTTAGAATGCAAAGTGGCAGTCTCCAGATCCCTGGTCTACAAGAAGAGGATCACACAAGTACTTGTTGCTTGGAGTGGAGTCAGATTGTATATTTTACATGTGTGTGTGTGCGTGTGTGTGCATCAAGGGCCAGAGATGGAGTTCAATACTTATTTGTTTTGTTAAGGCCTCACCTCTGTAAAATGAATAACTTGATTTTGAGATACTATTATTCTAATTTGTTTCATCCATCTGACGCTCAGTCTCCCTCTCTCTCTTACAGTGTGATCTCCTGAAAACCTTCCACTCTAGCCAAGCATGCTTTCACGCTAACACCCATTGGTGTAAACGTGGTTCATTCAGTTCATTCATTCACATTCGACGGCTTCCCCTAACCCCTCGTCTTCCCCCAGTCATAGTACAGGTGGGCTGAGGAGGTGCGTTATGCATTGAAAATTTGCAGTCCGCACCTAGGGTGTCTGGGCATTTACGTCTGCCCCCGTCCGAAACCTCTCCCCTCCCACATGTGCAAATATTTGAGCCATTGTTGTTATGTCTCCTATTCATGTGACTGTCGCAGAGGTTTTTTTTCAAATCCTGTACTGTGCCCCTCCCTTATAGAGGCAAAGGTTGGGACTTCTTTTTTCCTCTCCCCTCCCTTATGTTTTTCATCTAAGGAAATCGAGGCGCCATTTGACAACTCGTCAGGCTTCTCCATTCTGTCTCCCTCTGTTGGTCATTGTTTTTTTGTCTCTTGAACGGGTTGTAACTGTTACGCGAATTTCATTGCTCTGTACTTGGATATGTGCAATGACAATACATTCAATTCCATTTCTTTCCATTCCAAATTGCTGATGCAACTACATGATGCTCAATGACTCGAGTTCCCTTCTCTGCACCTAAGCTTCTTCCTGTTTACATTGTTGTGACTAGTGGGTGTGCAACAAGCACACTCACAGGGCAGGTGTGAAATTAATTCTGATCACTGAGAATGAAGTGCATGGTTGATTAAAAAAAGTTAGATAATTGGATGTAATTATGACAGTTTTCAAAATGTTTGCCCAAACTGAGTTTACTAGCATTGCTTCGCTCACAAACCTCCAAACACTTAAACTAGAGATGGGAATGGGATCAAATCATACATGTGCTAGTCTCAAGTAAGTCTCAAGACTGCCCCAAGTCATTTCATCTTAGCAATGTCAAGTCAAGTCATAGTTTTCACATGTATGCAGTTATCTGAACTGTGCTAACCTTAACCATAACAAACCTGATTGTTTTTATTTTGTACAAATGTGATACATACTTGGAATTGTCTTCTCTTCATTTCTTCGTAGTCCGCCTTTCCTGTGATGCATCAGTCAATCATATTGCACCGGGGCGTGTCCTGCCTCGAACTCAATGATTGTTTCATTTCTGTCAACATTTGTCTCTCCTTAGCCCCTTGCTCCTGTGCCAATCTCCTCGTCTCGTCAATCAGATTTCTGATGAAAAGCACTAACAAGTAAACAGAGGGATGTATAGGCAATTGAAAACTGAGAAATGAGATGAGCCAATGACTCAAGCTTTATTCTTAATGTTTACACCTTTATGACCAGTGAGAGTGCAAAGACACCTCACTTGGTTTGTGTGAAAAGAACTGGACCACGCTTACAACCTAACTAATTGAACTACTTGTAATTCCCACCACTGAAAACCTTAGGCATTAAAGCTCCCTAGGACTATAAAAGACAGGACTAAGACAATAGTAATTCTAAAATTGGAGATAATGTGATACTCTATGCACACCCTCAGATCGTGCCCTGGTGTTACTTTAACTATTTGTGCGTGTGTGTGCATGTGTGTTTTTGTTTGGGGGGTTTCATCATCCTTTACCACATAAATATTATTTCATGGCCATGTATTCATGGTGTATGACAGGGCATTTAACATATTCAAATGAGATGCATGTGTATTCTTTCTCTGAAAAGGCTGGTGCCTGGACACAGAGAAGTGCTGCAAGGGTAGCTGGTATAGTCATGCATATTCAAATCCACTGCTGGACATGGCTGCCCTAAATAGTCGAAGAGCGTGCAGCACTCAAGGGGGGGATTGTTTTTCATGTGCTGTTTTCTTTTCCTCACCACTCCTTTCCTATATTTCACATGAGCATATGTCATTTTATCACAACGCCACTGTTTTGTGCTCTGTTTATCTATCTGTGTATCTATCGATAGTGTATGTTTCCATAGATGTCTGTCAGACTGTTTACAGTCTCTATCCAGTTAGGAAAAAAATGTTCATAATAAAAGAGTGATTGAATTACAGCCCACAAAACAAGTTCTGCATATATTATTTCTGTCATTATTTTAAAAAAGAAATATCAATGATGACTCGTGGAGTCCACCAATCTCTAAACCTTGTTACCGGTAATTGAATTAATAATGTTTTTAAAGCTGAGAGTATAAACATGGATCCAATTATTGTCCAAATATAAAAGTTAAAATGATATACAGAATGAAAGAGTGAAAGCCAACCAATGCTGTACATTGTGACACTTTCTTTTATGAGGCATTAAAACAAAGCTTCTTCTCACACCACCAAACAAAGCCTCTCTGGAAGAGAATCTCATTATGACTCGTAATGACAAATTCAGCCTTTGCAATTATTTGCTGCCATTTCCAGGCTATATCTCGCAGAGAGAGAATTCAGTTAGTGCACGGTGGGCCATAAACTCAGTGAGGTAGTGGCCCAGCCTGGACAGTGATATACTTGCTTAGGGCAATATTACTGATGAAATGCAATGACGTAAATAGGACATTGGTGTTGTTTTCCCATAAAAAAAAGCAACATTTTAGCTTACGTTGCACATGATTGCAGTTGTTCCCATTGTTTGCAATAACCACTCACACACACACGCACACCCCCACCCACAACCCCCCCACACACAAATGCAAAATCTTACTTGGAGAAGTGAAACATCTTTTGCAGCTAATGCAGCATACTGTATGTTAATCAAATGCACCTGCAATAATCTGACGCCCATCAACACAATTTGAATAACATTTTTTAGATAACTGCTGGGAGAGAGTGCTAAGTTAGCAATGGCTTTGCAGGTTAGTGGGAATTTTGAAAGAAGAAGTAGTTGATTTGCTTTATTTATGTTTATTCCTTTGTTATGTCAGAACACAACTATAAAACCTGTGCATTCATATTAAGGCATAGCCTTTTCATTCGTCTTTGAACGTTCTTCACAAATCTGATATTATTCATGTAACTGGCTGATTTAGGTGAACATTGATGTCAGGTCACTGCTCAGCTGTAGTCGTCCCCTACATTTGTGTTTTTCATGCAGATTCTTGACCTTTGACTCTATTCATGCTGTGGGTAATACCCATTTAAGCCTAATGGTCTATGTTACAAGTGTCAAACTCTAGGCCCGGGGGCCAGAACTGGCCCATCACATCATTTTATGTGACCCGCAAAGCACGTCAACTTCCTTAATGCTTTCAGAAATCTGTACAAAAATTTCAAATTGTCATATGGAATAAATAATAAGTGCAAAAATAGTGTGAAGGGTAACTTGAACAAACTATTATGTGTAATTTCTGATTTCAAAAGTACTGATCCATCAGTGCTGATATAGTATGTAATGAATTGAGGAGTTGATTCAACATGTATATGGTTTCACAGTATTAATGGCCCTCCGAGGGAATCTATAACTATAACGTGGCCCGCGACAAAAATGGTTTGACACCCTTGGTCTACATGATGAATCAGAGAAATATTTGAACTCATGTCTTGTGTAATGGATGCTTGTGCCTCACCTAAATTCTAGTACTTAATTTAGCAGTAGTATTACATATTCATTGATCAAATGTTTTATGTGGTCGTTAACCCCCCAAAAAGTCATTGAGGGCCTCACTCCAAAATCTGACAGTTACAAAGAATAAACATGTAACTCTCTTCCATGTTTGGTACATTTTACTTATCAATGTTTGAAATCCATAAAACCTGATGTAGTAAATGGCACATACAATTTATGAAATTTGGGGATATATGACTTACTTATGATTTTACTTTAAATTACATGACACTGTAGAGGTTTTGAACATCTTATATAAAGTATTAATCTCCAGAATTATTCATCATTTACTCAACTTTACTTTTTATATGTAGATCATCGAATTAATTCCTGACAGTAAAAAAATGCATAGGGTATAACCTAAATCATAACATTACATATAATTGCACTCAACCTAAAGCAGGTCAACACATTATTGGTAGTTGACCCTGTATGCGTACAAACCATAAAATTCCTCCATGTTCAATAAAAATTTACTTTGAAAGCTATTGCGAAAATTCATCTTGAGCTAATGTCTTTAATGATATTTTTCAATAAAAGACCCACAGTGAAGGAGCCCATCTTTATGAAATAACTACTTCCAGATCGCAGAGGCCATCAGAGTGACAGGCAGGTCAAAAGGTCGTCAGACTGCCGAGCATGTGCAGTGGACTGTGTGAAATAAAGGACACAGGGGACAAGTGAGCGTGCTTCGTCTGACCACCCTCAAAATATTGGCTGTTCTTTGGTCACTGCATAGAAAACAATAGAGAAGGAAAGATGTACACATTGTCTTTCTCTAGATACACAAACAGTGCTCCTGTTTTTATGTCAAGTGTGATGTTTTTTTTTGGGTTAAGTAAGAAAAAAAAGCCAGATACAGATACATCCTATACTAATCTAGACATCAATTACATACAAAAAGAGCTACAAAAGAATGTTAAACTGCTTATTTAATCCCAAATATTGCAACAGTTCTACGGTATAAACTGAGCACAGTCAAGTGTGCTGAGGAAAAAATGTTTTGTTGAAACGTCGCTGTGTTGCTTCATATATCATTGATTAGACAAAATAAAAAAGCCATAACATTGGGTCAGGGAACACAGGGTGCTGACATTCTATCACAGCAGACACATATTGACTGGCGCTCTGAAAGTAGTCACTCACTCATCAGTGTGAGGCAGCCTGATTGAGTTGCCAGCAGCCACTAAATGAGGCCTCCATCCAGCGTGGGCTGAAATGAACTGCAATCTTTTCAGACCTTGTTGCAGCCCATAGACCAAGTGAGTGTCTGAGTGTGTGAGCGTGCGTATGTATGTCTGGAAGACTGCTGTGTGAGCATGAGGGAGAGAGAGAGTTTTCAAATAAGTTTACTGAAAAACAAGGAATGCCACGAAAATAGAACAACTCGGGGGGCGGGGGGTTGATGGTCAACGTCTTCTCGAGAAGAAGAAAAAATACAAATATTGTGTTAGAGCTGGGCGATATGACTGTAAAGTATATCACGATATATGTGTTTCATATTGGTCAATATATATAGATTTTTTTTTCTTTTTTAAACTATTGAAAATAATGACCTGGAGAAAAATGAATTCAGATTATTTGAACATAATACTTAACCTTTAATACGAGGTCAACGTAACTATGAAAGACTGAAATAAAATGGTGAGTATAAAGATTGAATAAACTCCATTTTAAACATAATATGCTTAGTAGGGCTGGGCGATATGCGATGCCGAGGGTCATATATTGCTAACTGTTGCTAGCATGTCAAAGACTCCTTTCCTTGTACACCACATCTCCATCCGGAGGCGTTTAATTGGGTTATCATGCATGATATCATTTTATTATAAGAGTTGTACTGAGTTGACTGGTCATTTATTTGAACAAAGTTACATCGCTCACTCGATGCGAGAATGGCGCACGGCCGCTGGGCCTACACACATGCTCAGTTTGGTTAGCTGCTTCTTCATTGGTTTAGATGTTTCTTCGTTGGTTTAGCGGCTTCTTCGTTGGTTTAACTTCCTATTCGTGTTTGGAGTTGGATGCGCGCTGCCTACATCACGCCCCATGCTGCGATTGGGTTTGTTTTCTATTTTTTTTTTCGATTGAACGTTTTATCGAAGGCATTTTCTATTGATATTGATCACGTGTCAATCGTGATATATATTGATATTGAATTATCAGCCAAGCCCTATATTCTATATAGATATTCAATGTTAAGCCTGCACAGTGTCTTAATACCATTAGATCACACTGATAAATGATGTAAGCAGTAAGTATCAAAAGGGCCATCCCAGGACACTTTAGCACATGCTATCCAGCGTCCTCACTTCTTGGACTCTGTTAGTAATGCAAAGAGAAAAAAGCATGCAGTTAATTATGGCTAATGAAGGCGTGTTTGACCAGAGGAGGAGGGGTGCGCATTAGGAGAGAGAGAGTCAAGCGGCTTGAACCAGGGGGTTCCACGCACAATTTGTTTGAACCTGGGTCCTCCTCACTCTCTGCATGCTAATTTACCTTGGGGCTGCACCGCCTGTTTTTAAATATCGTTAATTGACTTAAGAGCTCATCAACGTGCTTCGTCTTCATTAGGTTAATGAAAAGGCCCAGTGTTTATTTTTCGTAACAGATTGTGGCAATGACATAATCTAATCGGTTACTTCCACTTCCTGAAGGATTGAATCTTTCTGATGTGAGCTGTTGGAACCATTTGGATGTTGTGCATTTGTGAGTGTTTCTTACAAAGTAGAGATGGCGTAGGAATTAGAAGAAATATTTTTGGCCCTTGGCATCAGTCTGTTGATCTAACAAGTACTAATTGTAATTTTTGATGTGTGGTTTGTTGGGGTGGCTGAATGAAAACGAAAAGAAAAACAGATCCCTCCGACAATGTGACACTGGCACATTTCTTTGTATTACTAATGGTGAGAAACGAATGAATGAATGAATACCTCTATTGTCATTGTACTCCAGAGTACAACGAGATTGGGTATACAGTAATTAAATAATTCAGAAACATTTAAATGTCTGGACATTTGTTATTAATTTGTACTCCGTGGTCATGGTTATGTGAGTTTTAATTTCATAATTCACAAAGTATCATGTTTTATTTTTTTTTTAAAATAGATGAAAAATATATGCAATAATTGATGTGGTTTGTGGAGTAATGGGTGCTATGGCAACCAAGTCACAGCCATTGAACCATCTTGCATTGTAAGTACTGTCCATCTATATACCTACTATCTACTATCTATGTTATCTACGATAAGTAAGTACTAAGGCCCATCAGATCTTCTAACATCTTCCTATATTTTTCAGGATTGTATCTTTTATATTTCATGATGACTGCCGACATTCCCACGGTAGCGCACCAAAAAAGACGTACCAGAAATGACATATTTCACCTAGTCCCTTGTCACCCGTTTATAAATAGCTAATAATATAAATAGCTAATAAACTTATTATTTTGCCTTTTTGTTGTAGAAAATAACCATACAATAATTACCTTTTCTGAAGAATCCATCCATTTTTCCTCAGCGGCTGTCCTTAAAAAGAAACTAATAATGTTCTCGAACAAGGTTCGGCAACCCGCGGCTCCGTGGCTCTTGCATCCTTATGTTCTGCACGGCTTGGGAAAATAAATTCTAAGTGTCCAATTGAAGTGTATGTTATTTGTTTCAAAAATGTGTAACATGTCTTCTTAATAAGTACAAGTTTTTGACCATTTTCATATGTGGTCCTAGATTGGATACCTATTGGATTTTTAGCAATGCAACCGCAGTCTTAACCGCCAGGTCGCATACATCCCACATTGACGTCAGGAGCCCAAAAAGCGCTCCTCGTGCATGGAGGCATCAGTTCTGAGAGCAGGGAGATCGCATCTGCAGTTGTTTTGAGTAACAGTATTGACTTTATATTTACTTTAATTTAATTCCACTTGAAACATGAAGCATAAAGTGGACATATATGGTGATAGTAGTAATTCAGCCACGGCTCTGATCGGTTCAATTTTTTATGCACAGTTATGACGTGCCATCATCTTTAGTAAAATCTCCATGAAATGAGATCGAAAAGCCTCATCTCATCATCACCCCCAAAATACAGTATTTCTACCTTCTTCCGAATCGCTCCACTGTCGAAACGCCCCAAAAGGCCGAACCACATTTACTTCCGTAAACAATACGCCGTGAAAGACGTCGTCTCTTCTTCTGTGCATGCGGGTCACTTTCAGGACACATACTACACACGAAAGAGACAGAGGTCGCATTTCTAATGCAATATACAGACAAAAAATTGATTTTTAAAAAAAAGACGGCATCTTACAGTCCTGCATAAAGATAAAAGTGACATCTACAGCACTAATTTTCAGAGGTTCAGGAGCAGAAGTCTTATTAACCAGGTCAAATAAAAATTCAGGCAGTTGTTTTGCAAATATTTATTTTTTTGTTCAGTGAAATACAGCTTTTTTTCCCATTGTATTTTTAAATTCAGGTCAACGCTACACGCTCCGAAAGCCCAAAGTATGACTGCGAATGGCATTTTTGTTTGCTAAATGGATGATTTAAGTTCAACTTTTTAATTCATTTGAAAAAGACCTTCAATTCTGCGATTTACTTTTTGTAAGAGTTCAAAATGTGTTCATTCAATTCATTTAATAAATAAAAGATTTTTTTCTGAAAAAAAGGGGCGGACTGCATGGATTTCAAAAGCAGCACACTATTTTACAAGTGTAAATTATATATATATATATATATATATATATATATATATATATATATATATATATATATATATATATATATATATATATATATATAATATATATATATATATATATATACTTACCGGTAACTTGTCAGGGACTGAACGGGAAACATCCGAGCAGTCACCACTATATATATATATATATATATATATATATATATATATATATATATATATATATATATATATATATATAGTGGTGACTGCTCGGGAAACATCCGAGCAGTCACCACTATATATATATATATATAAGTGCGCATAATTTCACTCAGTTATCAAGAAATCCGTTCACCATCATCTTCATTTCAAATGTCAAAAAGTGTTTGCGCCTCCCAGTGTTTTCTTTTCCATGGAAAGCGGGTTGAAATGGCTCTTTGAGTGTTAAAGGTTGCCAACTCCTGTTGTAGCATCACACGGTATAAGAGGAGAATGCTAGGCTTAGCCAATTATGACATATCAAAGCGACAACTATGTTGTTGTAAAGCAGAATTTCATCCGAGGGGGCGACATAAGCTACACATTGCAGTTTTAATACTACACAATACATCACCAAACATTTGTAATTGCCATGTGCATGTTTGTATTGATTCTGTTCAATTTAGCATTTTACTTTGGGTATAACACTGGTAAAAACAATTTTGATTTTTGAAGTGAATGACGCACATCTCCAAATTCATGGCGGGGCATTTATTGTTTGAGTAAGTCTGTTTTGTTTTAACTTTGAGACCGTGTGTTCATCTTCCTCTTGAGGCCAGTAAGACTGGGGAATATCTATCAAGTGGTTAGGCCCATAAAGAGTGACGTGGTGGTAAAATAAATCAAATCCCAAGCCTGCCCCAGCCCTCGTACTCTTCACCGTATGGACAATGTGGCCATCAGAGGGCTGCAAAAGCTCATCAGTGAGAACTTGCGAATGCTCTCAGGAGCTGTTCTGGGGTCAGCTCAACCTCTTATCGCCATAAACAGCTCTCATTGCAGCCAGGTTCCTCCCAAACCATTTTCTGCTCACCGTCCATCCTCGTACTCCCTTTCTAGCACCCAAAAGCAGACGTTTTCAGTAAATCACTTGACCTCCCCCCTTCTTCTTTGGCAGTTGTCTAGAAGCCCCTCTGTCTGTCCCCAACTCGGCCTGAGATGATACGTTCAGCTGAAGTCACTTAAATAAAAAGATCGCAGTGGGAGACATAATGTGTTAAAGTAATAAGATGGTCTCTGGCAGGTCATGGCCCCTTTCCCTGCTCCAGTGCTCCTGTGGAGGCTCTTTGAGTTAATGGGCTGTGGTCAGTGCACTGGTGAGCTATAAAGGCTGCCCTCTGAAACTACAGCCCCATTCAGAACATGGGCTTCTCCAAAAGCCACTAACTGGCCCATCTTGATAACAGCACACCCAGCACTATTTTCCACAGTACATCTGACACTCCCAGGACCTGTAAATCTTTCGTATTTATAATCTCCACTTGGACCTTTCTCCCCTGACGGTCATCTTTACACAACTGCCCTTGCTTGTCAACCTGTTTTCTGATGAAATACAATTTCAGAATGATGAAGAAGCAAGCAATCCTTGTTTCTAATCCATATCCAGCGAGTCACAGTGTTGAGTAACGAATAAAGTTGTAAGTATAATAATGTTAAGCAAATCATCCAGTTGGCTTTCAGCAGCAGGTTATTTTTGTGTGTGCTACAGTACCTCTGCTCGTGTGTGTGTGTGTGTGTGTGTGTGTAATCTTGCTGAACGGAGGGAGTGACTGTTAATGAATGTAGCTTCAGGGATTAATGAGAAGAAGCAGGGAATGTGTCATGGAGAAGTGTTCTGGCATGGGAGCGACGGCACCTCAGCCCCCATCTATGCCTCCACTTACAGTGATTACATGTGAACCCCTGTCATCTTCTATAAGTGGTTTTATGAAATTGTATTAAATGCCATTGTTTATGCCTCACTTTTCACTTCCTCATTGGTCTTCCGCTATTGTTTTGTTGCCCACTCTTAACACGCTTCATTTAATTTTCGCTTTAGCTTTCATCAATGAGGTGCTATCATGTTCAGTCAAATTAACCAATTATTCTTCTTGCCAGATTCACAGAACCTTGTGTTTCTGAGCTCACATTCATCATTTTGGTTATGAATGATTAATTTTTCATGGTTCACGTGGAGATCAGTAACAACACTAGACTTTTAGTGAAACAGCAGCTGCTAAAGTAGGACAATTTGCCAGAGCCAAGACACCTACTGATAATATTTCCGTTTCTTTAAGACAGCAGAGCAACCCAATTGATGGCAGGTTGTTGACAGCATTAGAATTGAGGCCAGCACTAATATATATTTTTTTATATGTAACACAGAGCAGCAGATGTGGTCTTTTTAAAGTTAAGTCAAATCCTTCTAGCAATCAGATCAAGAAACGATTTAAAGCTACACTCCACTCCAGTTGGAAATTGTTTTTGTTTTTAATTTCACTCCATGTTCCTATATGTTCAATCTCAATGAATTTGTCTTTTGGTGGATAGCTCCTAAATATTTCTTATTATACTGCAATTTCAATTTCATTGTTGAGCCATCATCATCTACGATGCTTAACAAAATGATGAGACCACCAGTCATATTAACATAAACAGATCTAGCATCATGAAGTGACTTCCGAGTGACGGGCAACCAGCCCATGGTCTTCATCTGTCGTCTTTGTCTGAAACTTTGTATCCCACCAATGTTTAATTTTCAAAGACCGTAACATACTGACACGTGCGAGGGGGAAAAACAGACCAATGCACAGACAGAGCCACTGCCTCCCTCCACCATGGCTGTAATAACCTCCTGGCTTTGGAGCAGACTCTTTGAGAGATATCCTTGAGCCTCACCTCCATCTCTCTAACAGGTCACACAGAGATCCAGGAGATAGTGGGCCATAGTTAAGTTCCAGATCTGCTATCTCTACTTGAATGATGGAGGAAACCATGTGGCGACATGTTTATTGTCACCCAGATGGTGCACAATGCAGAGGCTTGGCGAGCTCCATCAGGCCCTAATATAATTCATTGGGTGGCACCATTGTGGGGTGACTGATAAGACCTTCACTTTGCCTTGCACTGGTCACTTGTCTCAAGGAGACTCTAGGGAAACTTCACACTTTACAAATGGTGGCCAAAATATCTAATCCCACCGCTGTTGTATTTGCTAAAACTTTGTGCGGAGAGGCCATTTATAATAACAGAATTCTCTTTTTGGTCATTTGGCTCTTGTATTAAGAGGAGAAAAGCAATCCCTTGAAAGAAAAATAATGGTAGGCAGACATGAGGGACTAGAAGTACTGAGAAGAGCCCACCCAATTTGGGACTGGAGGTTTCTCAGGCCGTGACTTTGTTGTGGCTATCCAAACAAAATTAGGTCTCCAGAGGCTTTGTGCTTTGGTATGTCAACTTATTTTGTCACTGTCGGGTTCAAGAGAAGAAAGCTGTGAAAATATTATTCTCACAAATGATTTAATTGTGGTATGTTTGTTGACATTTGGATAGTGAAGGGCAACCTTTGATATGGTGGTGACTGCTCGGATCTGTTTCCCATCCAACCATTGTACAGCCCCTGACAAGTTAAGTGTGCATAATTGCACTCAGTTATCAAGAAATCTGTTCACCATTATTCATTGGCTGATGTCATCTGTGACATAACACTTTAAGTGTTATTTCGAAGTGATCATGACCACAGACCAATTGACTTATCAGTGTATCTGTGGAGTATGAGCGCTATACTGGAAATTGAGAATTCCCACCAGCAACCAATTTAATGCACTTTTAGGAATCAAAGCACTTACATTTAACCACACTTTTTTCGAGTGTGCCTTATATGTGATACCGTACGTCTATAAGTTACATTTTTTTTCCAACCCCTTTTGGGATATATAAGTGAAATTACTGTGCTGTTTTCTTTCTATGATTGTCTTGATTGTCCATTTTGTACTATTATTGTTTTACTTGTCCATATATAACTTGCATATCTTTTGCATGTTCAGAATTAAAAAAAAAAAAAAAAAAAAAATCCAGCTATCGAGCAGCCTAAGCATGGAAACCGAAACTTAACTCTCCCCGGGAACTTCGTCCAGCTCTCCCATACAATGCCGAGTCATTCCCAGGCCAGTCGGGAGGCAAGGGGCCAGGCCCCGGCCAAGCTAGCCCCACACCTGTCACAAAGCTGTGGCAAGCGCAGAACCTTCTTCATATTTACCCTATTTTCAAAAGTTTGGTTTCATTTCCCTGGAGAAAACCCACAAGCAAAGTGGGAACATGCCAACTCCATACAGGAGGGCTGGAGCTGGGATTTGAAACTAAGACCTCTGCACGGTAAGGCGAATCTGCTAACCAGTGAACCACCATGTCGCCTAAATACAACTACCGTATTTTCCAGACTATATGTCGCGTCTTTTTTTTTTTCCATAGTTTGGCCGGTGGTGTGACTTGTACTCCGGAGCGACTTATGTGTGAAATTATTAACACATTAAATCGTATCCCTTTCCTTTTCGAGGTCAGCAAACAATACACCAAACAACCACAGGGGGGCGTTCTAAGGCTGCATATAAACCTGCAATACATATTGACTTTACAACGGGCAGAATAACCTGTAGTGCAGAGCTGGGCAGACCTGTATATCATTTCACATAAAGAAACATAAAGAAACGTGTACGAGCCGGGATTTAGCGAGTTGTTGAGCTCTGTGGAATGGATTGGAGTGCTATTAAAGCCACGTTGTTCCCTATCACTGTGTCCGGACACGCTCTTTGATTCGAGTGACTGTTTGGATGAGGCGCTCCGGTGAATCCCCACAAATTCACATACAGTCCTAACTTTACAGTAACGTTCTTGTAATTCTACAGGTGTGAATGTTAGCTAAATGTTACCATCGTTGCTCAGTGGAAAAGATTTATATGGACACATTTATCAGCGTTACGCGACAGAGGCAACTTGGCTTGCGGGTGTTGGAGGGGGGGGCGTTGTGTAATGTAACGTAAGCATACCGTTCAGCCTGTTGTTGTCTCTATTCTATTTTTATTTTAAATTGTTTGTTATTTAAATTTTAAATGACATGTTTGTTCTTAGTGTTGGATTTTATCAAGTATAATTTCCTTAAAAAATGCGACTTATAATCCAATGCAACTTATAGTCCGGAAAAAATATATTATATTCTACCCTTCATTAGGGATGTACTCAGTTTTACGATCACCACGGGACAATATGTTCTTATGGGCTGCAGTTTTTCAGTTTCGCATTTGCATTGAAGTGATGTGTGCGTGGGTGTGTGTGTGTGAGTGTGTGTGTCTGCCTGCTGAGGCAAATGAAAAGCTCTGCACTGTGTCAAATGTGTCCTGTAACTTTTAAGGAAGCAAAATCAATGTGACCATGCTTCTACTGTGTTCATAACCTGATATAACATTTGCTGGACACATGACAGTCTAGTGTTTTGAAAGGGTGAGCCCAGTGAAACATCAAATATCTATAAATCACATTTTTATCAATCAATCACATTTTATTTATATAGCACTTTTCATACATAAAAATGCAACTCAAAGTGCTGTAAAAAATCCAAAGCAAAACATAAAAAGAAGATCCGTTCACGCCCTCCCTCCCAACAAACTCAAATCTATAAATAATGCTTTTGAATACACCTACAGACAGAGGTGTGAGTAAGTCACATACGTACAAGTCACAAGTAAGTCTCAAGTCGTACCCTTCAAATCTCAAACAAATCGCAAGTCATTGTGGGAAAAAAACAATCAAGCAACTCAAGTGGAATCATCACCAAATTTCCAGCAAGTCAAGTCAAGACTTAAATATGCTGAATGCGGGCATAAACATGTTTAATCATCAGCTATCTCTAATAAGCTTTCAATAATATTGATGAATTATGAAACCTCTGCCATTAGCCTCTCCCCCACGCCATCATGCACGGATTTTTTTTTTTTTTGGGGGGGGGGCTGACGAAATGTAAGGACGGAAGCACTTTAAAAGGACGAGGATGGACGGGGACGGAGGATGATTATGTTTATAAAAAATAATGGAGGGCGATGACGGAAGGGTGACCAGGTCGCGGACAGAGGACAGACAGACCAAAGTAGAGTAAAGTGTCCATCTCTGCTGAACATGACACAGTGGGCCAATGAGTCCGCAATCATACTGAATTTTCATCAGTCATTTGCAGTTGGAGTGCGCATGCCTGAGGAAGAGACAAATGCGAAAGCTGTGCAGGAGCATATAGAGAGCATATAGTACAAAGTAGAGTGAAAATAAGCATATTGAGTAATGTTAAAAACATACAAATTTGTTTTTCTGGCTAAATTTAGCTGTTTCAGCTTTTAATCAGGTATGTTTTGTAGTCTAGAAATTACGGAATATATCGTATTTATGGTAACTAAATTATTGTATATATGAGATAGTATATGTACAATGTTTTCCAACAGTTGTCAACATGAAATAAAAATTAAATTAAAATATGTCCAACAGGATATATGTCCTTCATTGTAATGTAATAAAACAGTATCCAGTGAAAAAAAAATTAATTCAAAAATAAAAATAGGACAAAAGTCCTTCCAATATGCAATGTTATGAAAGTCCTTGAACTTTTTCTTTTCCTAGAGTCTTAAACCGCTTTTGCATTGTACCCGTTCCACATAGGTTCGACTTGCTCGTCATGCAAAATGTGATTTGGACTACTGTTGATGAAGTGCTCTATAAATCTATGTATGAATGTGCTTAACTCATAAATGTATGTTGTTTGTAATGCAATATTTGTTTGGACGGCAATGTATTTTATAATATATGAATCAATTTATAGCAATAAGCTGCCCATACCCATGGTGCTAAATATTTTCAAATACAGTATATGACCACCTCTCTCATATATTCAGCTGTATTTTCTAATATATTGCCATATAAATTGTTACATATTGCTTTTTTTTTCATAAGGGTTGTTGGTCAAATATCGCAATTTCTCCGTACAGCTAAGCTGTTTTCTGGGTTTGGTCACATGAAGTTTGCAATGCGAGTTCGAAGGCAGTTGTGACATAAATTTCAGTTGACAGTAATGGCAGTACTGGCCAAAATGGTGCCCCCCTAGATAGATGAGATTGGATGTATAATTCTTATTCCATATTCATCAAAATACCATCTACATACAACTTATTCTTGCTAAGATTTTTTATTTTTTTTGCGTTTAGTTCCCCTTCAATCAACAATTTGTCACAGGAAAATGTATACAAAAACATCATCACCAGATCAAATATACATAATTTAGTATGGCATATATAGGAAACGTTTGGCGATTGAACTGTGCACCACTGCTTACAGTATTATGTAAAACCAAACAAAGAAAAACAATTATCAAAGTCAGTCTAAAATGTTTTGTTTTGGAGGATTTGACACATGACTCATTATATTAATTACTATATACAGTATGCATTGTAATACTAGCCAAATGAAATTGCATATGTAAATGATTTGCGTAATTAAAAAAATCAAAGGCATTCATAAATGAACTTTCAGTTTATGTGGCTTATTTTTCAACAAGACCTATAGTTGGAGCTCAGCCTATCCAGGCAGCATCTTTATTCAGATGGAAAATGAATCCTCAGGAACCTGGCCAGGAGCTTTATTGTGTATGCAGTGTGTGGCCAGGTTCAAATTGGCAATCAATTATCCAATTAAGACTGACAGAAATGCACATCAGGAATTCCAGCCCATCAGTCCAAGCTTCTGATTGGAACACGATTAGAGGGACTTAATTAAACCCTAGGTGCTGGGTGTTTAAACATCATTTGCAAGCGTTGGAGAGCTTGGAAAACATGTATCTGGACACTGAATTCTCCATAGTCAGCTCCAACCGAGGGAAGACAAAAATATTTTTTTAAAAAACAACAACAACTAATGTCTATTGGAATCCATATCGCGCTTCTGACCATGTTGGTAATTCAGAGAGATGCACAGAGCAGCATGAAATTGGCACATTACAATGCATACCCTTGGGAAGATCAGACGAAAAGAGATAAATAAATGGGAACATTGCACAGTACAATGCAATAACAAAAGCATCCATGATATTGTGCTACATTAGTCTTAAAACCATCCCCTCAGTTTAACAGGTCCTGAATAATTCAGGAACACCCCCACCATGGAGAGCACTAAGTGTGATGTGTGGAATGAAATGCAGCTTGCTGCCGAGATTCTTGAGAATGTTCCGGGGTGTTTACTTGGCCGAGCTCTGCTTCTCCTGTGTCGTTCTTTAGTGCCTTTATTGATTTCTGAGCTGTTCCTTCCTACCATGTCAGGCTGTGCGAAATGGAAGGCCCTGCATTTTGATATTCGGTTGTGAATTAATCATTTTTCCCTGATAGTAAAGCTCAGCTCAGTCCCTATAGAAGAACACCTTATCATCAAAGCAAATAGGATTCAAAGGGAGAGGAGCAGTACAGTCCACAGCTAATTGGATGAAATGGCTGTGCTCTTTCCCTCTTTTAGGGGCCAGCGTCCACGGAGCCCCCTCCACAGGGATCTTGCAGCCACCGAACAGGTTATTACAGTTTGTCCTATGGGAGCATTAATACCTTAGCCCTTGTTCAGACATGCAAATAATCTAATTCAAGGTCTAGCTAATTAACAACTTAGCTTCAGTAAAGATAAAGAGGCTCAATAATAAGGCCGAGCTTTTGTAGGAGAGCAATGCAGTAGTAAGATGAGATACAACAATGTCACAAAAGCACTTTGGCCACACAGAGATTAGGAAACAACCTTGTCCAGTGGTGAAATATAAACAGCTTGAAAGGACTGGCCACATAAGGCTTGAGGCAACATTAAAAAGGCAACAAGGTTTGGGGCAAGTGGGGGAGGGCCATTAATGATTGCACCTTATCTCTCTCTCAGGACCATGTCATTTGTCAGTATATTTGAGCAGTTCCCACCTTCACTTAATTTCGCATTTAAGTGGAAAGCAGACCTACAGTAAATTAAAATCATATATATTGAAAACCAGAAAAGCACTCACTAGCATGCAGAACTCTACCGAATAATTCTCATTTAGATCTGTGCCATATTATACAATACAATACAATACCATTTTATTTATATAGCGCATTTCATAACAGCTAGAGCTGTAACAAAGCACTTTACAAACAATACAATAAATAAAAAAAACAATAAAAGGCTGTGATACACATGTTAATAAACATAGATATAAATAAATGATATATAAAATATAAATAAATAAAGCCAATAAATTAACATAAAACACTACGTACAATTAACACCAGAAAAGAGCCGAACATTTCAGGTGTGATCAAAAGCCACAGAAAAGAAATGTGTCTTCAACCTGGTTTTAAAAATGGACAGAGAGGGGGCTTGCCTAAGAACCAATGGCAGGTCATTCCAACTCCACTCATCCTATGTATATCCAAGCATTTTGTAATTACGATTCATGCATTATTTATAGAATAAAAGATACACTCACGTATAACTACTGTACTGAAACACACACATGGCAACAAACCAACAAACACTTGGACATACATATCATACGTTATCCCCCCTAAAAAAGATATGAAAACTGCTTGTGAGAACAGATAACATTGAATACCGGCAATGGATAATTTAACAGATGTGGTAGCTTTTAAAAATGACTGAAAATAAAGTGATTTCATTGTCCATTTAATTGATATAAAAACGTCAAATTACATCTAATTTTTGACAGGTTTAATTGATATAAAAACAAGTTCAAATTATATCTAATCTTTGACAGGATTATATAACAAAACTATATAAAGGTAATGTAGTAGATTTTTTTTTTCAGTGAGTGACCAGATGGATATGTCAACATTTCTTTGACACTTAGCATGCTTAAGTCTAATAAGTGTTTCTCCTTGAGTGCTCATGCAGCCCACTGAGGGCCCTTATTTGAATAGCGTCTGTAGGCTGTTGTGCTGTATCAAGCAGCAGAAAAACGGAAAATGTTTTAAGGCATCTCTGTCTTTACAAGGCTAAAATGTTAATCCAGTTTTAGCAAGGTTACATGGTCAAGGTTGCCAAATTACAGACAAGCACTAATCACCCCTGCCTGGGAGCAAGTGTGGCTCTGAAGCAAACACTGTAGAACATTGCTTGTAGCCCCCACTGTAATGTCTGGCAACACTCAAGCACTCCAAGTGCCTTATTCTCTTTTGGAATTAGGATTTACAACATCACATCAGCCAGCAATTCTGCCTTGAATGTGTGACATTTCTGCTCCGATATTTCACTTCTACGGTTTGAAAACATAATGATAGTGACTGGTACATAGAGTTAAATAAACAGGACGATCACTGACCTTTAGACATTACAACAATACCATCAAGAGCGCAACGGCATTTATACCATTGAAATATTTCAGACGGGAAAATCTGCATTAATACTTTGTTTGAATCAAGTTTAAATTGACCATGAACAAAGTATGCTCACCCATAATATTGAGTGACATTTGTTAAAAAAAAAAAACGTGACACAGTGATTTATTTCAAAGGTTGGGGAGAACTCAGTGTGTGTATTTCTGATTAAATATATGCCTCTATAATAACATGCACATTATGCACATTTTCATGTGTCCTCTCAACTAAAATGACTTAACCACCCCTCCAAATTTATTGGAAATGTGAGGCCATTACCTATTTTTTTTTTTGCTCTTGATTGAAAAAAATGTTGTTTTAGTGTACAAGGTAATTGATCAACAGTTCCGTCTTTTTCTGGTATTACATCTGGATCTGTTACCCAACTTTGAAGATAAAACGTTTTGTTTGAAAGCACTCATTTTTCAGTGGGAAAATGTACGGCAACTTGTGACTGACATGTTGTTTGGGGGGGGGGTTGTGCTGTTGTGTCCTAGCATATACATTATTCAAAGAATAATGCTGGATTTCAACACTATACTAATAAGAGGTGAAAAAAAAACTCTTGAGGCAGGAGTGACAATATCACAATGTAATCAATCTACAAATCCCATTTTCAAAGAAGTTGGGATGCTGTGTAAAACGTAAACAAAAACAGAATTCACTGGTTAATGTTCAAACTGATGAACGTTATTTGCATTTTTTGCAAATATTCCCTTGATTTGAATTTGATGCCTGCAATACGCAGAGCTGCCAGCCTATAGAAATACTTTTCCTGAACTATATATGTATGTATGTGAGTGGGTGCGAGTGAAAGTTCATTTAGACTCACCTACGGACGGCCATTTAAAAGGCGGACTGGCCTGTAGACGGGTACTATTTTTTACCCCCGGGAAAAATCATGGGTGACGGACAACGGTGCTGACCTTGGTAAGCTGTTCGGTCTTCTAGAGTCGTTTCAACTCAAGAGAATTGTGTCATGCCCAAGAAAGTTAGCCTGCTGGTCCATCTCATTGTCCGTCATGTTTAGCACTATCGGCAAATTTGCTACATGCTTCTGCAGCCTGTAAGTGACATATCATATGTTCCATCACAAAGTTTTGCAATACCACTGAGGTAGAACCTTGAGCATGTTTCATGGCTCCTGATCTGGCAAAGATGTATTAGTTAGCTTCAAGAACTTCACATGGAACAAGGAAATGTAAATGCGCACAGCATTGTTGGTGACGGGAGAATTGGGACGGGCCACATCTACACCTCTGATGATGATCCTTGGGTGTTTTTTTACCCACACTGCAAGAGGTCCCCATGATGTGACTGTGGAGACGGATCTATTATCCCCAAAACATGATGAATACATACACATGTCCACATGCACACACAGGCACACACACATACACACAGTCAGTGAAAATGAATGAAATATTTCATCCTCGATGAGACAACATATAGTTTGTCTGTACATAAAAACTGTATACCTGGTTTACTGATTGGTTTACCTCAGTATTATTTCCAATGTTAATGAAAGTACAGCAGCATGAAATTTGGTATACCAAGTCTTACAGTCCAATCACTCTCTTTAATAGCTTTATAGTGGCCAGAAAATCAAGTATTCATGAAGATTGAAGATGATCCAGTGAACTTCAATTTAATTGGTGCAAATTAAAACAATCCATCTTTTGCAGCTGTCTATCTATCTGCTATCACCACTTCATTGCTCGTCTTGCACCTTGATTGCAATTATCTTTTAATAGCAAAACTTGTCAGCAATGTATCACCCTTCTGATTTACGTCCAGTCCCGACACTGTTGTTCCACTTATATAATTCATGTTTTAGTGTAATGCAGAGCTAGCCTTCACTGCGAAGACAAGATGTACTGACACCATCATCTCATCTGCTGCACTGCAGTGACACATGAAGAACTGTCTGTCTGCCATTATATGCACCAACCCTTTCATAATTAACAAATAAGAATGTGTGCATCATTCCCACAGTCTTTGTGCAGAATTTCAAGAGGTTTAAACATTTTTCTGAGTGACCTTAGAATTCATGAATGACAGGGCATATGATCGCTTGCATCAAAATCGGTCAATATTTTGTATTTTATGAAAAAATCAATGATCGACTGTTATGTTATAATTTGCGCGATCTATCAATTATGTCATTGATCGAATAAGACATTACAGCATAGTGCATATGTGTGAGCTCCAAACCGAATCTATTTTTAGCCTTGTCTCACTTTTTGTGAGCAGCTAGACTTTGCACTGGGAGGTGGAAGTTCCGCCTAGAAGTATAATAGAGTTTGTGTAAAAAAAAAAAAAGTTGTTTTTTTTTAAATTTAAAAATCAAAAATATAAAAAAGTATATATATATATATATATATATATATATATATATATATATATATATATATATATACATATATATATATATATATATATATATATATATATATATATATATATATATATATATATATATATATATATATATATATATATATAAAACAGAGACCCATTTTAAATAATAGGCAGAAGGACGGCGGAAGGGTACACCGGTTGCAGGAGCAGGAATGGACCCGGAAATTTGTACAATGCCCAGCTCTGCATATATTATGTATATATTTTTTTCCACATTAATTCCAAGATTTGACTCAAGTAAATATCAGTTCCAAGCTTTGGAAAAACTTGTAGTTGAAAAATTAAAAATGGTAAAAAAATTGCGGTCAATTATAGAACATTTTTGAGATTATGCCCAGCCACAATTTGTGGGGGAGTTGGTGGAGTTCAAAAGTTTATAACATTATGACAACAGTTATTATATTCATTGCATTCATTCAAAAGATGTTTTGGTTTGAACAAGTTTGAATATTAAAGTTTGTTGCAGACTCTGTGCAGTTCATTAAGTGCTGTCTAGCCTCAAAAACACTGTCAAACTACAAAAAAACAAGGATTGCAGTATATTATGCATAAATAGCTCTTAAAGTGTATGGGACATGTTGTATTAAATAATAAAATATCCAAGTTGTAATGAACGGTTTCTCGAATTGATACACATTAAGTGAGTATTTCCTTGATTTAGCATTACACTTTGAAAATCTTTCGGGCGGGGGGAATTGTGAAGAAAGCGGATAAGACGTCATCGAGCCATGTCTCTGACTTGCCGGCTGTGAAGTGTGCTCATCGTGGTTTTTCTTCTGATTGTTGATTGGACACTCTAAATTGCCCCTAGGTGTGATTGTGAGTGCGGATGTTTGTCTCTGTGTGCCCTGCAATTGGCTGACAACCAATTCAGGGTGTCCCCTGCCTACTGCCCGAAGACAGCTGGGATGGGCTCCAGCACGCTCCGCGACCCTTGTGAGGATAAGTGGTATCGATAATATATATATATATATATATATATATATATATATGTCATGTCATGTCATCTTCCAAACCACTTATCCTATATAGGGTCGCGGGGAGTTGCTGGAGCCTATCCCAGCCGTCAATGGGCGAAGGCAGACTACACCCCGAACTGGTCGCCAGCCAGTCGCAGGGCACACATAGACACTGTCACTGAGCGGGAATCGATCCCACGCTGCCCGCACACAACTCAGGCGTGTGTACCACTACACTATCAGCGGACATATATATATATATATATATATATATATATAATTTATTTATTTATTTATTTTTTCGTCCACCTTGTCCTGTGGTATCCCGAGGTGTTCCCAAAGCAGTTGGGAGACATAGTTTCTCCAGCGTATCCTGGGTCGTCTTTGAGGCCTCCTCCCAGTGGGACATGCTGGGAACACACTAACGAGATGCCCGAGCCATTTTATCTGGCTCCTCTCAACTGCTGTCAAAATCTGTCAAACCTTTGTTGGATTATTCCTCAACTTGCTCATGACTTTGTCTCAAGTGTTAAATTTTTTCTTGTTTATGCCAGGTATTTTCTCGCCTCGTTTTGCCTTTTTCATAGTAAGTATTCTTTGGTTGTTCAAGCTTAGTCTTGGGTTTTGTATCACACACGTCTTGGCCTTCTTGTCTTTTGACAGCAAGCTATTTTCGTTATTCTTATCCATGCGTTTTGCAAGCGTCTTTGGCTTTGTACCAGCGTCATTGAAAAGCAAAAGTGGAATGATTCGATTCTATTCGACTCAGTGGGAATAGGATTTGATTCGACATTATACGGCTCAGTCTGAGAGGTTATGATGCAATTACTTTTTTGTTGTCATTTTACAATTGTTTGAAGGAATGTGTCAGTATCGCAAATGTGCCATTTTCTTCAAAGATATATCTCTCCAATAAAAAACTATTCTTTATGCATATCGCGATATATTTCAAAGTGGAACAATTCGATTCGGTTCGATACAACCGTATCTTTCAAATCAAAAAATGATTTTTCGTTTCAAACCGGTTTCTGTTACACTCCTAATATATATATATATATATATATATATATATATATATATATATACATATATATATATATATATATATATATATATATACATATATATATATATATATATATATATATATATATATATATATATATTTTGTATAGATTTGGGAATTGTGAGTGCATTTCCACTGTGCCCCAAATAAACCAGGATGCTCTCCATCCATCAGGTGACTACATGGAGAGCTGACCTGTCATAAATTCTGTGTGTGGGGATGATGACAGGGCCAGAGCCAATCTTCATGAAAGAATAAAAAAAATGATACGAGGATCCCATCCCCCCTCTCCCTAAACCCTTTTCCTACCGCAGCTCACCCTTTACCCTGGCGAGTGGAGCACCCTTTGCTCCTTATCTTTTGGCCTCCCGCTCTCTCTTTCTGTCTCTCTCTTGCTCACCCTTTCTCTCTCCATGGGTAAGCAGGTAATCATGAGCTGTCACAGAAAGGTGACCCATTAATGTGATGGATACGGTGTGAAAAACAAATGGTGTGAAACGTGTGGATTGCTGTCCTTACTGCACCTTGGCCTTTTGTTCTGTCATATCAATATCCACACAGGGCCTCATTACACCGCTGCACTACACAATGAGCGGAGATCCAGGGTCAAGACTGCAGCACGCTCACTTTGACTGGCTCTGACTGGGTTTTTCAACTATACTATCACCCCGAAGGATTCCCCCCATAAACAGCCACAGAGCAGCCTCTGGAGCCATCATCCCAGCCTAAATAAGCAACCCCAGCGGCTTTGTATGCATTTGGGGCTCTGAGTCTGTTGCACATCCATATACTGTATGTCTGTAAACAAAATTGTAATTTGGTATAGTTAGAGCAATGGTTCTCAACTAGTGAGTCGCAACACATTAGTGTGCCGTGATATATATTAGTGATGCCATTTCAACGTGTCATTAGTAGTCGTTGCTCAGGTAACGACCAATCACAGCTCACCTGTTGTCTGAAGCTGAGCCATGATTAGCGATGGCTAAAAACGGGCGGATTAACTCTTATTCTACAAATGCATTATTTATCACAATGCCTTATTTCAACTGTTGGGCCTGCATAGAACAAATTATTGAAAAAATAAATTATTTGCATAAGGAAAACAATCCTCTTAACCAGTTCAGGGTGTCCCCCATCTACTGCCCATGGACAACTGAGATTCATTTTACTATAAATTGAGTGTCCGTTATTCGTCATCCATCTGCAGGGTAGGTACCCTTCCGTCGTCCGTCATTTAGTGCCCGTCCATAGGCCCGTCCACCTCTAATTTTAAACGGCCTTCTTCTAAATTTTCACTCCCCCCCACTCTGCTGGACAATGTTTGAACAGAAATTGTTAGAGGAAGTGATCCATTCACCCACGTTCACTGAAAAGATTTGTTCTTTTTGAACGAATCGTTCGTGAACGACACAACACTAGTTCCTTGCCAACTGATCACATTTTTCCTAAACTCTGACAAGCAACATCGCAATAATTGGGTCACCACATTGCGAGACTTTGTGTGAACGGAAGCAAAAGAATCAATAAGTCAGACTTATGGAAAGGTGTATGGACTCATGAATTGCTACAGGCATACTCTAAAATGGGCACTTAGTGTACATTTTCAAAGAACCATACCGGCAGTCAAGGTCAAGAGTGGATGCGGTGAGGAGCTATCATGGTCTTGGCCTAACCCTGCACTGTCCATTATACTTGCACACTGACTGGTCAAGCACTTATTAAAGAGTGAGGCTAATTCCACTGCCAGGACCTGTGATCCATAAAGTAGCAGCTAATCACCAATTAAGATATACTGGATTGCAATCGATTGATTTTATGTGCAGGTTCTAGGCAGCTCTGCAGAATTAGTCACGAAGCAAGAAATGCCATCAAAGATTCATATCCAGGCCCAAAACTTTGAGACCAGGAACATTTATAATACCAGAATCGTTGAATAGTATTGGTTCTGTAGTTTTTACAGATCATTGCATAACTGAAAGTGAAACACTGTGGCTGACTGTAGATATAAAGCAATGTAAGTGGTGCCAGTAGGTCCAAAGTAGTGATCTTGTCTTGGATGAAACTTGGATGACACTCTATTAGGTAGAGTGGTTATAGGCCACAAACTAATCTAGTATGACAAACTGGGGGTGTCCTTTTATATCCAGCCCTAGTGATGAATCGAGCACTGCAGTCACCCAGGCTGTCATGTCAGAGTAGAGCAGAAACAGATTGAGAAGGGGCAGACAGCTTATTAATGTTGATGACATTTTATCGCTCCTTAGGAAATCTATAGAACAGCATAGTCACATGATCAACATAATCAATATAGTAACATTTCTGAAAACCACAGGGCAATAGCTGTTCCCCACTCTGGCTTCCTCCCATATTCGAACAACACATATATTAGGTTCATTAAAAAAAATCGCTGGAGTGTGAATGTGAGTTTAAATGGTTAGTTGTGCTCTGCGAGTGACAGGTACCCAGCCCAGGGTGTACCCTGCCACTTGCCCAAAGTCAACATGGATAGGTTCCAGCTCAGCCACAACCCCAGTGTGGACAAGAAGTTAAGAAAATCTATGCGTAGCGGTCTCTTTTAATGAAACATCACATGGGTGTATTACAAAGGTGAGTCACATCACAGATGTGCTTCACGCATCTCACATTTTAGATTCTTGACTATCACACAAGAGAAGAAATTAATAGGAAATTAGACACTAATGTAAAACATCGAGTGACAGTCGCTGAATTAAGGTCTTGTTAGTTGTTCTGAGGTCTCACTTAGCATGTTGCTGTACTGTGTGATGCCATGTATGATGACGGTTCAAACTCTGAAGTTTTGTCAGTTTAAAGGAGTATTTTTCCCATTAAAAAAAAAAGTGTTTTAAATTGCATAACCTTAGGGAGGGTTCTGTATTGAAGAGGAAGTCAACACCTATTTTTTTTTTTTTCAAGGATATGTTCTATGCGGGCCCACTAGTTGAAACAAGGCATTCTGATTAACAGAGCTGGGCATCGCCTAACCGCCACTGAGTTCCTGTCTGCATATTTAATCGACCCACGTGGTCCCTGTCGGTCCGAGTCAGCCAAACGACGTCGAGAAGGGACTTAACCTGTAACACGTCAAACGCAGGTGCCGCACTCTTGACACATGGTCGAGTAAGGAAAAAATAAAAAAGTGTTGTGTACCTTGTTGTCCCACAGATGCAACGACATGTGCCCCATATTGTTTTTATTTCACAGAGCACCACACTATGCGTGTGTGTGTTGTTTTTGTTTGGTAGTTTTTCTTTGGTGGCGTGTCTGCTCGTGCATTGCCTGTGTGTGACGTGAGGGTTACGTTCTCAACGCCTATTGGCTATCGTCGACGAGGGATGGACCGGGACCACGTGGGTTGAGTAAATATGCAGGATGGAACACGGTGGGGGTTAGGCGATGCCCAGCTCTGATGATTTATATTGCGTTTGTGGACTATGAGTTAATAAGGACAGCAAATTCCACTCGCTTTTAGCCATCTCAGGGTGCGTCCATTTTGTCACTTCTGTCGACTGAAAATGACATCACAGATGCTCAGGCTTAGATAACGACAAGTCATGGCCCAGCTTCAGAAACAGGTGAGCTGTAATTGGTCGTTACCTGAGCCCTGAGACATGTCATTTTCAGTTAATAGAAGTGACAAAATGGCCACCTCCAGAGATGGTTAAAATTGGGTGGATTAACTCTAATTCCGCAAACGCAGTATTCATCAGAATTCCTTGTTTGAAGTAGTGGGTCTGCATTGAACATATTCTGGAAAAAAATATGTTTGGGTTGACTTCCGCTTTAAGGAGGAAAATCTCACCATCTGAGTGGGCGGCCATTTTGTCACTCCTGTTGACTGAAAATGACATCACAGTTGCTCAGGGCTTAGATAATGACCAATCATGGCTCAGAGAACAGGTGAGCTGTTTTTTGTACATATATATATATTAGTGCTGTCAAACCATTAAAATTTTTAAACAAATTGCAAAATGTTCCATAATTAATCGCGATTAATTGTATTCTACTACAATTTTTTACGAAGCTTGGATATTTACTTGAGTAAAATCTTGGAATTAATGTGGGAAAAAAAGAAAAGTATATTTCGATTCAAAGACTGTTCCAATAGCCTTCTTTGATCCTGGAATACGATTCTTTTGCTGTAAAATACAACAGTTGAACGATGCACCAAAGACAAGTACAAGTAATATGGTATTTGAATTTGGCTGTGCAAAGTGTGCAAATTATTTTGGATTTCTCCAATGAGCCGTCAAGCAACTTTTTAAAAGTAAAACTACGTAAAAGTCCATCTTTGAAACAGTGACTTGGCTGCACAGTGAGCGGAGGTCAGCTGCTACAGGAAGTAAATAAAACTGAGTTAACTGAGTTAATTTTTTTAAATTAATCTCCATAGTTAATGCTTTAATTTTGACAGTCCTAATATATATATATATATATATATATATATATATATATATATATATATATATATATATATATATATATATATGCACAGGCATAGTCTGCTCTCTAGTGGTTAAACACATGTAATACCATGGATTATGCCACAGGAGTCATGACACCATTTCATTGACTGACAGAAACAGGCCCAGCCTGTCTTGTGGTTGTAATCTGAGATAAGGTATGTAAGGAAAAGATGAATAGCATTTTTGTTGTCTTAACCATCTGTTCACATTCAGTATATACCTTATCCCTTTGCATGCAAAGTATGTCCTTGTGTGGGATATCTTTAGACCATAAAAAACTCTACCAGCGCCGATGTACATTTAAATGGCCCGGAAGTGAAAGTCTTTGTTTCCTCTTAAAATAACCTTGTGTTATTTTGAAATAATTATTTTATTGCGAAATAACGCGATAAAAACCTATTGCGTCGTAACGCAAACGTTTTGCAATAAAACACAATAGTATTGCCTTATAAAGCAATCTTATATATTCCCATGATGTTACCTGTTGGGCTCCGGTCCAGTGACCAACGTGGCTGTGTTGGCAGCTAAATACTATCTTGGTTAAACAGTTGTAAACAATTCAATCCAGTCACGATGCTACCAGCCGGTAAGTGGATGTGCATAGGAAATTAGGCAGCTAATGATCTTTAAATAATGTTTATGAGTGTTTTTTTTTTTTCGACAGAACGTAATGACGGAAATTTTCTTAAAGGACAAAATAGTGACAATCTTATTATTTTCCATTACAGCAGTTGCTGTGCAGTCAGGATTACTTGTCAAAAATAGGATGTACTTAATCTTGAATGACATGACAATTGAATTACAAATCCCTTAATGCATACAGTTGATATGTTACAATTATGAATGAGAACTACGTTTAGCATTTTGTTGATTTGCTAATTCAACAATTAATTGAACGCTGCAACTGCTGTAAATAGTTAGAATTCATAGAGGTAAGAAAACTTGGCCAGTTAATTGGTCGGGGCCCTAGAAATTTGTACTTATGGTCCAGTGGACCACCACTAGTGAACTTCAGGTGATCAGACACAGTCATATAGCGACCATAGGCCATCGGCCCCCGTAAATGTCGAACCCTGTTCGGGCTGTTCCAGTATAAAATTTCAGCTCGACCAATAAAATCCAGAGGTACTAATGCTATAATAGTGAAGTTGCAAAATTGAGAAGAATTTTAAAAGCTAATTATCGCCTTGCGATGGTATGCATTTCCAAATTAGTAAGTAGACTTACTACAATATATATCTTTGTCAATGCTTTCATGCAACTTAGTTCTTTGGAGCTGAGGAAGTCTATTCGGTCAGGGGTCATCAATGATTTTTGTGAATAACAGGGGAGTGAAAATGGTCCATGGCGGTTCCTAGTGTCTATTCTCACCCTTCTCCTCCTCAGCCTCCCTTCTCACTCCTCTTCCAGTGATGACCACATCCCCACTGTAATGTACCTTTGTGTGAAGGACACTCCGACCGGCGGGGCTATCACAGACACAATCTCACAGCACTTTAATAACTTTGAGAGCGGTCAGCACCCTGTGCTTTAATAACACTCTCTGTCAACTCACCCCACACGGCGCAAAATTGTCTCGTTGGAATTCTTTATGGTGGGGGGCCACAGAGCTCTACTGATGGGGCTGGAATAGCTGCGATCACCCCGCTTCTTCCCTCTAAATGGTTTTTCAAGAGCGTGTTTTTATCCGTGGCTCAAAACAAACATGAGAGAAGACAGACACTGTGGCCTCATGACACAGCAATAAGCTTTGAAATTGAGCGCTGTTGTCTTTGAAAAAAATAAATATAACTGCTTTCTGTGAATCTGAAGTTAACTCACTCATAAGATAAAAATGTCACAGGTTGAAGGGCTGGTGAATACTCACATCACCCATATAATTCTTTCAGAGAATACTTGAAAGCAATTGACAGGTTAGATAAATCAGGTGAAACCTCAGAAAGACATCAGAAATCTCAAAAATAAAGTTATGGGTGAACTGTGTACTCATTTGACTATTGATCAACCCCCCCAACCAGTTTCCACATTTGGTTACTTGGCATGGAGAATGGTGTGTAAGATGCATTGTTTAGATTTATGTTCTCGCTGCCATTTGCCTTTTCATCATGCAAATATGTGATCTGTTAAAAGAGATTACAGCCAGTAGCATCACAAATGCAGCATGTTTGTCTCCAGTGTCCATATGAAAGGAAATTTCAAGATGAGCAAATGAGGTGTAAATCACTGTGTGCTGCACACAGTTATTGGCTGTTTCCCTAGCTAATGATGGGCTGGTTCTACAGTATGTCCTCTTCTGTGTTTTTCTTTTTTTTGTGATGCATTTGAGATTATAACCTCTCCTGCAGCAGTGGAGCTGCAACTCTGCTTGTCCCTCCCTGGCTAGTACTGCTGATTAACATAATCAGCCAACATTAGTTATTCATGTGATGTGCAGAAGCGCTCGGGGGTCAAATCTTTGCCCTGTCTAATAACCTATGTTAAATATTAAAGAAGTACATGGACTGCCTGATTTACATGCCTCTCATCCTGCCTTTGGATGTGCATGTAGTACAAAAAAAATCACTCTAGGCTTGTGGTCCATTACTTACGAATACAAAAATAATATATAAGTATAAATATATATTATGAGGAGTGCTATTTGTTAATGAGATTAAGTGATGAGCCCATGTATCCAGTACAAGATTTTGCATTGAAGTGTGTGTGTAAAAATTAATATTTAGCATCGCATCAAAACACATTTAATAGCAGAACTGAGAATCACAGAATTTTAAGACTTTCTGATAATCGTACCACGAAGACGCTCCCAAGAATCTTTACTGGACTGGAACTGCTCACCTCACGTCCTCACGAACATACCAGTAGCTTGGTGCAATTTACGACACTCCAGCAACACGTTTCTGCTGGCTAGCTAGCTAACATGTTACTTTGCTATGAAGTCAGTAATCATGGCCTCCAAGGCGGCATATAAAATAGACTTCTGACAAGTATCATTGTCAATAAGGGATTGTCATTACATTATTTGTGGCCCCCGCATGATCTGCAGCGCACGTGCATAGAAGGTCAGCCATCTTGATCGTTAACACATTCTTAAAACAATATAATATCTATGAATAATACTGTACATGCAACAATGCCATATTGTCTTGCTGCAGTAGAAAAGATAGATGTGTGTGTAATTACAAGCAGACCCGTCATCGAGTGTGGGCCATAGAGGGACGTGCCACCCACCCAGTGGCTTGTTTCCCCCTCCATCCCCACAGCCCCCCACGCCCCACAGTTGAGCCTTTAGTCTCAGTTTTGCAGAAGTTATCAGTACATTTGGAGTCTATAACTCGATGGCTGGAAAACTCATGTACTTAATGTAAAAAAAAGGTGTATATCTGTTTTTCCTCGAGAAAATGTACCACATCGATTAAATAGATGTAACAATAAATAACCAACCCATAGAGCAAGTTTCAGAGATTAAATACCTTGGTCGAATATTGGACCCACTACTCAAATTTGACAAGCAGGTAACAAAATTGGCCAAAACCATGAAGACCAATTTATATCTATTTAGATTAATCAGAGGCTGTCTAACTTTTGATGCTGCCAAACTACACAATGATTTCTTCACACCTTAACTACTGTGTCACCTCATGATCACAGGCTGGCGAAGGTGATAAAACCCTTAGAGAGACTTGATAATCGTGCTATGAGAATTTTGGGGAAAAGGCCAATAAGATCTCACCACTGTCATGTTTTGGAAGATCTGAAAGTGTTGCGTTTTAACAACTACATTACAGTGTCAAATTTTGCTTTGATGTGGACGTGCTTGAATGGCCAAGCCCGTCAGATTTTTTCAGATTTGATAAAACCTTTAAATGTCAGTGGAGTGGCAATTAGGAGGTCAGTTGCAGGGAATTGCAAAATACCTTATACAAAAAACTCCTTTGGCCAGACATCTTTTATATTCAGGGGAGTTAAGATATGGAATGAGCTATCCTCTGATGTAAAAGCAAAAAAAAAAAAGAAACTTTTAAAAGTTGAATTACAAAATGGAAAATTGAACATCAGACTGCACTCATGTAGTGCGTGTGCATCCATGTGTGTGTGTGTTTGGAGGGGGGAGGGGTCAGGTTGGCGGCATCACCCGTTTGCGTCCCTTTGTGTTCTAAAGATGTGTATTTACTAATGTGAATATGTCTTAAAAATTGTTTTGTTTTGTTTTTCTTCGATCTTTTGTTTGAAATCCCTTCGGGACTGGCATTGGAAATTAGCATTAGCTATGAATGCTGTGATGCTGGTGGAGATTTTTCATTCAACTATGTTGAGGCATTTGTCCCTATTCAAATAAACATGAAATGAAAGGAAATGTTTGGCAAACACACTGATGTGAATTTACCTGAATCAGTATAGTAATAAGTCGAAAAATTCCCTCACACTCATAGTTTTTATTTTTGGGTTAATAAATGCTAGTGTTGAGTTGTTTATCACTCATACATTAAAACATATAAAGAAACAATGGCATTTTGTTTGATGGGAATCTATGTGTGTGAGTTTGTTTGTGTGTGTGTGCATGTGTGTGTTTGCGTGCATGCGTTTTAAACTTTTTTTTCTTGCTTCTGTTTCCACGATTTTCATTACAGAACAAATCTAATCACAGTACCTGCTCAACACGTAAAACCATCTATCTATCTATCTATCTATCTATCTATCTATCTATCTATCTATCTATCTATCTATCTATCTATCTATCTATCTATCTGTCTGTCTGTCTGTCTGTCTGTCTGTCTGTCTGTCTGTCTGTCAATCCCTCCACCTGCCCGCCCATTCTTCCATCCATCCATTCATCTTTTCTACTGGAGCAAGGCCATAGATTGTGCAGGCATCACCTACGCGTTTGTGCTAGTGTTGTTGCCATAGGTTAGCGATCAAAGATAGCTGACCCGCTGTGCATGCACGCACAGATCGTGCCCTGAAAAGGAATTACGAAGATTGATGGAGAGGCCATGCCAATTGTTAAACTAACCTAAGATTGACATGTAATTGTTTAAGACCGCCTGAATCAAATATTTGCATGACCGAGTGCACTTTTCACAGAAGTCTGGCTGAAACTGTGCTAAAGCGAAGCGTATTCAACTTTGAACAGCACAATAGCAGAAAAATTAATAGGCTAAGTGTCAGGACTCACAAAAAAAAAAAAAAAAAAATCATCGTACTCACAAAACAAAACCGGAAACCGGAAGTAAATTAAGTTCTGTTATAGTGTACGTCAGGACAAACATTCACACTCACAATCACACCCAGGGGAAATTTAGAGTGTCCAATGAACCTTATACATATATACTGTATATATACACACTTTCATTGCTTGCTGTCATCATCCTCCCTTTCCTGGTCGCCATCCTCATCCTCTTGGCCAGAGATATGCTGCTTTCACTTTAACCATAGATTTTCGTCCACATCACAGCGGATATTGGTCTGTTACGATACAGCGAGGGAAGAACCGCCACAAATTTCTCAACCCATTCCCTACACTGATTCCCTGTGATGTCCTCACACACAGCATCCATTGCATGGAACAGGGACCTGTGGTACTTAGCCCAATGTTCATACACTCTCCACATCCGAGTGGAAAAATAATCCTCAATTGGATTGTGGGAGGGACAGTACAGTGGTAGTAGCTCAATTCCATGAACATTTGTAAAATGTTCCAAGGAATTAGTATATGGTTTTCATGGTATTATGTTCTTGACTAACTTGACAATTGAACAGCCTACTGTGCAAATGATGACAATAAAATAATGCTAATATGTTTTGCAGAGCACAACCATTAGACTGACAATCAACTAATGAGTTTAGATCAGCAAGATCGATTTATTTGGAAAATGTGCCAAATGTGGGATAGTTGTGCCTACTGTAGGCTATGTATACATTACCATTTGCAAAGATTCACAGAGACATTTGCAATATGATGAAATCAATGACAATTAACATTCTGTTGTGAACGATTGCAAGGTGGTTTGGGGATTTGTGTATGTTATTTTAAAAATGTCATTTCTGTTTTAAGAAATGAGGCAAATCAACAGCGAAAAACTGGAGTAAAACCATTGTTTCAGGTGCCTGGGATCAAACTACAAAACATGCTCTACAAAATTCAAACGTTGCTGCTCAAATGAAGTACTTGATTAGCATAACTTCTCCTCAAAGAAAACAAATATATTTTGAGTCTTGCATGTGCATGTACATAGACAAGTACAGAAAACCAGCAAGTCAACACAGTAGCAGACACACATAATTGCACTATATGTGCATGTGCACAGGGGACTTTTTCCACTCGGCTTCTTCTAAATGACCCCAGTGGGCATGCATTAACTGAATTGCTACATGTTTGTGTGCCTGCATCTCTTGATTAAGGACAATGAGCAGGAAGGCTAGCACAGTGCCGTGAAGCCCATGCTGGGTGTGCCAAGCACTGGGCAGAGGAGAGCCTATGGGCTGCAGAAAAGGAGGCCGGCTACAAAGCCTGAGGAAGTCATTAGGAGACCAGTGACCTCACTGGTGCAGAGCTCAAAGAAGCTGCCCAGTGGCATGATGTCATACTTCAGATGTCAGTCTTCATCATGGCCGCGCAGTGAAAAAGCTAAAACTGTGAAAACCACATCATGCACCTGTCAGCCTCTTCTCTTTTTGAATGCCAGTTGTTGCTTCACCTATTAGTTCAGACTTTAAGCATCCCATCTGCTCTGTGTTCAATGCATACTCATGTGCTGGACTTGAATTTTTACTAGATTTTAGCTCTTAAAACCTAACAAACCTGTGATGCATACAGGAAAATTATGACATACTGTAAAGTATGTGCTGTAGTACAAAAGATATCCACAACCTCATTTGAAAAGATTTGAGCAAGTTTTACCTTGCAACTTCAAAGTATTGAAAAGGTCTGTTTGTATTCTTGGCGGTCTTAATACCAGGAACTTAGCTGTTCTCTCTTAGGAGCTATAGAGTCCCTGAACTTACAGTAGAGATAGTTTATAAGATAAATCCTAACACATAGATAGCAGCAGGTGGATGTCAAAGGTATAATGTACTGGCTCTTTAATGGCAACCGGCAATGTTGAAGTGAATGGATGCATGATTTTTATAAAATAATGAACCACAAACTCTCCTTAAAAGGAAAAACAACCTAAACATATATATATTTTTCAAGAATATGTTCCCAGCAGGCCCACTAGTTGAAACACGGCATTCTGATTGATATTGTATTTGTGGAATATGAGTTGAGCAGCAAAATCCACCCGTTTTGAGCCATCTCAGGGGGTGGCCCTTTTGTCATTTCTGTCGACTGAAAATGACATCACATCTACTCAGGGCTCAGTAATGACCCATGACGGCTGACCTGTTTTCTGAAGCTGAGCTGTGATTGGTCGTTACCTGAGCCCTGAGTAGTTGTGATGTCATTTTCAGTCGACAGAATTTACAAAATGGCCGCCCCCGGAGATGGCTCAAAACGGGTGGATTAACTCTTATTCCACAAATGAAATATTTATAAGAATGCCTTGTTTCAACTAAAGGGCTTGCATAGAACATATTCTTGAAAAAAATATGTTTGGGTTGACTTATTTAAGGCTTGTCTTTGAAATACTGAAACTACTATTTCTTCCTTTATTCTTTCTTTCTATATGATTTGCACACAAGTAAATAATGGTAGCTCCTGGTCCTGCTTGTATGTGGATATTTAGCAGTTAGGACTTTCAAGGCCTTCTGTGCTGGTCCAAAGACTTTCATTGTGGCCTTCAGAATCCCGAGTGCTGGCATAGAACACAAATACACAATTGAAATGGTTGTTTTTGGTCACAATTGTACACGCAAATTGGGTTGATTTAACTCCAAGACAGTTTCTGAGTCTCAAATTTGCAGTGCAAAAAGGCATGGTTGATTAAGCTTAGTGTAGAAGGACAAAATTCCGTCCCAAATGCCGTAATTTTGTGAATGTGTTAGATCGAGTGTAATGTAATGGTATATTAATTTATTAGTCCGACAGTATAACAATATATAAATGTGCTCATATCCTGCATGCATGTAGGCATATTTACGCAAGTGTAAGCATAGTTGCATATATGAGTAGTTGTATAAATTGAGTTTTGTTCCCCCTTTTCTTTTCTTGTTGAGACATACATGAATGACCAATTATTGTATTACTTTGAAACAAGTCTTAATACAAAATGAACAAGGGATAGGACTTCAAAATTTCTTTACTACTGCCTACTCCATTTTGAACATGTAAACTGTGTTTAAAGGAACATGCAGTTATGTATTTTCTACTTTTAACTTTACTTTTTTCACTTCTTGTTTGATTAGTTAATTAGTGCAATCGTGCAGTCCTGCACCTGAGCTTATATTGTGCAATACTCAACATTCCCCATTACTGTATTTTTATTTGTATCCAATACTGCTCCTTATATTTCACTGCAGCACTGCAGCACTGTCACTCACAGTATTTTTTCCTCTGTACTATGTCCAGGCTGAAATGAGTGTTTCTTCATACTTTATATGTAGATGTATGTTGGTGTGTATATACACATGGTTACTGCGTATATTTACATAGGTTTGATTCTGAATGTTTGCTGTTAATGTTATACAGTAACGGCTACATTATGCCACCGTCTCTGTGTGACCTATACCTTTGCTGCTGTAACGCTGAAAATTTCCTCATTGTGGGACCAATAAAGGCCTCTTATCTTGTCTTATCTTATTGTTTTGTGTTATCCGTTTATCTATTCAATAAACAAACAAACAAACAAACAAGCAAACACACCTGAGAGCCCTGACCTCTGCCGCATCAAATAATTTTGGGTGGACTACATCGGAGATTATGAGCCAGGTCTTATATATTGCAACATCAATGATCACACCCATCTTATATTTTCTTCGAGATGAATGGACAAATATTTCCCACGGACAGACTTCCAAAAATTGTTGAAAAATGTCCCAAGAGATCTCAACAGATGTGAAACCGTTATAGCTGTGAGGAAGCAAATTATGTTTAAAAAAATAATAATAATTGACTTCTGTTAGGGCACGGAGGTCGACTGGTTAGCACATCCACCTCACAGTTCAGAGGTCGAGGGTTCGATCCCGGCTCCGGCCTCCCTGTGTGGAGTTTACATGTTCTCCCCGTGCTTGCGTGGGTTTTCTCCGGGCACTCCGGTTTCCTTCCACATTCCAAAAACATGCATGCAAAGTAAGTTGATTGGACTCTCTAAATTGCCCCTAGGTGTGATTGTGAGTGTGTGTGATTGTTTGTCTCTGTGTGCCCTGCGATTGGCTGGCAACCAGTTCGGGTTGTCCGCAGCCTACTGCCCGAAGACAGCTGGGATAGGCTCCAGCACGCCCGCGACCCTTGTGAGGATAAGCGGTATAGATAATGGATGGATGGATGGACTTCCGTTAGGTGTAATATTTCACCTGAATTTAACACTGTCTTGTTTGACCTGGCCAGGAGTAGCCTATAAAGCGGTGCTCACACTTTTTCAGCATGCAAACTACTTATAAAATGACCAAGTGAAAATAATCTACCTACCGGGTAGGGTATGTTTTGCATTTTTGTAGTGGGTAGGTCCTGCCCACTACAAAATGCAAAACATATATTTATTTTCAAATGTTTAATTGAGGATTCCTTATATGTACAATGTACAGTATGTTGATGTACCTTGCAGAACTGCATGAGCCAATATTGCACAACACACCATAATTAACTATGAGCATCTATTTTTTTAATGTCATGCCTTCCACCAATACTACCTCTGCGATCAACCGGTAGATCGCGATCGACGTATTGAGCACTCATGGCTAGAGGACACAGTGTTACATCCTTGCCTGTGAGAAAATATGCTCCAGTTGACACACAAAAACATCCCATTTTAATAACACATTGTGACTCCGCCAATAGTCTGCTTATGTCAGTAGGTTTCTATAGTTTATGTTTCAGGTAATGATGTGTACGAATCGCACAGCACTCATTCACAATCAGCTCTTTCTCCATGTATAAATATGATGGCAAGCCCGATGTATTTGGCAGAGACCAATGTCCAGTGGTGAGTGGATGAATGGGCCACAATATTGCACAGCGTGAACGCAGTCCCACATCGCAGCGGACTGCGTTTAAATCAAGCGGGCGGTCACACTCGATGTGTACATCACCACTGAGGCATGGTGAGCAATGAGACGCCTGTACAAGGCCCCTGCCGGCCCATTGCAAAACTGGACTACTGAGGCCCCTGGGCTGCCTAATCAAATCTGAAACCATCACATTCACTTGGGTCTCAGGCGAGGATGCATGCAAAAAAAAAAAGGAAAAAAAAAAAGTACATCACCAATCATGAGCCCCTCCCCCATCGTTTTCTTTTATAACCATTGGGAAGGCAAATGCAGGCTGGAAGTGTAGCATTTCATTCTGTAGCTTTTTCAACAGTAAGCAGCTTTGTGCTCTGGCAGAGGTTAAAAAATAGTATTGCTTAATCTAGCCAATGCAAACACTCTTATGATGTGCATGCTGTAAATTATCATCAACCATGTTCAGCTGATAACTTCCCTTTTACCCTCAATCCCTAACTTCCCAGACCTCTGAAATGGATGTGTTTATTTAGCGTGTCCAAGCCAAAATAGACCAGTAATAGCCTTGTCACAAGGGCAAAGATAGAAGCCCATTGCTTCACATCTATGCAGAATAAATGCTCTTCTTTGATGGATATTTGGTCCATCTAAATATAATTAGGCAAGCGTGAACAATGATCGCCATGAAGTGCAGAGTACTAATTAAAACAGTTCAGCAAAACAGCTTTTCAAATGTGACAGTAAAAATAACAAGAGGATGGATTGCACACTGTTCCAATGATTCCAAAAATATCAGATATTCTAACAGAATCAGATTTTGGCAGGGAGAACGGGTATGAAAATAAAAACAATTAATACATCAATCAATCCCTCTCCAATTGAATCTGTCAAATTAAAACAAAAATCATTTTAGCTGAGAATAAGATCAGTTTTAAACATTAAATGGGCATCTACAAATTTTAGCTTGTGTTTTGCTCACAATTTTATTTTACATTCTTTTTATTCAAAGTAAGCGGTCACTTATACACAACTACATAGTAGCATTTTGGTGGAGTACCTGCATTCAATTACTGCTAACTGTCGGACCATATTTAAAGCTGTTAAAGAAGATCAGAATAAGAACAAAAAGGTTGTATGCCCATGTGTGTGATTCAAAGAGGCCAGTCTCCAGAGAGTCTCATTGATTCCTAAATGAATGCAAGCCTCGAGAAAAATGGATTTCTTCCTGAAGATGTGACTTTATATCTTTTCTTTAAATCCCCGCAGCACTGTGTGCATTTGATTACACTCTGAGAAGGAGGAAATCTTTGCATCTTCATAAAATATTCATCAGCATGGATGGGTGAGGCAAGGCTGTGTGGATGGTTGCTGGGTAATGGTGGAAATCTTTGGAAGTTCAAGCGGATGCAGAGAGAATTTGCTGTCTGTTGTGCATAGCATATCATAAACTGTAAGTAGGCCAGGTAGTTAATCCTAAAGCTGCTTTAAATCACCTCGCACCATTTCTGATGATGAGCTTTGTTTTATGGTTTTTCCTCATCTTTAATATATGCTATGGTACAGTACATGAGCTGATCATGTGATTTAGTGTTGTGAATCAGCCACAGACAAAGGTTGCTTTTGTCACAGCATCTTTCATCCATTTTGCACTGACAACAGATTGATTTAAGATACGATTGTGATTTAATTAGTACTGGGTCTTTTATTATTTACTTGGCAGTCTTTCCTCTGTTTTATGCAATATTATCTGCTTGCGTCGACATGCATGTGGTCGAAGAGTTACTTATAAATTCACTCTTCAACACCCTCTGGTGTGTCATGCCAGTCTGACGTTCTGTACTCCCTCCTGATTCATTCTTTAACTTTTAGAATTACGTAAATATAAACAAATTAATAACCGCCCAAATGACTGTAATACTGATTAGAGCTCTGATAATTGAATGGTGAGTGTTCATGGCAACTCACCTTTCTTTGCCATTTTGTCTGCACGGGCTCCAAAAAATAACCACAAGAACCAAAATATTCTGATGTATTCACTCTGAGCCTCTCTCCACACACTTCAACACAGCACCATTACAGAGGTTACCTGCAGCTTCATGACAAACTAATGGAGCACTCATAATGAAGATACTCAAAGTGAAATAACAATAAAACATAAATGCACTGCGGTCTACTGGAAGAAATGCAACGTAATTAAGAAGCAAGAAGAAGTGGCAGTGAATGACCCAAACCCCTTAGCTTCAGACTGTGTTCGGAATTCCTTCCTATCCATTATAAAGCGCCCTTCACACTGAACGGAGTTTGCCATTTTGTAGTGCTGTTCAAATGTGTCATGAATATAAGTTATCCATATAGTGCCCTCACTGCATCCCACAACACATCTCGGTCACTAGAAAATCCCACAAAAAATGTTATCCCACAATGCATTGCGCCAAAACAGAGATAAGACTTTCCATGTATGCGGTATTATTTGATTTTCAATTCGTGAATTGTGGCATGAAAATATCATTCATTTAAGTAGAGCAACACAGATGGTTGCGAAGGGCCCTATTGCCTATGTCTAGCGAAAAGCGCGGGCTAACAGTTGCGGGCGTGAACACAGCCAACTTGCTTCCCAGCTCCTCTCATTCCCTTTCAATTTAGCGCAGAAGAGATCCACGCACGGTCTACATGGCAGAAGCAGAACTTACTCACTGCAGTCCAGGAGATGGGTCTGCGCAAAACACCTTTATAAGGAATTTCAAGGAGATCTCCACTTTTAGTTGGATGCCATGAGATGGGCACTTAAAGACCATCTTCCATCCCAAATCATGCGTCAGTGTGTGACACCCTCCCTCCTCCCTTCAAATGTGCTGTGGCCAGAGGGGTGATTATAAAAATGTATTACAGATGAGAATTAGAATAAAGCGTTCAATGAATTGATCTCTGCAGTAACCCAAAGGGTTCAATGTATGTTATTGTCATATTTATGACTGAAATAAGATGCCATCCGCCACACACGTCCGTGGAGCTCAGAATCTGTCTACCGGCACCCCAATCAAATCCACCAAAATTGCGCTGCACCACCTGGACTACAATTCCGACTCGCCTGACGAGAACACAACATTTGTTACCTTCGCAAACACTTGCAAATGTTCAGTCGGATAGGGGCTTAAATACAGTAAATATAAGGACAATCCTATACAAACTGCCGATGGCTGTTTCAACCGACGCGGTCCCTCAACATGCAGCACGGCTAATGGTTGACTTCCTCGCAACTTCCACCAACACTCAACGGGTCAGGAATGCCTTTTACAGGCACACACATTCACAGATACTGCTGTTTAGTACGTTGTACTTGAGAATACAGGTACCTCACATGCATATAGTTTAATATTACATATATACATGAAATTCTAGGAGTAAAAATCTGTCATACAATTACAAGAACATTGAAAACAGTAAATTAATAACACAAATTAATGAATTATTAGCCAATATATAATATATATATATATATATATATATATATATATATATATATATATATATATATATATATATATATATATATATATATATATATATATATGTATATGTGTCTGTGGGGGTGTGTGTGGGGGGGTGTATGTGTGTACAGAATAAAGAAGAATATAGAACACAGTAAATATTTCATTTTAAGTGTCAGGCTTACAGCAAACTTAAACTAAGAGTGACAAATAAAACACCTTCTTCACACACCAATTAGCCACAACGTTTTCTTTTAAATCGTTTTTCAACTAGGTTGAAAACTGTTCCTCTGGCTTTTAAACTTTCATGCTTGGTGGAGGCAAAAAATAGAGTTGAGAAGTGGTAACCCCCCCCCCCCCCACACACACACACACGCACACACAAATTGAGTGGAAGGGCTTGTCAGTGGAGTAATACCCCTTGCCTGGTATCTTCAAAAGTGACTGGATGACAAACATGTCTGTCAGCGCTGTGCCAATATAGTTTAGAGCCTCTCGTGATGGGGCACACACCCAATGACAGAAGCAGGTCATTTCCGTTCTCTGGCATCATAAATCCAACGTCTGGCCCCTGTCCGGCTGCTGATGCTGCAGAACACCACACACAGTGGACCTGTCGGAGCACCATGAGCTACTGCACAGTCCCCGTGGCACAAAGACACACACACACACACACACACACACACACACACACACACACACACACACACGCACAAAGACATTCGCTCAAACACAACTTTTTGAAATACAAAGCATTTGCTTTGGCCAACATATTGTCCAATCTACTATTATGTAGCATATTAAATATATTTGTATTTGTTGGTCTTTCAGTTACGTATTTTGGGGTTCCTAGCTTTAAGGAGGGTTTGTCCCATGATTATTGGCAAGAAAGAGAGCAAAGCTGCCATCCTGTGGCTCACCTGTCCTCTATGCACAGCCTGACATCCCACATTCCTGTCTGCAGTAAAAGCTACATTTAATATACAGAAGCAGAGCCAGAACACTGTGAGCGCACATCAGCTGGGGTATAACGGATGCCACGCGTAATGTATTCATATTTGCTCAAGGTTAAAACAACAAATATTTCTCTTAGCGTCACATCTCTTTGGTACAACGCTTCAACGTGAATGCCAATACATGACATCTCCACTCAGTAATACAAAGGAAATAACGGATGAATGATACTTAATTTGGCATTTTCATAACCTTCCGTTGCACTTGTGACACTTGTGGTCCTCCCCTTTGAAGACAGAAATGCAAATAGCTCATTGAGCGACGAGCGTCATTCCCATTTTGCTCTAACATGGAATGACAATGTTTAAATTCTGATTTGAAGCCACCTTCCTAAGAAAAATAATATAGAACTCCTCCATTTAGCATGGAAAGGTATTACCGCTCCCCAGCATTAGGCCAGGGATCAAAACATGTGCTTTAGGGAAGCCATGACCGCATTCAGGAACCCATGTCTGGGGTTGAGCGGAATGCTAAATGCCATACATCCTCAAGGTTATCTCTGAAGACAGAGCCCTTTTGGAATCAGCCCCTGCTTTATTTTTCCCGAATGCATGCATCAAGTCAGCTGAACGGAAAAGATGAAGGTGACTCTTAGAACGAGTCAAAAGCTTGTGCTGTGTGCACTCTGTCGGCGGTTGTATGGCAGGATACACCTTGCTGTGTCTACAATGGATGGTTGTGATTTGGTGGGTTTGTTTCAGCCAAGCGTGCATGGACTGGGATTTGGCAGGGGTACAGTAAGCCAGGGGCAAATACAGTACCTACAGTAGCTGGAAATGTGAAAAGTGTCATTTCTATCCCCAAGTCCATGAATATTGAAATTAGGTCATCAGTGCAGTAGAGGCCAATTGTCACCCTCATATATCATGGCTGCCCCTTCACCCAAGGTCTCATTACACTATACATGGTCAATAAGCTATTAGCATGCAGCACACAATGTGTAATGTTCGCACAAAGACAATGTAGCTACAGTAGGGGAAGTGTTTTTGACGAACAATGTTTAAAGCATCTTATCATCATTTATCATATAGATGAAGACATTGATAAACATTTAATTGAAGTGTTTTTGTTGTTTTTTGTTTTTTTTATGAGCGCAAGGAGGCAGGGAGAAGCCTAAATACGCATCATCTTGTTTCCAGCATCCGTTTACTAGTATGATATTCATTTGGTGGAAGCTGTGCTGCATAAACAAACAACACCCAAGGCTACTAGCGGCTGGTTAAACAACCAGAGGCTGTTTTCTCTTTTCTCCATCACATCACATTGTGAATTCTGTGTTGGACCACAACACTCTCTGCTACATTTATTCAACAAATAGCTTATATGCACAATTTTAGGTTATTTATCCCTCTATCTTTACAAGTGTTCATTTATATACTCACTAAAAACAGTACATGTGAAACATCATGCGAGTGTGATACTGTAATTGTCGTGGTAATGATTTAACGGTGTTCACTTTACCTCCTCCATAAGTCGCAATCATATAAACGCCCCTTTGTTTGTCTGCATCCTACATTTCTTCTGCCATTACTGTGCAATAAAGTGAAGGCATCAACATTCTTCTAACAAACCAAAGGCAGATTGAGGCCCCTGGCTGCCAGAGCTGTAACAAATGGGCCAAATCATTGTCACAAGCCATGTTTCTTTCTACTTTAACGTGGTTACATGACTGTGCGGGGACATTTATGGACTGTCTGATCCAGTGCTGGCAGATTAAAACTAAATCAAGCCAAACCATTTTAAACCACTTCTGTGACAACTCATCCAGCACATAGTACATTTAAGAACAAACATTTTATTAACAATAAAACAACATTGTTTATTTTATTTTTCAGCTCTGATTCAATATATTTTCCTCAACATTCCCCCCCCCCCAGCTGAGTACCTTCTTCCTGCTTGTGAAAATGGGGTTTGTATTGATGAGTCGGGCCCGGCATTGATTTCCCATCATTCCTGGTGTGGACATTTTCTGGTCTATTATACTACAGTCGCAGCATATTCCCACAGCAGCCGTAAAGTGGATATATGGACAACCTGACCTTGGCAATATGGAGATAATGAAATATCCTTAATGACCCTTCCTGAAAGATTTTACAGGCTGGACTATAGACTGCCAACCTATGTACAATAATAGTTAGCAGAAGAGTATTTTAGAGGCCTGACTAAATGTAAAGCTTGCAAGACATATTGGGAGAACTGTTAACTTGTCTGTTTTACTAGGTAAATGTAACCTACAATATATTTGAAGACAGTTATACAAAGAATTCTCATGAATGAAAAATTGACTCTAGTTGATATGAAAAATATACTCGGCCCGTTTTTGTGGTTGACATTTTATTTCACGCATATAAATGATCTCTGACTCTTTATAGAGTAAATGTGAAAAAAAATCACTGGAGGGTATAGGTCAAAACCGAAATTATATATATATATATATATATATATATATATATATATATATATATATATATATATATATATATATATATATATATATATATATATATATATATATATATATATATATATATAAAATGTGTTTGTGTGTGTGTGTTTTCTTTTTTTACAGCAGTCAGTGTTGGAGTCTTTCTGCATGGCACAAATCATCTGTATCCAGATATATTTTTTAAGTAGATGTGTATTCTATTTATTAAATATATCTGGATTCAGATTATTTCATGCAACCACTTGACGAAATAAAATTGAGTCAATGCAGAACAACATTTCTTTCAGTCTAAAGTAAGGTGAGTAAGCGGCATCGCCGCACATACAAGTACTTCCTGTACTCAAAACATGAAGATTTCTTGCGGGTAGAGCATCTGTAGAATACAAACTAATGTTCCTTTCAATGGAGGTCTTTCGATCACATTTATACGACCAAATATTCGGCTTAGAGAAGGGGTATACCAGGGAACTTATTTGGGTTTTCAAAACCCCAATATTGCCATTATTTGGGTTTTGAATGGATTATTTACTGCAAGTTCAGTAGACAGTGTAACTCTTGCAATAAGATTATGTTGCGCAAACTAACACTGCCAGATGAATGCATGGAGTAGAGACAACTATAATGCATGTACTCCAAGAAAGTATTATTTTGCTACACTTACATTGTTTGAACAACGAATAAAGGCTAACGTAACAATGTATCAACGATGGGGGGCAACATCTTCCACAAGCATTTACAGCACTGCTTTGAGCCACGAGCATGGACGTAAACAAGATTGCACGTTGCACTGCAATTCAATTACACAATTGCACAAAAACATTGTATGGTGTGGTATTTTTCCTTTGGGTAGTTGAGTTTTCATCTTTCATCAATTTAAAAACAAAATCTTTGTTTAAAACAAATTAAATCAGTATACATCAATATCGGCTGATGTGAAATACATTGTTATAAACTTTTCAGCCATATTGCCCAGACCTAGTATGTAGTTATGATTATGAGGGTGTTCTCGTGGGGAGGATCCCCTTCAAAGCGTCCTCACACCTAATAAGTTTAAGACTCCTGACGTTAAAAACATAACAGTCCTCAGTAGAAATTGAATGATTAATTCTGAACACAACCAGAGAACCGAGTTTAAAATGGTGCGCACTACGGGTGTAATGGTACGCTAAATCAATTTTTGGGGAAACTTCGGTTCGGTACATTTTCGAGTACAAAAAAATTGATTTTAAAAAAAAATATGTTAATTTTGAAAAGATGAAAGTAAACTGTACTTTTTTCGAAAAAATAAATAAAAGTGAACCATTCGGGTGATATTCTAAGAAATTACACCAGAATAAAAAATATACTAACAATAAAGGTCTCTTAATTTTGTAAATTATTAAGACACTGAAATCTTTAAACACTCAGCAGCAACAGCCTATGACACATCTAAGTATTCAAGTTAAAGCCAAGTTGTCTTTACAGTACATATACACTTTTTGTGATGGAAAAAAATACATATAATAACAGTTACAATTATTGCTAACTATATTAAAACTAGTTTTATAATGAAAAAAATACAGTAACTTTAAAAAGTCTTTGAATGTTCAACAGCATATTGTAACGAATTGGGTTATCTCTGTTATGGTCGGATTTGTGTGCTGCTAAGTTGTGATGTTTCCGAGGTTCATGAATGCATCGTACGGCAAGCGAGTGGAGCAGCGGAGAAAGAAGAGCGCGAGCAGTTGTACTTGGATTAATAAAAACGTGATAATTAAAGTACGCCTGACGGCGTGTTCCTGGAACACAACAATGTCGGCACCCAACTTTCCGACTAAACCACGTACCTTTCCCCATCGGCGATTTTAACAGGACAGCCAGAGTGTTCCCAAACGGGAGACCGGAGTGTAGGGGGGACCTTCGAGCTCTGGCTCTTTTCTGGCTCTTTTCTGGCTCTCACTGTTGTGCCACCACTCTCCTCTCCCGCATGCAACAGTCAATAGCGCCCGTGCGTAAGCTCGTGCTTATAAGTGGACCGAACCGAATGCTAGTGGACCGAACCGAATAGGCCATACCAAAACGTATTAATACACCCACCTGTACCGTTACACCCCTAGTGCGCACACACAATAAACCACATTACTTTTTTTTTGCATGTGTTCCATATTAGAGCTAATTACATTAAGAATTAAGGTGATTGTTCCATTAGATTTATACATTTATCCATCCATTATCTAGACATCTTATCCACACAAGGGTCGCGGGAGTGCTGGAGCCTATCCCAGCTGTCTTCGGGCAGTATGCGGGGGACACCCCGCATTGGTTGCCAGCCAATCGCAGGGAACACAGAGACAAACAAACATTCACACTCACAATCATACATTATACAATTATAATGCACAAAAATAAATAAAATAATCCAATATTACCTTTTAATCATTAAACCATGCACCCCTAGTGAGGATAAATTGTATAGAAAACAGATGGACATGATGTCCTTTTTTTATGTATACAACCAACACGTTTAAATGTCTTTTTTTTATATATTGTGTTATTAACTTACAACAACATTTTCTACATCTTAGTAATTTATCATTCACTTTAAAACAATTCCTCGAAATATTTCACTAGTTTCCGATACGGGTCTGAAATAAGTAAAGCAAAAAGAAAGGAAAAAGTTGATTCTCTGAAGTGTAGTACAGTAGGTATTTAGGTGTCAGAGTTGCTTAGGTGTCAGTACTTGAAAAAAGGAGATCATTATTCCCATGTCATGCTGACAGTTGTTTCAGGGCTCGGCACCAATAGCAGACGATAATCATACCCGCAGCGAGGCGGCAATGAACTTGCCCTACCACTCTACTGTCTTCACAACACTTTCATCATTCTCCACTTCAAACACAAAAGCAGTCGTCTCCTTTGATGTCATTGTCAAAAAATTGACTTTTGTTCATTGTACTAAAACTCCGCCCCCTCAGCTGAAACCTTGACAGAGCCATGCAAGAAACAGTTTGAACATGAAAAGAGCAGCTGTGTTGTTTGACACATGCCTTGTATGTGACTCCATCAGGACAGAACATCGCCTCTGCCCAGCTGAGCTCACCATCTTCATGTTGGCTGTATAGGCTCAAGAAATAATGAATTCTAGCCCACTGGGATAAACTCGGAGGTACTGAACTGTGAACCGTTAGCTGTGAGGTCACAGTTTTTCGGGATGTCATTCAAATTAAAATTGTATCTGCTGCTTCGTTTTAATTAAGTTCTGACATTTGTTACCTTTAAATTTGTTTTTTGTATGTAGCAGGAATCAGCAATTAGATTAATGTCAGATTATGATGAATCAATTACATTGTTTAAAAAAAAGGAAAAAAGACAAGAAAACGGGGTGAGGTGGTGGTTCACAGCAGAGCTGGGCATTTTACTACAAATTGAGCGTCCATCATTCGTCATCCGTTAGCAGCAAGGGTACCCTTCCGTAATCCGTCATTCGCCTTTTCCCCGGGTAAAAAAATAGTACCCGTCTATAGGCCGGTCCGCCTTTAATTTCAAACGGGCTTCCGTCTGTGATTCCGACTAAACTTTCACTAGCACCTCCATTCCCAGCCCCCCGCTGGCCGATATTTGAACAGAAATACAGTATTGACTCATTGTAACATGGAAGTGGGACAGTCTTTCAAAGAATTGAAATCAATTCGGCTTCACAGCGTCTTGGCACACCTGTGTTCATATAATGACACGTGAGCACGGCCTGCGAGTCCGACAGTCTCCTGGAGATCATAAACAATGGAAATAAGGTGCGCGCTAATCACCGTTAGCAACATTAGCTTAGCGCTAATCGCTGTTAGCAACATTATCTTAGTCCGGCAACAGCAGATTGCTCCAATGTCACCCAGCGACTACAACCCACGCCCAAAGTCAATCATCAGTCAACCGTCAGCAAAATGTGTGTCTGTCAGTGACGGACTGATGGACTGGTTCGTCACATAGGCGAAATGCCCAGCTCTGGTTAACAGTCAGTATATGTAAGAACATAAACCAACAACGGTGGTATACAATGCAAGGCGTGCTGGAGCCAATCCCAACTGTCATCCTCATGCCTGTGACCCTTTTGAGGATAAGCGGTATGGATAATGGATGGATAGATGGATGGTATACAATGCAGTCATCTACAACCATGAATTTCTATTTGGAATTAGATTCTCATTTCTGTTTTGTATGACAAAACTCCAGTATAAGTAGAGTCACAGAACTTTCCAATCAGCTAAACAGAACCTGGTTGCAGAGACATCTGCCTGAGCTTGTCGGCACCAACCGATGCAGTTGCTTCATAATGACTATAATCACAGCAGATAAGCAACTAGTGCATGGGAAGAAGGGCGGAGATTAGATGGTGAAAGGAACAGAAGGAGAAAAAAAGTAATTGAATCTTTTGGAGAGGCGTTTAGATGAAATCCATTGGCTATGTGGGAGATGCTTTTCAGTGAATGACATTTAGATTACAGAGGTGCCTTGTTCGCCATCACGGTCAATACCTCCTACTTTACAATGGCACTACTGACAGTCTTAGCAACACATACTCTCAGCACAGAGTAGAGTGTGGATATTCTCAGGAATTAGGTGGGAATGACTGGTGCTGTTGTTATTATTGCTGAAATATACATCATAGCAAGTAGTGCTGTGGACACACACGCAGTAACACAACCACTGAACTTGTTCTGAAAAGGAACTCTATCACCTCAGTATGGTGAGTTCCTGAAATGGCTATCCTGTTCATATTATATCGTATCATGTCATATTATCTTTTCCAGTATTTTTTTTTTTTAATTTGCTTCCCAGCATCAAATAATACAACTGAAGAACAATGGAATGTCAAACAACTGCCATGCATCCTGTTGTATTGTTGTAAATTGCTGTTAAAACATTCGTAGGATTAATTTGGGTAGTCCAAACTTCCTGAATGGAATTCATATTAAAAGGTTATGCGGTTGTTGTAATGTTCCTGGTGTCCCGGCAATCATGTTTCAGGTCAACGTGGATAAAACAGGATGGACGTGACACAACGCAGGGGACCAGATAGACAACCTTGACAGGCCGCGATTGCCATGGATGCCTGGGCAGATTTTTAAACTGTCCAAATTTTGCCACAGCAGTCACAGAGCAAATGAGAAGCTTTTTCGGCCAGAGTTAAACATATTTAACATAGCAAAACGAGACAGTACTTGATAGGGCGTAACAAAACTTGGTCTAGTCTATTGTGGCACAGGAAGGATATGTTCTGTATTTTCACGGCATCTCTCTGTCATCTCAAGTTTTGTAATTTTTTTGCTGTGTTTGGTGTGTATTTTATCAAGTTGTGCCATGTTGCATCACGGTTCTCAGCTAGGGAATTTAGTAGAAGTTTCGTCGCGTTCAATAATGGCATGCCCCAGCGTGTGGAGATTGATTGGGCTGGCGTTGTGTCCTACTACGGTCTTACTGGGCACATGGCCTGGGATAGGGTATAAAGCCTGGCCCGGCAGAGGAGTTTTATTCAAGGCTACCATGGCCGCAAACATGCTTTGTCTGTAGAAAGCCTTGACAGAATGTGAAAAAAATGTCAGACTTTGATCAGAATGTGAGAAATGTGAGGTACCCCATCAGAACGTAGACGGTGGGCCAAGCGATAGCGCACCTTTGACCCTCCGGGTCTCAGCAACCTCGTCCCCCAACGGCCAGCATTGGATACCATGGTAGTTTGTGGGAAAATGCAAGATTTGAATACAGAGAATAAAATGGACACAAACCCAGGACGTGCTATGTTTTGGGCAAACGGGACCGTGGCTGCCGTCCAGAACATGACATTTTTTAATTGTTCATCTTCATTGTGTGAATGTGAGTGTGAATGGTTGTTTTTAGGGATGTAAAGACATTTTAAGTTCACAGTTCAGTTTTCATGTGGTATTGAGGAAGATAGGCATTCCGTCCCAGGGACGGAACGGTCCATCCGTCTTGCACGGACGCCCATTTTGGGGACGGAAGATGAGAAGTCTTTTTAAAAAGGACAGACTAAACAAGCATGGAAGTCGGTTTTCGTCCGTCCCTGTACTCATCCCTAACCGGGTGAAGTACCGATGGACTTGTTGTGTTGGGTTCTTTTAAAATGAAAGAGCACTGTTTTCTTCTGCGTTACTACTTTATTAACTGCCTGCAACAACACTCTGAAGTCTGAAGTTTTTTATCCTTTTCATGTTTGTTCCCTAAAGTAACATTGTACTCACAGTCATAGTCTGCCCTCTAGTGGTTCAACACGTGCAATACCATGGATTACGCCACAAGACACCACTGACGTCAATGACGACTGACCGAAATAAGGCTTCTTTATACTCCCAAGTCGGCGCGGGCAACAAGCGCATTGCATCGCGTCACCTACGCATTGTGCTGTGCGACATTTTGGCGACAGGTCTGCAACACGTGACGCGCACACGGCAGAAATTGTTGCTGGTACATATAGCACATTCAAATGCGCTGTATCAGAAATTGTTCCCATATCAAGATAATGTTTTTATAATAGTAATTCTTATTAATTTACTAGATTGGGTTTGTTAGAAAATGCTTATTATTTGGTATTCTATTATAGCCTTAATCTTGTTCCTGATCAACGACATGATACCTTATACTAAAACCAAAATATTTAATTAATTCTCTTTACGGTCAACATTCAATGAATTGTTGAACCTACATCAACTTAATGACCCCACACCCATACAGCTTTCAGCCATCGCAGCTCCCATATTGACACAGACCAGCATATCCTTAATGTTGGAGGAATCACATATCGCCCTGGTGACACCTTTCAAATGTATCACAGATTAATGATATATCACAGTGAGAGATCTACAAAAACCATTAGTAAGGCTGACATCCTGACGTCAGATTTTAAAAAATTTCCAAGTAATCTTTTTGATTTATGAAAGTGTGTCCAGGTTCATCGGGAGTGATTCCAGATTTATCACATCCTGGTTAGAATTATTAATGATTTTCAATTTGTAAATCTGATGCTGCCGTGTTCCAAGGAGCTGTGCAGAATCACCAAAGGCCGATATCTGAGTCTGAGGTTTTCTCCCCAAGCGTGATTACTTTATCAAAATATTGCAATCTTATATTTCACTTAGTTTCCACTCTTGCAGAGCCATCCACGCCACCTTCATTTCTCCCACCTCACGTACGACTGCCACACACATTTTTCAAAAACTGCTTCTAAACACCAGAGCAGCCACGGCTAATCTTCTGAAGTTACACATTGCACTATTAGTTCCAAGTCCCTGACACATGCACTTTTAAGGACCTACTGTGTCAACATGTCAAATGAGTGTGGCCTGCAGACGGCTGTACATTGCAATCTTTCTCACTGTTGATGAGCAGCACAGCAAAGATCATCATCACTTTCCAAAGATAGCCAAGAAGTGTTGAGCTTTGCTTGAAATGTCACGTCAGTGCATCTATGCCATAGTCCGACTGTGCGTGTTCATAGGGCAATCAGTTCTGTGTGAGCACTCCTTTGTGTGGCATATGCCCACTCAGACATGAATAAGAATGGCACTTTGCAAGTAAGCACGATGAACATGTACGACGTGTATAGCCTTGACACCTTTTGCTGAAATGAGCTTTTTTTGCAGCAGCCATCAGAACAAATCACTTGATGTGCCCAATAAAACTATAAAGACCTCACGTGCAGGCTGGCGTGCAGCAATTACTTTAAATGCTCTTCTCTCTAAATAATCACTGGATGAAAATGTTGCCAACCTTTTGTGACAGTTGCTGTTCACATGTTTGCGTCTCTATGGTACATCTCACTCTGGTGGGAATCAATAGATGTGTGAAAGTGTTTGATAACCCACTCTAGTCCTTGTCCTGGTCTCAGATAAATACATCTCTTCCATGCCACATCCATGATTCATTGCTGACCGTGCCAAAATAAATGTGTTAGGAATAGCATCTCTTTACTTATTCAAAAGACTCATTGTTTCCCCTTCCCTGAACACCATAGACATCGCAGGGAGACTGTATTCCTACCAACATGCTATGTTAAATAACGCTATGGATTACAAATCGGAAGTCCCTGATATTATAATTACATTTTGGTAATATAGATGATGAAAGATTTAGGGGATGGTTGTGCTAGGTTAAAGAAAGAAAGTCTATGAAGAAAAGTGAGAAAATAAACAGCTTAATCCATGCAGATCAGAAGTGTAAAAAAAAAAAGGTTTTCACAGGGTCATATTCTGTATTTTTAGTATTTCTTGGCTCTAAGGCTGCCCGCCTTCTAGCAAGCGTTTGGCTGACAAATAGCCACCCGCAAAAGCAGATATTCTCCCTTTTAAACAGTTTTGTATGGATTGAAGAAACTTGATTTTACGTCTTAATTAGCAGACCGGATATTGTGACTTTCCGATAGAATCTGGTTAACGTTTTTTGGGCGTTTACTCAGATCACGTGCTACCATAGGCCAAAGCGATACCATACTGTTGTTAATCACAAGTCTTATTTTGATTGCAGGTTGCAATGGAACAAACAAGTGTAAAAAGCAGAGAATAGTATAAGGTATTTGTTGTCCTTCTGGCTATTTTTCTGCAGCATTATTCTATTTATTTGTGCTCTTGTTCATATAGTTAAAATGTCAGTGGTTCTCACACTTTGTAACTAACACCTAAAAAATATGCAGAACCTTAAGTACAACAATATTGACCCCCAAAAAAAAGATAACGTAGAAGGCCCAAGTGTTCATAAAAAATTAGACATATGTGTAATATTTCATTAAGTCTCAGTAACATCTTGCACAGTGTGAACATTAACACGTGCACGAGGTCCGCACGGCTTTGAGACGCAGTGAAATCACATCATTTCAGCAACCACGCCCCTCCATGCGGCGTCACCAAGCACCTATGGAAATTTGTAACCTACACATATGGTCCACATGGAAGATGAGCAAAAGTTGTTATAAAAAAAACTGTTTTCAACTTCCCGATTTTTTAAAAAATTATTTATTTCGTTAAATGTATGTAAACTGTTCACCCTAAACTGTTGTTATGGATAGTTTATTGAAAAAAAAAAAATCAGCAAAAAAGCCAACAAAAGTCGTGGAGGCTGGATTCCACACATCTCAATTCCACGCGGAATGTACGAGCATCAAGCAGAAAGTTTATCAAATTAACTAGAAAATACAAACAATATATAATTGCTTTCTTGATTGACTTTGGCATGTTTCAAAAATTTAAAAATTTTAAAGTGGCCTTTGCATCCTTCCATTTTTCTGTATGCAGTCCTCAAATGGAAAGGTTTGGACACCCCTGGCTTAGTACCTCATTTTTGCAAAACGGGTGTCCGGATGAAAGGATGGCATGGTATGTGGGCGTAGGTGGTGTCGGAAGCCATCTCCTCTGTTTAGAGATGGTCTTTCCACCTTCATATAGATGGCTTCTCTGTCTTCATTGTCAACGTAGACACATGCAGAAAAATGTGTTGTGTAATAATCACAATATTATTTCATTTATTATGTGCCATATTGCCCAAACCAGAAAAAAAAAAAACACAACATGTATATATCGTCGCTGTCCTGTGAAAACACGTGTCCAAATTTGTCATTTTTTTAAAGTGTTCACGTTAATGTGATATAGGTAATATGGAAACCACATTCACATAAAATTAAAAACAAAAGTGTTTTTCACGGGACAACGGCGATATATTCATTTAGCAATTATGTTCATGGTTCATTATGATAAACACAGTGACAGGTTAGATAACTGTAAGTTACTTTTATCTCATTAACTGCCTGACATTTGAAAAAATTGAAAAAAATATCAATAATTCCTGGGATTGAATGGCTGGACTGTGAAAAGACATAAAAACGTTTTGGCAGTGATTAAGTTCCTTTTTTTAAATCGGGGATTAATTTATTTAATAATACGTTAGACGCTTTAAAAGGAAAATCCCAAATTGTATACGATACTGTAGCTGCCAAAGTTAACTTGTAATGAGTACATTTAAATACCGTATATCCCGGACTATAAGGCGCAACTTTTTTCCCAGGTTTTATACCATGCGGTTTATAGTCAGGTGTGGCTATTCTGTGGATTTCTCTTCCACCTGTAGGGGCAGTCTAACTGGAATTACAATACAGTACAATACAATTGCCATGAGCAGGATGTGACTGCAGTTGGAGTTCAACAGGCGCTATGCACGAGTTATGAATTAGATGGTATGCGGGAGTTAACTGACAAACTGGAGTGTCAGCGGCACGTTAAAGGATGTATTTGGCGATTCAAAAACATGTTAAAATGCAAGAAACTTTACGGGCGGGATTTTACAAGGATGAATTAGACAGTGAAGCCAGAGACCGATATCTTGCAAAAATAGACATTATAAATGGTTTGGATCCCTACATCAGGGGTCACCAACCCTGGTCCTTGGGGGCACCTACCCTGCACATTTTCCAGTTCCTCCCTGCTGCAACGCACCTGATTCAAATGATCAGCTCATCAGCAAGCTTTTCAGACGCCTGATAAGGATCCTGATCATTTGAATCGGGTGTGTTGCATCAGGGAGTGATGGAAAACAGGCAGGACGGGTGCCCTCGAGGACCGGAGTTGGTGACCCCTGCCCTACATAGTTCCCAAAACTGAGTTAAAGCTACGAACAGGACCTACTTCCTCATTTGTGTTCGCCGGATATTTTCGAGTGCCTTGCGTGTAGTGTGAGTGCCTACACCTTTTCACAATTTAAACATTATAAACCTTTAGCCTGTCCACTGATAGTGTAGTGGTACACACGCCTGAGTTGTGTGCGGGCAGCGTGGGATCGATTCCCGCTCAGTGACAGTGTCTATGTGTGCCCTGCGACTGGCTGGCGACCAGTTCAGGGTGTAGTCTGCCTTCGCCCATTGACGGCTGGGATAGGCTCCAGCAATTCCCCGCGACCCTGTATAGGATAAGCGGTTTGGAAGATGACATGACATGACAACCTTTAGCCTCTCATGTGCAATTTACAAACGGGTAGGTGCAGGACCTGCAGATGATGAAGGCGGCGAACAATAACAGCACCGTCATTTGGACTAAGGTACCTGCTGTGTGTCTGCTTGTGAACCGTTCACTTAAGCTACACAAACGAACGTGCATTTTTCCTTTTTAACAGTGTATGTGATCGTTGATCATTCCTTCATTCCTTTTACCTCACTCACTGAGTGAATGCACATATGTGACTAAAAGAGAGAAAGCAAGAGGATTCTAAACGTTATTTTCACCGCTATGAAAATGTACGGAGCATACTCTCAACCAAGACGGAAGGTTGTTTATAGTCAAATAATTTCATCTTACAGTCGATAACCAAGCCATATGACTTAGTTTTGTGTTCCCTGGGTCTTCTGCCAAGCAGGAAGCCTATAAAAACTCAGTCCGTTGTTAAATATTTGTCAGGTTATCGTGGAGGAGGACCCAAATGCAGGAGGCAAAAAATGAAGTGCAGTATTTAATTTAAAGTTCAACAAATACTAGGACTAGACTGGACTTGACTTTGACAAGTGGCAAGACAAACGAACCAACAAGGACTGAAAGAAAGCGGGGAACTAAATACAGACAATTTGACGATACAACGAGGAATACACAGAGGGTAGGAGGAAGCTGGTTGGCTAACACAAGGGACCGGGATGACAAGCACAGGTGGACTCAATAACTTAACAAGAGACAGACAAGGGAACATAAGGAAAAACATGAAATAAAGTCAAAGACCAAACTCAAAAGACAGACCATGACAATGTTCTTCCTTTGCAATCGTGCATGGCATTGCTACACAACTAACACGACAACGGTTCACCATGTTTCTATATTTCGGAACATCTAAATCAAGCGAGAAATACAGCGAGTTCGTCTTGCATGGAACAACAGTAATCACGTCGCCTCCAGTACGCTCCCAATAGATACGACAACGATGACGTGCCGTGCATGGGCTCTATTTTTCAACATAGATAGGTGTGGCTTATAAAAAGGCAATCACTATTTTATTCCAAAATAACACAATAAAAACTGATGACTGTTGTAACGGAAAGGTTTTGCAATAAAACGCAATAGTATTGCGTTATAACGCAATCTTAAATACTCGCCTGATATCCCCTGGCAAAATGCTATCTTGGGTGACACTTAAACAGTTGTAAACGATTCCATCAACCCACGGTACTTCCAGCCGCAAAGTGGATGTGAATAGGAAATTAGCGATCTTTTGAGCTTTAAATAATGTCACGTTTTTTGTCAAAGGGAGCTGCAAGATGGACACGCAACTCTTGGATGACTTATTTTGGTACTGTGGTTGGAGAGACAAGACTGCAGAAAGTAGCAAGACTTCATTAGTGTCAGGCAAGCAATGATAGTAATGAATTCCAGCGGTTTGGGAGGACTCTCTGCCAAGGTCTTGATATTCATGCAGTGAAGAGCTGTGCGTGCTGATTGCAGATACACGAGAAATACAGTGCACAACACACTCATAGCGTAAGCCATCTCTTAAACGATTACTAATCAAATCCAAAAACAATTTCATGTCCTTGTGAATTTTGTAAATGACATCCTGGCTCAAACGCAATCCCTAAGACACCACTTTATTGCCAAGTTATATTTTGTTATGAGGTTGTGAGGCAATAGAGCCTGATCATTTTGTCCATGTACGATAAATGACCTTTTATTGAGAATGTCAATAGGAGGATCTGGTTACCTATGTTGAGCGAGGGGGAGGAACTTAATTGCTCCCAGTGAGTGCAGTCTGAGGACTTGATTAGACCTTGAACCACTTCTCATGTTTTTCATTTGTGTGGTGACGACCTTCCTCCTGACTCAAATCAGCCTGGGCTCATTCCACGTCTAGCGCTCTCTGGAGATTCATGCCCCAGCGACTCCGACTGCTCTGAGAGCTGACTTCATTCTGGTAACTCTTGCTCTTAAAATACCTGTTAGCTCTGTGAATAGCATACATCCCATTATATTTACACTGGAGGATTTTTTTTTTCAAGCTGAGGAAACATGAGCATTTAAATGTCAGTCTACTGACCAATATGAAAATGGAAAACATCAAGATTAATGACCAAATCATGTAAATGGAAACCTAAAACTAATATGGTTGTATTTGGAAAATTAAGGTGTGTGAACATGCAGACTTAATGACGGAGATGTTGTCATTTACAGATGTTTGTCTTTTTTTTCTTCATTTATTATTATCATTATTTGTATTAGATCAAATAGCTCCAACAGAAAAAAAAGCCGGACATGGAAATCACAATTGCTGCACCCTACTGACCCACCTGCCATTAGCAAGATGAATTAGCTGGGTCCATGCTAGTGACAACAGCTACAGAGGGGGAAATGATCCTGGTGCCGCAAAGACTTGGAATCCCAGACAGGACCAGGAAGCAGACAGGGGCCAATGGACCCCAGGGAAAAGAAGAGAGACATGAATAAGATAAACACCTCCACTAAGGCTGCAATTGTGTAAGGGTGACAGAGTTTTGCTCGCATGCTATAAAATGAAAAAGAGCAGGGCAACACAGTGCATAGTGACCACACGTTTTCTTTCTGAGGCACAATTTCTATGTGGACAAAAGTGTGATATCTCAGACTGTTTTGGTGAATGTAAGAACGTATAGCAGTATTTTTGTATTTTGTGCAGTTTAACAGTTATCAGCCATTCCCATTTTAAATATTATGATGACAAACCAACTGGATGTGAGTTCTGCAAAATCAAACATTTAAAATGAAATGCACCAGCAGGTTCAATTTGGATATGCTTCATGGCAGTGGAAAGAGAAAAAAAACACATTCTATACATATTACTGGATGTTCTATTTACTCACATGCTTTTTTTTCCCCTGCAAAATGTAAAAATGTGAGATGTGATCTAAAAAATCCACCACTGTTCAAAATGGCCGTTTTTTTTTTGTGCTATAAAAGAATGAGACCAAGGTAAATCATTTCAAATCCTTTTCCATTAATGCACCTCTAACCAGTACAACTCAAATGGCGAAAATAGTTCTTAGAAAGGGGACCACAAATAATAAACAACTGAAAATAATGCGGTTGCACAAGTGTGCATACAGTACCATCTTATATCAGGGGATGTGGCTGTAGAATGAACCAATCTCAAAGCACATACAATTTGTTTTAGGCGACACTAAAGTGATGATAGTCAAATTGACTTCAACAATTTACTTAATCAATAATGTCATTGATGGGGTTTTTTTCACTCGTCAACTTGGCTGAGCACACCTCCAAACAAACTTGATCACTCTCCAGGCCCCACCCCCCGATGTTCATCCATTCACATTCAGGTGGATGGAATGCTTTGCAAAAAATGCATTGCAACAAACCTATAGTTGTGTCACTCAGATGGTTGCAAGAGTTTTATAACATCCAACCATCTGTGGGACCATGAAATTGTCTGATTTGTGATTGGATGAGTGAGCCATGGGTGGGGTGAGTGGAAGAGGCATTGTGAGCCAGTCTGCGGGATAAAGACTGACAGTTGAGAGAAGCTCTGATTGGATGTTTTGTTTGGGGACATGAACCGTTCGTTTTCATAATAAAGATGCTATTGATCGAACACTGCTTGTCCTCATTTCATTCTAGGTTCAAACTTCTGTTAAATGGGAGTCAGCGCACAACTGCCAGCATTTAAACTGATTTGTACCAAATAAAGTTCAGCTGTTCTAGTCTGCTTTTTATGACTTTTTTTTTTGTGTGCTTGGCCCCTATACAAAACAATTACACTGCTTCAGACGCTGCAATGATAACTTATCATACCGTACTACATAGGGCCCCTTACCAGCTCCAAGAGACGGCTGATATTGGTCCTAATCAGTGACACAACTGGAAGGCCTGTAGACTCTGCAATGACAAATCTGGCTATTGGAATTTCCCTAATGGGGCCTCCTACTTGCAGGCTTGTCATTTTAAGCAGGTTTTGTTTATGTCATTTATTTTATTTGATAAAATATAGATTTATGTTTTGGGAAGGTGTCCTCCATGTTGCTCGATGGTCTAGAGACACCTCGGCTAAAGCCCCGGTTGTGCTTCACTGGTGTTCTTTTGGGGATAAGCAGTGTTGTGCTTGTGCCAAACATACCTTTTGGAACAACAGTAAGGCCAAAAAGGCATGTGATTGGTAGATTTCAACTGGGTGTCTTTTCTTCATAATGTAAGGCCTTCGTCCTGCCACCCTACCTCATTAGCACAGTGATATAAAGAAGAGGGAAGATTGTAGTCATATGTACTTGCCAGAAATTTTTGCAGCTCCTTCAATGTTGCCGTTGAACTCTTGGCTGCCTCTCCGACCCTTTTTTTTGGGTCTTTTATTACATTTTGGAGGGATGTTGTTGTTCTTGATAACGTTACTGTTGTGCCACATTTCCCCAACTTGACATTGAAAGTGCCCCATGATATCTTTAATGCCTTTGGAAATTATTTTGTACCGTTCTCCTGACTGTTATCTTTGAACAATGAGATGCCTCTGATGCTGTGGAAGCCCTCTGCAGACCACGGCTAATGCAACATACGACTACAACAATGTCAGTTAAAAGCCTACTAGAACATCTGAACTTTATTTGTGGTAAATCAGAGAAACATTAATACTGCACTTTGTGCTACACTTGTCCTGGGAATGAAAATAGGGCCCATAAATGCGAATATGACTTCATGCCAGTGGGCTGCTGATTTTGCTGTTCCTGTACCAGTGGGGTTACCAGTTTTCAAATGACATCCTCAAGGCTTATAGTCAGCCAATGCCTCTGCAATGGAGGGTGCCAAGAACCCCATGTTTTCTGTTTTCCAGTGTTCCAGTTTCTCCCCCCACAACTTAACTCCGTTATTGACATGTTTTCAATTACCAATTAGAGGGTTTTGTTTCAGCGTGTTCACGCACCAAATGAATATCGTGTCTAGAATGCATAAACTGTAAACATTGCACATTACTTTTAATTCCTAATGCAATCTAATGATCGCCCTCGGTGGTTGTTTAAGATAAGAAAAAACAGTATGAAGGTGTTTGCTAGCTAAGGTTGAAGACAAGTACTATATGTCCTCCATAATACTGATCTGTATTTGGTCTGCTCTGAATCATAGGTGGCCCAAAGCTGTCTTGATAAATAGCTTCTCCAAGCAAGTATGGTGTATGCTCTCTGACACCATAGGTCACATAACCTTGTTGTCAGGACTAAGACTAATGCAATGTGAAGTGTCAAGTTATTATACTGAAACTAGACTGTGGAGTGCAACCTGCGCCACTGTGGTGATAGCAAGTGGGAGAACAAGCCAAGGTGAATGTAAAAAGGTCATAAAAGGGGGAGATACAGAGCAAATGAGAGGGTATGGACGGAAAATCCTCAGTACTAAGTGGCTCTTGTTGGAGGTGGAAAGAAGCACCGTGGGTCTTGGTGGCCGGCGTAAATCATAATTGGCTGCTGGTGCATGCACCGCACAATGCTGACTTTATAGTCACACATCATTCCAGCCAAGCAATGTGTGTGTTTATTTCAGGAAAACTAAATAATGCAGTAATAATCCTCCTCGCCTTGTCTCACGAGCAAATGTCTGTGCACCTGTCAAGAATCTGCAATGTGCTGTCTATTGAGAGAGTTGCAAGAACAAAACATGGTACTATTACAGATCTCTGTACTGTAAATTGTCTGCAGATGGCAAAAACGAGGCACAGCTGTTAATACAATGTGAAACACAAAATATGAAATATGAATATGTAGCCAGGGACTGAGAACAAACGGCATCACACACTAATCTAATGACTCCTCATTACACTTCGCAAGTCTATACCAACACTGCACTAGTTGGAGCAGGGAATGCCTTGTCCAGATTGTCTTGTTGTTTCTGGAGAATACCCAATTCAACTCATATATATTAAAGATTTGGATCAGTTTCTGTAAAAACACAATTTACCACTATTGCACAAAAACTACCGCGCAAATGTCTTTGTTCTTTGTAAGTATATTAACATTGCTGTATGATGTATGAAAACTGCTCATTCTCGGAATGGCACCTCCCGCCTGATCATTAACCTCCATAAACCAGGAAGTTGCCTGCTAACTAACAAATAGATGGACATTGGACAAACAAACACAAACACATTAAGTTTCAGTTTTTGATAGAACATAATCTTGGAAAGTTGAAGTGAGCCTCTTTAAACACATATTTTGATATGGGTGCTGGACTATATGCATGCACCATTACCGCATTTGGGCTATGGCTAACTTCTGGTCGCTCGTCTAACACATAGCGATAGCATCAAACTCTTTAAAATATGTTCACAATCTGCTCAAATGACGTCACCGTACCATGAATGATGTATTACCATATTATTTACTTACTTACTCAAGTATCCAAGCACCGGCGAAACAATCAAAGCAGCATCTCATTTAATTAATCATTTGCTGTATCACACACAGTATATAAAGGTTTGTGAAAACATAGACTTGTCTTGTCTTGTTATGTCTTATTTTGACACACTCAACCCAACTTATTTTAGAGAGCACAAAAACAACCACAAAATAGCATAGAAAATTGTTATTGTCAGGTTCTATGGTACAGGTGCAACAAATTTGAGCTTATGAAAAAAAAAAAGACAACCAATAATAAAATCATAACAATGACAAACATGTATTAGTAACTGCAGGATGAGGATCCATGAAGCTTCGTGATGAAGCCACCGACATCACCTTGCATGGACGGCAGGGGAGAGGGATTGAGCGAGCGCAGCTTCGTGACCCACCAACCAAGCAAGGAGAAACTATGGAGTTAAAATCACGCCAAAACCTCACAAACACAAAAAATCATGATATACTCACACCCAACAATTCACAAACAAACTTGGTGTGTTTTTCAAATACAAAACATCATTCACAAACAAATGCAATAACAAATATGTCCCGCTTCAATAACAAAAACAGCATGTTTTAAACATCCAAAGAAACATTTCTTCAATTACAAAAAATATCCTTCAAGTACAAAAAAAAATAAATATCCTTTAAGAACAGAAACAGAACAACCCTAAAGTACAAAAAAATTCTTCACGTACAACTACGGAAAAATGTCACTTGACTTTTGTCACAATCTTACCGCTGTCACATGACTTTTGCCACAAATTTTATACCTTGCAGATCCACATACAAATGCCCATTGGTCCACGTGCAAATGCCAGTAAACCTACACTCCACAACAGCAGGTGGTGCTGTTGAATCAATTTAAGGTCACCACGACTGTAATTTTCCCCTCAAGTTACCCACGGACACGGATACCCAGAGATGGATACTTTACCCTATTTTGCCGGTCCGTTCTCCGTCTGCGACCTGGGTACCTTTCCGTCATCGTACCTCCATCCGTATTCATAAAATCAATCATCCTCTGACCCCGTCTGTCCTTGTCCTTTTAAAGCGCTTCCGTCCTTACATTACGCGAAACATACATTATTATTTCGTCATGAAATAATTTTTGCAAAATACTTCCACTTCCGGGTCATAGCTTTAAGTGCGGCGGTTGCCAAATGGGCATCCGTCCCTGGGATGGAATGCCCATCTCTGCGGATACCGATTAAGTTTCTCACAATGAGCAGCCAAGAGGTGAGCTCACCCTAGGTTCTTAAACTTCAATAAAAGACAAAGAGAAAGCCGGTCAGACTACCTTTGTCAATTCTATGTTGCAATAGTTAAATTGCCTTGCCAAATGTATAAACTTTACATCTCTAATTTAGTACCGGCTCACTGTTAAATGAATTCAAATAAAAAGCTGAAGATAATGGCCGGCACACCACCAAGTTGGCTGGAAGAGCTATTCTTTCGTCTTTAAAAGTCACAATTTGGGTGGACATTTCCGCCTTGAAAAGCACCAGCTCCGAGCTACAGAATATACCTATTACAAAAACGTACATCAACAAAATTAAAAGAATTAGGTTATTTTTCCCCCTGATGGTGTCCCGTAAGCTTGGAATAAATGAAAGCCAGAAGCTCGTACACCTCCATATTTTCCAATGGAAACATGTCATGAGCTGCTGCGCATCGAGTCCATTGTGCTATATAAATGAAAACAATCAGCACTATTTTCATGCCCAACACAGGTCTAGCCTGAGGCGCGGTCTAGATCTGAACCGATAGGTTGGACTAGCCTTTGGTATTTTTGCAGAGACACACAGCTTGGTACAGTTAACAATGGGCATTTTGCGCCATTGTGGGTGTGAACACAGCTGACTTGATTCACAACCCATCAAAGCGGCTCCGCTCAGTCACTTTAAAATCAGCAAATGAGAGGAGCAGTCCTTGACACGGTGGACGCAGACACTGATTTACTGGAGACCATGCAGGAGATCGAAGCATGCAAAATATGGTTGTAAGGAACCGCAAGCGGACCTCCACAGGCGGATGATGTACAGTTGGCCATGGAGATCACAGATCTGCGCTGTGAAGTGTGCACATGTAGACCGCCTTCTATCCCGATTGTTTGTGTCTGTGTGTGACCCCTTCCCCCATACCTGTGCTGCAGCTTTTCCTATCGCTTCCTGTCTGAAATCCCTTTACAGGCATCCGGTTTGTGATACTGCATATTTTGGTATCGATCCGATACCAAATAAAACAGCGCCTGTAACCCTCATACCAATCCTTTTTAATGATTAGGGTTGATGCATCATTGAATTGCTGAATAATTTTCATAACCATGAGTGGGGGGCCACAGGTACCACAGGTTGAAAAGCACCATACAAGTCAACAACAATAAGCCCATTTACAATTTGTGATGTTTCCTCACATTAACACAAATACATCAGATCCACAAATATATTTGTGATTTTCACATGGATTTTTTTTTTTTACATTGTGTGTGAATTTATCATGACTTATCATTTGTAAATATTCAATTCTGCATGTGATTTGTCAAATGTGCATTTGTGGATCAGCAGCCACGTATTTATTTTTGTCACAAACATCACGTTTCAAGGCATTCTGTCTTTGCCTGCTGCTGTACTGAAGTAGAAGAAGAGGTGGCAGCAGAAGGAGAACATTATCCGTGTGAAGGCAAAACAAGCTGGAGGGAAACAAATTACGGTTGTATTTTGTTTACCGACTTGTGTTTAATGAACACTTGATTGAAGATCAGGTAAAGGCTTGTTTTCCGTTTTTCAATTTCCAATTTTTAAACGAGAAACAGGAGATGGCTCGTTCCCGTTCAGTGGAGACAGTAACACTAACTTCGAGTGGACGAAGGAGGGATGTAGCCAAACTGTGCCTTCTTGGCCGTAAGACAGAAGCGGCTAGCCTGGCAAAATGATTGTCACCTGTTTGACGAAACCGCAGCAATGCATACAAGAGTGAAACTGAAACTACTGTCTCATCTCACTGTGCCAGTATCGATACAACATTGAGACGGACTTGATATCGATATGATCAATATTTGAATCAATCCGGCCAACACTAATGCACGCACAGACACACAGGCAAACACAGCCAAACTATGTTGCTCGGTAGTGCTATGTTAGCTGTTTAAAGACCCCGATAGACCAAAAAGACGCTGGCCAACAGTGACAGACGCTTACGCCCTGTGGCGTCCGGCCGGTTGTCGGCACGTCACGCTGGAGGAATACACCGCAACGACAGACAGCGACGCTGACCATTAAAGTACCTTCTGCGCAGGCATAAGATGTAATACCCTTCCATACCATCAGCGGCGGTAGTCACCATTTCTCATGGTTAGACAACTCCAACCGGAAAGCTGTTGGCCAGGGGCGGATTATAAAAACGTAAACAATGCATTCAGCTATATTCTTCGCTCACAATGAACTCCCATGCGAAGTAAACCACCAAGTTCTTGACAAGGTATTGTGAAATACTTGCATTGTCAACCCTCGCTCTGGTACTTGTAAGAAGAAGATTAAGGCAGTGGAGGCGTGCTCACTGTTTTTCCGCATTTGTCACTTCCCGTTGATGCTGCGAGCGCTGATTTGCTAGCTAACACCCAATCAGAGTGACCAAATGTCACGACTGGCAATGCCGATTCAACATACGTAAACGCCCCCAAGACGCTTACAGGCGGGTTACGACACTACTGGCGTCTACACCAAACAGACGGCGCATTCAGACGCCACGATGCTTCACGAGCTCCGACTTCGGTTTGGTCTATCAGGGCCTTAAGTGTGATGACATACCTAGCCGGCAATTGTCGTTTCAACTTTGGGACATACATACCTGCAACCTTTAATTTGTGCGTCTTGGATGTTCACGGTAAACACTGGCACAAATGCTGTAAGTGCTCATGTGAGAACTCGATAAGTAGCATTTATTTTTTAAGGTATAGTCATGGGGATTGACAAAATATACACACCACTGTCATCGTCTGCACTTGCACACTTTCCATACCACTCCGAATAATTCCCAGGCACCATCTATGGTAGGCATCAGCACTATGTGATCAAGAAAGTAGCTTCACAACTGATTTGATGTTGGAGTCAGTGACTACACTACTGCGACATATAGTTACATAAATAACACAGCCCATCCAAGAAATAATGGTGGCCTTAGACAAGCCCAGCACCATATACTCATGCTCATATACCTTAGTTCCCACTTGTGTTTGAGCCTCCCTCACAAATCCAACAATAATATGATGCAATTATATGTTTTGCATTTCAATATTCACAACCACTCTAGTGTAATACATTGGAACACGGGTCTGTGAACAATGCACAATAAGTAATAAATCAAATTATGAAAAATACATCTTTCATCTAATTTACAGAGAACTCTAATACTATACAGTAAATGATATCTTTCTCTAATTTAATCGACACTTGCTTATAGTGCATATTGCTAATGCAAGTCTACATTTCCATATTTAATGGTGCATGGTTTTCCTTGTGCATTTTACTTATATTGTCATCTTTAATGAACCTATGAGAATTTTCTAATAGGTATAATTTCAGAAAATGGATTGTCTTTATTTAGATGGTTCTGGGGCTAATTTTGCTGAGTGCAGTACTTAAAATGCAATGCTTGAAGTTGGGGAAGTAAATATATCTATTTGTAAAAGTATATTGAGGTAATAGATTCTAATGCACACTGCTGAGAAGCGCAGTAATGGACCTTAAACTCCAAATGCTTTCATATTTTACAGTAGTATATGAACACGCACTATGGTATTAGAAATCAGTATTTAGCTTGTGCTTACCAGTTTAATACTCTATGTAAAGACAAAAAGAACGTTAGCAAACTACAGTATAAAGCCAAAAATGTAAAGGGGTATTTTTTTTACATATTACAATTAATCTTAGTTCAGAACAGAGAACAGAAGAACAACAATTCATTTGTAGAGCTGGGCATTCTGCCTATGTGTCCGTCACATCTATTTGCCTATGACGGACGGCCCTTAAAAAAATATGTGATGAAAAATATGTGATTGGGAACATTTAAGTGCAGTTAATAACGTAATAGGGGAGGGATGGTTTGTGAAAGCTGTCTAAACCATTTGTTTTTGACAGTGGCATTTCCATTCGATTGAGAGGAGCTGCTTCCAATGCAGGTGAATCAAGTCAGCTGTTTTTATACCCACAACAGCGCAAAACACCTGTTTTTAACTTTGCGAAGAACATACCGAAACTTGGTCCAGTCCGCCTCCACACAGAGTTTGCTGGTCATTAAAATAGAGCCTTTTTCCCCCCTTGTTCAATTCCTGTTGAGGCTATGGCCAGATATCCCAATACATTTTTCCACAAGGTTTTAATTTTGTGGAGTGGATGTGTGGTATTGGAATACACGGGATCCAAATCGACACACATTACAGCTTTTATCAGTAAGCTATGATAACAAAGTAGTCAAGTCACGATTATAGTAAATATTTGTATGAAAAACAGGTCATCAATGTAAAATAATAAATTAGAAAGCATTGACAAAAAAAAAAAAAAAGAAGTCCTGCGGTTCGGTTGCAAATTAGAAGTGGATCAAGTGCCAAGTGAATTGTGCTTGTTGTACTGCTGATCTGTACACTCTGGAACGTTTCTTGACGCCAACTGTGACCAATCGAGGGGTAAAAATATACTGTGACCTTAAGATGGACAAACAGATAAATGATGTGGTGGGGAAGAACCTTTTCCAGCTCAGAAAAGCTGTCCGAGGTCAAACCTTTCCTGAACCTTCAATTGTTTTTAAAACTATTTCACATATCTTTATGATATTGCACTTACCGGTACACTAACCCTAACCCTTTGTTAGTCGGGATGGGTCAGGTGTAAAATCTCACGCTTCGAATTGGTCTAAAACACTGCTGCTCGGCTGCTAAACACATGAAAGCAAGAGCACATCACCCATGTACTGGCCTCCCTCCACTGGCTTCCTGTACATTTTAGGATTGATTTTTAAATCGTATTGTTCACTTTTAAGTTCCTAAAGCCTGATCCACATGGCAGGATAATCGACCCGATTTTAGCCCTGAATCTCCCCTCCCAACAATCGTAGGTCAGCCCCGATTCTCGTAATGGCTCCAAAGTGAAGTGATGGGGCGGCAAGAAAGTGCGGTGGGAATCCAAAATCAAAACGGTCATGGTGCAACAGAGCCCAACATCTTTTCTTTGTGTCACTTTTTTCCGCAAAAACTAATCCACAAACTAGCGCCACCGTCAAGACACGATTTGAGACCCTGGCTGCCTCTTTGTCCTCCATGTTTGTTTACTCGGAAGTCACGTTTAATCTCGAGGGGTTTTACTAGATTTTCCAATTGACGTTAGAATATCCGTGAATGCATCTGTCAGTGTGTGATGTGCTGATCTTGCCGTGTGGCTCCACACCACACACGGTAAGTCCAAAACTGTTATACCTATGATTTTTTTTCTCATCATGTGAGGGTCCCTCAAAAAAGAAAGTCGTTCAACAATTTTAAAATCTTGCCATGTGAAACAGGCTTTAATCTACTTGCACCCACCAACCTCTCTGACCAGTTGGAACTCTACGTTCCCTCAAGGTCCCTTAGGTCTTCTGAACAACTTCTCCTGGCTGTTCCCAAATCCAGATTCGGGGGAGACCGGGCTTTCACAGTAGCAGCCCCAAAGCTGTGGAACGAGATGCCGCTGCCTGTTAGGCAGACCCAAGGACCTACTGAAAAGATATGATTTTCACAGAAAGGTGTTCAACAAACTTCTGCACTGGTTGAATGAGCAAATGTGCTCTCTTGGGAAACTGTCTATCCTTTGCACTTAAATTAGACTCAAGCTGTTACATCTCACTTGTCTTTCTCCTGTCCATCTACAATTGTGCTAAGACCAAAGGAAATACTTCATGTGCCAGTGTCTATTGATAGCAAAATTGAAGGCGTTTAGTATCCGGTGGGTTGAGCTGAGCTCACTCACCGTGGGTGAACTAGAGAAAATGAGAATAAATGGATGTCAGTTTCCATGTGGAATTGGTAGCCAATGATCCATTAACTCTACAGCGACCATAACTAGACTTCACGACATTTCACTTTATGTTAGCTCCATCACTGACTGCAAACCAGGTTACATCCTCAACCTCTATCCTGTACTTTGGATTGCATTACAAACCTCCATTACAGTAATTATAACATTATTGCCGCAATGTTTAACTAAAGATTGCAATTTATGCAGAGATTGGGTGTGAATACTGAAAAGCTGTTGCTGAGCTGAAATAGAACATATTGAAATGGAAATGTACAACATGAGACTTGGAACATGATAAGGCTAATTTATAGCACTAATATAATGGTAGTTGATAAAATACTAAGAAACCATGCCATAAAGAAAATCGCAAACTGAAGTAGAAAACTTTAAAGCCCGTTGATCTACATTGCATCTTTACTGACAGTTTGGTGATATTTGGAATCAGAACAGATCAAATGCTTACAGTCTAACATATGTATAATAATTTTACATCTTTTTCGGTAATGTTTTTATTCATTCATTTATTCATTATCCATACCGCTTATCCTCACAAGGGTCGCGGGCGTGCTGGAGCCTATCCCAGCTGTGTTCTGGCAGTAGGCAGGGGACACCCTGAATTGGTTTCCAGCCAATCGCAGGGCACACAGAGACAAACATCCGCACTCACAATCACACCTCGGGGCAATTTAGACAGTCCAATCAACTTACCATGCATGTTTTTGGAATGTGGGAGGAAACCGGAGTATCCGGAGGAAACCCACGCAGGCACGGGGAGAACATGCAAACTCCACACAGGGAGGCCGGAGCCGGGATCGAACCCACAACCTCTGAACTGTGAGGCGGACGTGCTAACCAGTCGACCACAGTGCCGCCCGTAATGTTTTTAACGATAATGAATAATACATTGATAATATATCACTTGCTATGCAATTGTACAGCAACCTAAATAGAGAACGTGCAAATGACCTGAATGAGCAGACTACTTTGAAGTTGGAATGGTTTCCATTGCTTGAGAAATGTAGATGGATTAAGTGAACTTATAAAGACTGATGAATTTGAGAATAACATGTGTAACACTGTAAAAAGGGAGATTGTGTTTAATGTGATAAATAGTTCCCCATAATGCTGTGTATGATCAGGTCCTTTTGATGTTCAAATGCTTTTCAGCGTTCACAAAATAATAATTTAATGGCTAATAATGAGTCATCACACGTAAGAAAAAAAACCTAGATGCTGTCATCAAAGCAAAAGTTTTATTTATGTTTTAAATTACACAACTACCACAGGGAAGACTTTTCAGTCCAGGGTGTCGTCCGGTTAGAAAGCAACACTAAACATTTTATTACATTTGACTCACTGCCACAAATCATTTGTCATGACTTCTCAGTTTCAGAATCACATACAATAGAAAAAAGAGAAAAGATGTTTGAACCCTGTTGAACAGAGCTGGAAATATACAGTTCTGAATACTGAAACTTCTATGCATTACAGTCTTAGTAGTGTTTTTTTTTTCTTAGTTTTTTGGGTATGATTTAGTAATAAGATGAGCAACATTCAAAATGTTTTTTTTTTAGTATTTACAACAGTTTTACTGTTAATTTATCGCAATTTTATCGCACCCCCATCATAAAAGCCACAGAACAATAATGCACTCGCTCTGCTATTTTTCATGGTGTTAATGTTATCAGATTAATTTTTTGTCATTTTAAGCTGCAATATAGCAACAGAGTTTTATTAAAAGATTAAAATATACATTACATTACAGAGAGAATGAGGAAGTTTACAGTGTTGCAAGATATTATCAAAAGTAAAAGAATAAAAAATGAGTAGGGAAAAAAACATGGCGATGACGTTTAGAGGTAGTATGTGAGCGCTCTAAGCTACGGGAATGGTGGACTTTGTTGGTATGACGTATAATGAGGCAATAAAGCTGTGTATTGATTGTTGGGAAGTTTAAGTACTCTTAAGTTATGTTTTTTACAAGTTTGTGTGTCACTGGGCCTTGCAAGTTATTGTGGGGGACTCGATGACTTCCACAAGCAGTATAAAATGTTTACATATGTACATACCAAACATCACTTGATAAAATATGGGATGGTGTCATGTTGTGGTAACACAATCAATTACACTTCTTTATGTTCCAGATATGAATTAGCATAGGCTTGTACTCATGTATACAACTGTTAAGTAAATTAAATCTCGGAAGTAACCACAAAGCTGCCATTGAGCTGTCAACAGTAGCATTGTTACAGTCACATAAACAGCTGCTTTAATCCATTTGTTAGAAGAACACAAAGAAAAAAAGTATTTTCAAAATATGAAAAAAAGAGTAAATCACATATATTTGACATTTTCAATGTCATGTAATACCCATCCTGTATTTTCAATACAAGAAGATAAAATGTTTGACGACTATCAGATGGCTTTTTGATATTTGCACATGCGGAATGTGCGCTTACCCTTCGACAAACATTTGATTTACAAAGAAAACACTGACACAATCATGAAAAGTTGACTGAAACATTTTCATCCTTGCTTGGCATGTAGTCATAGGACATTACAAATGCACAAAAAAAACAAATGTGGCATGAAAAAGTTTTGGAGGTCCTCTGCAGTTGTGCAGTTAGTTAAGAGTCCTTGCCCAGCTTGAGGCTTAAATGCATGGAGAGTGGATCAATTGGAGGTATCCGAGTGCACACTGCCGGGTCCCTCTGCCGCAGATATCACTGAAGACGGAGTTGTTGCATCTTGCCACCCACCATTAGTCTGAGACACAAACAGAGGAAGTTGGAGATTATTCACATTCTCTGTTATACGATTACATGACAGTTTTAATGCCAAAATAAAACAAAACTCTCACATTACAGGCTTTTAACATCCTATGAGACCATCTGCTCAGTTGTGTTTTAAAATAATCCACTATATATATATACCTGTGGAGCTATGACTTTGGGCACCAGACAGGGTAGATAGATACACTATAGAAAACAATTGTCGTCGATCAATAAACTGAACATCAACAGAGTTGCTAAGATTTTTTTCTGCCCTTGTCATGTCACCTTTGCACTACAACTTCAGTTCATAGAGTTCATAGGGCTACATTTGAACTGCCCCATAGGTCAATGAAAAAACTGGCAAATTCCAACCATGCTGTTTGAATGGTAAAGTAGGGGCTGGTGGTACCGTGCCCCTGGGTAGGTAGTCAAATAAGACGTTCAAACTCCAACAACGGCACTAAAACTCCAACAACAGCACTAAAGGGATTTTGGGCTCTTTAATTTAGCAATGGAGTCACTCTTTTGTAAAAACCTCTACCTGTCTCTTAATGCATAGTCAGCACTCAGTACTGCATTTGATTTCAATGAAACAATTATTGGAGTAGGCCTACATGTTTTACTGTTTGGATTTCATATACATTTGTTTTATTGTTATGAAATGGTTTGTCATTTAATGACTGCAAACATTATTTTTTAACACTTACTTCAAATATCAACATGCTTCCTTTCCTGAAAAAGAGTTCTAATATTTAGGACTAGATTTTGAGCTGTCAAATTGTCAAAGAGACAAATTTGCATTGCTTTCCAACCAATGGGCGTGATGCCTCAAATCAGTGTCTAAGCGGAGTTCAGCAGCGTCCGGCAGCTTGTCGCTACATATTCTCCTGCCAGTCAGGAGGAGGGAGGGCTGGGCCTGGCTGAGGTGGGGAGAGCTGAGTGGAAGTGACAAGGCAGGGCCTTGCCAAGAGAGCCAGTCTTAGCCAGCCTGACTTTGCCTCGCTCTAGGCATGACCTAGCCTTTACTGGATCCGTCTACGTCACCATCAACAACGCTAAAGGTTAGTCTATGCTAATATGTCTACAAAGCACTTTCAGGATGAAAACAGATGCAGTGCAACAATAACTTATTCAAGAATATTATTTTTTGTGTGTGACACTTGATTCTCTTTTTTTTTCATTTTATTTCATTTTATTTTTTGGGAAAAGGTGAGGATGACTCAGTAGTGCCCATCGCTATTTTTGTCAGAATTGTGCAAAGCTCCAGTGAGCCACTAGGCACAGGTCTGCGGCGCACATGGAAGTGAGAAACCTTGTGAGAAAGTGAAAAACACTTGATCTAGCTGGGGGCTGACATGTCGGAAAAGCTTAGAGTAATAAGGCTTCAGCAGAGACAAAATGACACCGGAAGCTACCGGTACAGACGATAGCATTTTGTCGCATAGAGACTATCAACTATTTTCCGCATGTTTATTATTACTCAAATATGACTTGTGCATTACATAATATGAGAGAAACTGAGCTGATTACCAGATTTAATGTCATTTATTAACCTCACAGTGTGTATATATATATATATATATATATATATATATATATATATATATATATATATATTTTTTTTTTTTTTTTTTTTTTTTAATTTAAACAATACCTCAACAACCTTTGTGGACAACTGTTTAATTGAAAAACCCTTTCATCAACGGATATTTGAACAACACATGTAGACAGATAGTGTAACAAGACTCACTGGCATATATATTATTTCGCCCTCTAGGAAAAATGAATGATATTACAACAGTTTACTCAGTCGTAGAAGAAATACTATTTTTTTTAATCTGTGTCCACATGACTATATTATACTGCCTCCTTTGGCCAAGGCGGCCACACCAGAAGGAGCAGCATAATGAATTGAATTACAGCATTAAGTCATGATGTACAAATTGTTTAATTCTATAAACTACATTAACACATTTCATAATAATATTGCTATTGTACTACAAAATCCTGAGGGTTCTAGTGTTAAAAACACAAACTTATTTGTTTTCAGGGGAAGGCTGGAATAGATTAACCCATTAAACCCGGGAGCGCATAACCGTGTTTCTACCACTAGAGCCGGGAGCGCTGTTGTGTCTTTCTACCTTTCAAACCGGGAGAGCGGGTACGTCCCTGTCCTTTTTTAATCCAATTCTCCGCCAACTTAATGCATCAGAATAAACACGTGACGGTGTCGCCAGACCGCGGAGGATGTCGTGGAATTTTTTCGAGCCATAGGTAGGCTAATGGTGGACGCCGTCGATCGCCGGGAGCTCTGATTAAAGTAAGTAACGGCAGTGATATACAGACGACGTGCACGACCAGTGGAACCAGTCGAACGTGATATGATATGGTTTGTAGACAATTACGATATTGACGTCTTTGTAACAGAATAGAGGATGGTAATTACCATTTCATTTTTTCTTAAATTAAAATAGTGCTTCTCTTGCACTGACACGTTATTTTTACATCTTCGATTGAAAAAGTAAATAATTTCTGCCTGTGTGAAAGCCACATCTCTTTAAGCTCTTTAATTCTTTTGGAATTATGTTTCTGTCCGCTACAGGGGCTGAGATATTAATCATTTTGTAAGTGTTGAATTTCTGGGAGAATTTCAGGTTTTCAAGGGTATTTCCAAAGGCGACCTTAGGTTTTGGGGAGCTGTTGAGAAAAGCGCTTTAGGCCTTAATGGGTTAATGGCCTTTGAATTAATTTCAATTTCAATGGGGCCAGATGATTTGAGATAGGCCTACAAGTATTTTGAGTTCAAAGCATGTTCACATTAACCTTGTATGTCAAGGCAACGCTGTGTGTGTGGGTGTGGACAAATAAACATTTTGTTGGTTGTGTACACTTTTGGATCCTGTACTCACATTTAAACTGTGTGGACTGTACATCGTGTTTCGGCCAAGAGAATCACTGTATCCTGCCGTCTGACTGATAACATGGCGCAGGGTATCCACCTGAAGGAACAGACAAGGTGGACAAGCTGTTCAACTTGGTGTGTGGCAGCACAGCAACATTTACTGTAAACATGCTCAGGAACATACACTGATTTGGGTAAAAGTGCATCACAACTCCAAAGACCGAAAACGTGCTAACCAGAACTGATAGTAAAGTTACAAGATTTTGAAATACAGAAAGTAAATTACTAGCAACATTACTGTAATTCAATTACATTTGAGAACTCAAAATAATCACAAGTAACAAAATCAGTAACACTACAACTTTGTTAACCGGGCATTTATATTAGAGTAGTCAACATCTTTTTAACATTTTTTTAAAAATCAGAGATGTAAGAAAACGCAGATTTTTTGAAGTATTTCTGTGCTGATAATACTGTTAACAATAATAATATAATTGGAATGATATAATATGTAATAAAGTAATATATTTAGTCATATTTCTGAATTAATGGTTAGGTTCAGCAACGGGTGGATTTTTTTTTTCTGAAACATCAATGATATGAATTGCACGGCATGGTACAATTCCGTAATGCGCACGCTTTTAAAGGTGAAACTTAAACAAAAAATGAAAAAAAAGTAACGATGTTTTTAAAATCAGCGTAAAAATATGTTGCTGTTGACCAGTGTTATTGATATTTAATATACCGTTATATATAGTATAAACATATCTACTACAGATTGTATAGCATACATTTATGAAGATAACTTGATATCAAAGATTGTTGTTGTAAATGCACAGTGTGACCACTGCGCATTAAGCTTATAGACTGGTAGACAACAACAACAAGCAATATCACAATGAGACAAAAGAGGATAGAGGACAGGAACAAAGGGGGACCACATTACCAAAAACCCAATACCAACCCAAGAGGTCAAGTCAAAGCCAAATGCATTCACCAAATGTTCACTAAAGGATGATGTCTGGAATCTTAAATGTATTGTGACATTATATTTTGTTAGCCAACTCTTCCATCCGACAATATATAATCAGTAGACACTGTTTGCCATTTGGACATGTGTTTTTCTACGTTTGCTGTAACGTGCTTCAGACTGCACTGAGGATGGCTCAGTACACAGGCAAGACAAGGACAGCTCTCTGCACCGGCAGTGAGGAACTGTCCCTGATTGTTAATCCTACCTGTGACTGTACATTGGCTCCGACTTGTGCCCCTTGGTAATCCCCATTCAGACTCTGCATGCTCAAGTACATGTCCCCAGAGTTTGGGAGGTTAAAAGAACCTGAAGAACCTAGAGAGGGAAAATGTAAGTAGCTGAATAACATGAACGATCTATAATAGGACTGCACATTCACACACAAATAATGCAGGCACGCACCGCACACGCACACATATACGCGCACATACACGTCTGAATAAATGGAACCCAACTCAAAGAGACACATACAAATATACGAGAGAAAATGCCCATAAAGCAAGCAACTACCAGAGTGAAGAGAAAAGCAAAAGAAGCAAATAAATAAACGGATGGGGGAAAATGCAGGGGGACTGAAAAAAAAAAGCTTTATATTTTGACCTACATGATGGACAAAAATGAAGTGAGAATCACACGACAAAAAGGGCGCTACATGTGGTTGGTCGCTTAAGCTCCCAATTGCTCCACATCATCTACTCCCAATCTAACACTGGCGTAAGGTATCACATGGGAAATGACAAGAACAAGAAGAAGCTTATGAAAAGACCAGTACCAGTAAACATGTTGGTTAAAAGAGTGTTTTTGCTCTCTGCAGAATCCAGTTGAAACTCCTCATCTTTCATCTGGAATCCTGGATGCAAGAAAAAGGGACCACTTCATAAGCTTACCAAATCCAGATGCAGTTCATCCCCGTCCAAACCGATCACATTCTACATTTGACTTATTGCACTTCAACTGGCCTTTTGGTATCATATAAAATGCAAATAGTGATAATATAAGCATATTCATGATGCTCCTAGCTTCCCACTTATATAGCCAAATAATATGCGACATTCCATGTGACTACATACCATTACATTTAAAATGACAGGAGGCTGACAGGAAAGTCAAGAGAAAACAAATCCCATGGCAATATTCAGATATGTTTTTTTTGTTCTTTTCCAAAAATACATGTATTCTCGGTTCACGAGTCAGGAACGCTCCCTTTATGCATGAGCTTGCTTGGCACCAAGTGTCTTATAGACGGGAGACACTGTGATCCCCAAGCTGGGAGCTGAGCCTGTCACTCTCGCCTGTGTGAACGGTGCATGAGGGAGGGAGGCAGCAGGTTAAGGCCTGAGGTGTAGGGCAGGTCTTTGTTTTGTTTTTCATCTCTCTTCTGCATTATGCAGGAGTGCCTACCAGAGTTAGGTGTAGTAGGGGAGTTGGCCTGGCTGTTCTGCACTGCAGCGGCGGCAGCGTGTGCCGCATTTACAGCAGTCTTGGCGGCGTACAGGTTGGCCTCCTCCTGAAACTTGCCAATATTTTTCTTGTAGCGGATGCGTTTGTTGCCGAACCAGTTGGATACCTGCGTGGAAGAGCACAGAGGGGAGGAGCAGAGGAGTCAGACGTCAAGCAGCCACAGCAGCGTGCACTGAGCAGTGTGACTCTTTCAAGATGTCATGTTTGGGTCCATCAAGTACCCAATTCCCAGCCCCTGCAGCAATGTCCACTGGGTACACAAGCTAATTAAGCCATAATAAGGAGCCACTTGTGTCTTCTCATGGATGGGAGCCTGACATGCTCTCAGCTCTGTCTCCTGACAAAACCCAAACACGAGGGGCCCCTGCTGCTTCACATGTCCGTTATTGCGTGGCTGGCTGTTAAGGATACACCCCTCCCCTCAGTGATTTACACAGACGAGTGACTGATGGAAAAAAAAAAAAAAAAGATGAAATAAAAATGAATAAATGAGTGCAAAAACAACAAATGCATGTGTTGTTTTTATCTGTCTTTTGCAATTTAAAAGTTCTTATACATAATTATACATTCGAATTTCCACCACCATTTTGAATACAATAAATTTCCGTTTGGAAAAAGGTGAACTTCTTTCTGTAGACTCGCACGGAATCTTAGGCTAGGTTCACACCGCAGGTCTTAATGCTCAATTCGGATTTTGATTTAAAAATCCTTTTAGTTTTCTCTAAGTGTTTATATTACATTATAAATGCGACCTCGGTCTTGTCTGCCGTATGAACACATGCGTCGCCAAAGTGGCCAGCATACGCAGAAGAGACGACATCACTCACGACGTATTGTTTACGGAACTAAATGCGGTCCAGCGTGTCGGGGCATTTCTACAGTAAAACGATTTGGTCGGAGGTAGAAATAAATACAACATTTAGGGGGAATTACGAGGCGAGGCTTTTCTATGTCATTTCATGGAGACATCACTAACGATGACGTCACGTCATAACCGTGCGTAAAAAATGAATCGATCTGAACCGTGGCTGAATTACTACTATCACCATAAATGTCTACTTCATGCTTCATGTTTCAAGTGGGATTAAAGTAAAATCTAAAGTCAATCCTGTAACTCGAAACAAAATTTGCAGATTCAATCCCCCTGCTGTCAGCATTTTCCCTCCGCCTGTGCGGAGCGCATTTTGGTCTCCAGATGACGTCAATGTCGTATATATGCGACCTGGCCGTTCAGACCACGGTCGCATTGTATAAAATCGGATACGTATCTGATTTAGGACAATATATGAAAGCAACCCAGGTCGCATTTGAAAAAACAGAATTGAGCCGTTCAGACTGTCAAAAAAAAACAGATACAGGTCGCATACGGGCAAAAAACGATCTGGGTTACATTTGCCTGTGTGAACCTAGCCTTTGTCAAAGTCAGGGATCACCAACCTTTTTGAAACTGAGAGCTACTTCTTGGCTACTGATTAACGTAAAGGGCTACCAGTCTGATATACACTTATGAAATTTAATTTGCTCAAATTTTATTCTATTTTAAGTTCACAAGTAATTAATTAATTAATTAATTAATTAATTAAGTCTAATTATAATAATTGATGTGAATACACTGATCACCTTTTCAAGCAACAATGAATAAAACTAAAATTTAATAACAACGATCAACAATTATGAAACAAGGTAAGAAACAGATATGTATCACTATGCAACTGTTCATTTCTATAAATCTCATCAAGTGGTTACATTTCAAAATGATCACTTGTACAACATCCCAATTACAATGTGCCATTACTGGTAGGCTATTTTAAGAACAGGCCCGCGGGTTACACCTGTGATCCTTGGGGGTACAACGTTTGGGACCCAAGGCTAAGTGAACTGGGGGTGCTTCTCTAGCATCTTCCTAGAATACGTTCAAACTGTAGCTGGCACATACATTCATATGTGACCCTCCTTTACTAGGATTTTATTACAAATCAAGCTTGCATACCAGCTAGGGCATATTGTCATGAGTTAGCCATTAACATATTTTTTAATTACTTATTTATCTATCTGTATTTCAGAAACAGAAAAGCAATTCATTTTAATAAATAGTGGGCATAAAATACTGTGCGTGTAATTTAACAGTCAGGGCAGTATTTTCTTGCAAAGTTCAAATTTTGCACAAAGTGCAGTCTAACTGTGCATGGGTGGAATTTTCTTTCTTTTGGTATTTTGCTAAAATTTGCAATGGTATAATCGGGCGCAACGGGGCATTTGGAAGTAGCCTTTTCCCGGCCAATCTTCACGGCATCCCTCATGTGCATCAAAATCAGGGCAGTCGGAGGCAAAGTATGCCTGAGTACACCGTGCTTGACATTGCGGGGACAGAAATAGACTCACTGGGGTCTGTGCATGACATTGGCAACTAAAACTGCAAGAGCTCCCCTTGCGGATAAATAGTAATAGTAATAGTAAATAGTGACGGGGTTGCTATTGGAATACCTTTAAGATGATAATGATTATAATCCGTTCAATGAATTCATTTCTACACGGATTCAGAGGGATTGTCCCACGCTGGTCCTATTTATGAATGAAATCCCATGATGTCCATCATACACATCTGCAGAGCACTGAATTTGTCTGCCTGCGCCTCGATCAAACACAACAAAATACACTACCTGCGCAAAGAACTAGATCTGCTTTTTGCAAGGCGAAAATCTAGTCTAATTTTTGTAACTACATTTTCAGATGTGCAGGTAGGCGCGGTAGGAGTGCCTAGTGAGGCGTATTGCGTTCACCAAATTCACAAAAATGCTGAACTAGATCATTGCCTCAACACAAATATGGCAATGCGCCCATTTTTACGCCAAGCGCAGTCTACTTTCTGTCAATAATTTGTCAGATGAGTCAGGGCAGAAAAGCCAGAGAGGCCCAACGCGGCCCCAAACATGGTAGACTAGACTTGCGCCAGCGTGAAAATTATGTTTTTACCCCGCCATTCTACCAAAATATGGCCCTCAGTGTTAAAATGATGAGCTTAAAAAAATAGAACATTCTGGAGAAATTCAAGTCTACAGAAAAGGACACATACTAAGGTGAAAGCATGAGCTGGGTAAGCAGAGTAGTTTGAAATGCAAATTTCATTGAAGTGAAACATCTAACATTAGTGAGACCCTAAAAAGTTCTATGAATCTTCTGAGTAGATGCTGTCGCTGTGATAAGAGCAGAATAATGATGAGATGATGCATGCTTTTAATGGTTCTATAAATTAGAGTGTGTCATTGCTGTGCGGCAGCACCCCCCACCACCCCATCCACTCTATCTCACTGGCCTTGCAGCCCACCACTGGACCAGCCAAAGAGCAGCTGCCCCTAATGACGCTTTATTTAATTTCCACCCATGTGCTTAAATTTTAATATCCCCAGCAGCCAGCCAATGTTGTGACATAAAAAAGTGACTGGATTTGCAGGACAACAGATCATTTCTATCCTGCACGTCTCTGTGCTCTAAATCTTTAATATCTAAGCAATTAAAATTAATGACCATTCAGGCGAGACCCACTGTCGGCAGCAGGGTTTCCTTGACATCAATTGTTTGATGGCTTTACCTAGAGGTTAAACTAACAAGCAAGGTTTAATTGGAAGCAATGAAAGCCCTGGCTATCATCCTTTTTACTTAACCTGCTTATAGTGGATTGGAATGATGTAATCTTTAGCCTTTTTTAAAAAAAAGTCCACAGACTGGAAATCACATATTTTACTAACATTATAATTTTTGTCTCACTGAGACTTTTTTTGTAAGCATAACTTTAATTAGTGAACATGTTAATCATCAAGTGTGACACTGAAAGCAAATTATTCAGTTTGCCAGTCATATGTGGGTATTAAGTAATTACAGTTCAAGTATAATCCATTTCTGTGTTGTGCCTGTGCTTTGTGACAACATGTAGTATGAGTACTATATATAAGCCTGTCGAGGCCAACCCGTAAATGTCACATATTTTCCTCTCCTGCCCACTGAACATCGGCTTTAGCGGTTCTCCGGGTCAGCCTACTATCGAGCAATGCAAGGTGTGGATCACAACCTAATCTATAGAACTAATTCTCTTCCATCTTGCAGAAGGCCACGCATCCAGTCGACTGCTCAGTAAGGGCAGAGCTGGGGTGTTAACGCGAGAATACCTGACATCAGCAGCCTTGAAGCCAGTGATCGTGTAATGAGCATGTGGACTGTTCGCAAGAACACAATAGAGTTGCTCTACAGTTTGAGAGGCTGAGAAGCTGTTGTGTTCTAATTGAATCAATAATCCTCCCTAATCAATGACAATACACTATCAGTGTGTGACTACAATTTGGACAACCCGGAAATTTCAATAAAAATGGAATATTTTGGACATGTGATGCCATCAGTTATCCAAGTTGCATTGGTAATGAATGAGTACAAATCTTTGCTTCTCTAAATACACTGATCTTGATGCACTGAGTGTGGCTCAAGAGGAAAATAAAGTATAATTAATTTTCAGATTATATGTAATATGGCTCGGGAGTAGCCGCAGCTCCTAAAACAAGCATGCATTGTGGCAAAGAAAATATGAAACAATTTAAATGTCAACCTTGCTAGCAATAATGCAGGGTGTTTCGTCAGCAGTGATGTATTGAGCAAAGCTTCCGAATGATATTGGCATACCGCTCACGATGGATGGTTTTTACGTGATGAACTGTTTGAATAATCAACAAAGCCCACAAAAAGAATTTGGGATTTTGACAAATTACTTAACTAAGCCCACAGAGAGGCCACTGCTATTGGATTGTGAGCGTGTTAAGCTGTGGCACTGTGAGGGATAACACACTTAGGGTGCACGAGGCATTCGGGTGAGCCTCACATTTTGCTACTCACTTAAAATGAGCTAAAGCATTAAGAATAAGTCAATAGTAATGTCTGCTGTGGCTTCTGTTTGTCGAGGAGTGTGCCACTAATGGGGCCTGCGATGAGTTCAAGTGAATTTTTAAAGGCACTCTAATTCTTGCAAGGACTGATTTGTTCTCATGGGGACGGGACAGTGGCCTGCTTAGCAAGGCACTCGGAAAACGAAGCTAAATTCCACTGTTGCCCATTTCTTTAAGTGTTGCAACGTGATTGTGTATTGGCCAGGGTGGTTAAATTGAACAAAAAAAGGTGCATATTCAGAACACCACACATCCTGTTGATGCCAAACAACAAACAAACAATAAATGCAAAATAGCATGTGACACATTCTGTAGTCTGTACACACAAAATATGATGGGAAAATCAGTGTGCTTGTAGAAAAAGGTGTGATGTGAATTGTACCATTTTTTAAAAATATAAATTATATTCAATCTTATTGTTTGAATTCATAATAACATTAGCAATGGTCTAGTTGCGTGAGAGGGAGGGGGTCTGTGCAGTGAAGTGGCTATTACATACATAAACAAAAGAGGTAACAAAGAAATGAAAACAGTGGATCAGGAGAAGTTATGACATACCTGAGATACTGTGATGGTGCTTCCCACCCCCTGAAGGCAAAAAAGAATGGGCTTTTACAGTATCTGACTCTTCATGACTACACTCAATATACCCCTTAACACTCCCCTCCCCACACAGAACAAAACACTGCAGATGAATCGTTATGTTATAGATTCATGTCTCTCTGATATTGTGCCTCATGAGGACGAGCAAAGAACAATATAACGTGTTTGTGTTAAGCGTCTGGATAGTAGTCAGCAGGAAATAACAAGGGACTGTGCACAATAATAATTTAGATATGGGGTGGGGGGTTAGATGTGAGAGATATTGCCTTCAGGTTTACACCCGACAAGGAGGCTATAGTTATCAAGACATTTAAAAAGATAACAGCATTAGGAGAGACTTACAAAGACCATTTGGCTGTGTTTTCTAGCATGGAGACATAATCTTATTTTTCTTAAAAATTGATGATATCGTCCAGTTTTATGACCTGAGTGAGTGACAGGCAGGAAAGAGAGCGCATGTGGTGGATGGGAATGAGTGTCGAGGGGGAGTTGGAGGGGGGGGGGGGGGGGCTGGGCGGCAGGGGAGAAGGCATTGGGGCAGTTAAGAAAAGACAGCATAGTGCTTTGATTGAGGCCAAGATGATGGTCCTCCCCTCCCTGTGGCCCTGCTCACACTGCCTTGACTGAAGCATCATTAGGCAGTCACAATGTCAAGGTTAGCTGAGGACGCTGTGTCTTGGTGGTGTAACCCATGGTAAGGGTCCCTCTAGGCTTCCCCCTTCCCCACCCTGATTAGCCACCAGCTACTGTTCGATGTGCGCTACCCACCTGGGAAACTGTGATGCTGCACTTCTTGGCCAGCTCCTCTTTCGCCTCCTCACTTGGGTACGGGTTGCTGAGGTGTGAGTAGAAGTACTCGTTCAAAATTTCTGTCGCCTGCTTGCTGAAGTTTCTCCTTTTCCGCCTGAGTGGGGAGAAAAGCGAGAGAATGGCCGGGCGAGCCTATTAGTGGGACCAGCATTAACTCATCCATTTGGATCACACAAATTGCACGATCAATCTCACACATAAATGGTGAAAATGATGAGGAATGGGCTCTAAGGGCCCGAGGAGTAGAATACTGTACTGGGTCCTGCTGTAAGTCTGGTCAAGACAAAGAAGACCGGGCTGCGACCAACACACTGACGAGCGGACACACAAACAAATGCGCACGCAGCCACAAAACACGTACAATGTTTAATTTGGTCTGTTGGTCTCCAATTTCCAGTTCAAGCGTGTAATGTGCGGAGTTTAGTGCAGTGGATGGGTGGGCTTCGTGATGGAGCGCAAAGCCCAGTCGGAGTGCATCTCGGTACATTATAGAAATCACGGCATGCACAGTTGAGCATTGTTCCTTAAGTGCCACAGCCCCAGGGATCTCCAGCAGAAACAAGCAAACTCTAACTAGATCTGGGTCCGCTTTCCTCCCAAGGGCACTACTTATCACATTCTTGAGCATTTGCTTATTTGTTGCCGTGTTTACGGCGCCTAGCGCGGGCAGTGGGCAGCAAATGTGCTTTCGCTCGGCTTGTTTGGTCTAAACTTGTGTTGAGCCTCGCAAAATTGCACATTTCCACACTCAACATTTGTTTTACACATGACGTGACCCTTCATTCACTTTGTTCTCAGGTGGGAAGGGATAATTGTCTGGAAAACTCATCATGCATGGAGCGTAGACATTATTAAAATCATGCTTCTTTGTTACAACAGCCTGTTTTGAACAGAAAAAGTAAGGCACGTTAATTAGTAGAAACAATATATTACAACATTATATTAAATCGATTAAGGTGAAGTTTTGTGTTTGTTTTTTATGTTGGCGTGGGCTTAAGTAAAAGCTCAAGAAAAAACACAGGTTTTGTATATTGCTATAATCAAACAATTAAACCATCAATTAGATTTTGGAGGTAAGTCAGTGACATTTTTTAAATGATTTTTTCTTAACTTTTGAGTTTTCTTTTCTGATAAAATGGGTTTTCAGCCCAGAAAGGTCTAAATTGTTTTGGGGTGTGCCACCGCAAATTGTGCAACACAGAGATCATGATGCAATCATGATTTTTTTTTTTTTTTCTCGACAGTAGTTCAGTTAAAAAGTAATAATAGTTCTAAACTTTTTGCAGGATTTTTTCTTCCTTTTTTTTTTGCTGGGGGTGGAAACTAAATTTAAGGACTGCACGTAGGCTTGGCTATATGGGTCAAGGTGAAGCAATAAGGTTGTGAATGACATGCACTAACCTGGCATCAAGGAATCTGGAGCGCAGGATCATGACAGCCTCACAGGTGCTCTGTTTCAGTTGCATTTGGATGGAGCTGAACTTACGGTGGATGATTCCCACCATGCGCTCAATCTCTTTGGGCGAGATGGGCCGCGTACGAGACTGTTCCCGCAGCAGGTTCATCACATGGGTAGTGAATTCGTTACACGCCTGGTGAGTAGAAACACAGACAAAAGAAGCCAGTCACTTTTGTAAATATCACACTCGCAAGCTCTTTAGGACTCCAAAAAGTCATTCGATAGTTCCTCGACAAGTGTTCATATTTTTTATATACGAAATGAGTTCATTAGACGCAAGCTCGTCTTGTTAAAAGCTTCAACTGAGTACAGTGTTTCTATATTACTTGGACATAATAGGTGAAGTCATGTATGAATATAAATGCCAATTTGCAATTTGGCTTTGGCTTAATGCAGAGTGAATTTCAACAGCTTTCCGTTAAATCAGTAATTCATACATGATTAATTAGAATAACCCATTTATGTAGTGCACACTTTAGCTCATTACTCTGAGTAAAATTCGTTAAGTATTTACATTTAGATAATTAAAACCTGGAAATACCCCTAAGAAAGATGCATTCTCTCCAGGCAAAGTGGTGCATGCCCCTGAAAACCCACCTCCACCCACTGAGAGTATATTAAGTCTAATTTACCTCTCTGGCTAGATGAAGCATTACTGCAAAATCTTCTTTCTTTTTTTTTTTCCTTCAAACCATAATGTCTCTGTGTTTAATGGAAGGATCAAAACGCCAGGTGAGCTAATCATACTTTTACTGGACAAAGTTCACCTACAGTTACATATACACATATACACTTGAAAAAGCCTCTCTCAGCCTATTACTTGCTAATTAATTGTGCAATTCATTTAAGGACCTACAGTGTCCAGATGGCCTGTAATTCACAAATTAGTCCTCTTTTTTGCTCAAGAAAATTAAACTGGCAGCCATTTCCAATAATATCAATATGTTTAATTACTATTTGCTAATTATCCTGGGAATGCAACTTTTATAGGTCCAAAATGTACAGCTACGCCATGTCTTGGTGTGGCGTCATCGACAGGACTGGAGACTGTGTGGATTAAGGAATCCAAAACTATTATTTCGAGCACTTCATTGCATTTTTTTGTCACTCTTGTCCATGATAACTTCAAAACTCATACGGTTAAGATTATTAGCAAACAGAAAATGTACGGAAAGGATGAGAGCTTTACCCGAGGTCTTTTATTTTTCACAAATTCTAACAAAAAAACTTCAAAGTCAGAATCATTGCAATAATTAATGCAAATCTTACTTGGCCCTTCCCATGTTGTTTTGTTTTTATCAATTGTTTTGATTAACTCTCAATATGTCACGAGAAAAAAATACTAATCAGGATGAATAAAACAACTAACCAACTATTTTACTCTGGTCATTCTTTTGCTGACGTCAGCAAGCCAATGTGTCAATCACACTGGTCACTCACACCTGACTGTAGGCGGGTCGAGTCTGAAATTCAAAGTCTGCCATCTGAAAACAAGCCTACAAATCTATTTTGTGGGGATTGTTTTGCAAACGTTTAATAAGTCCAGAACTATAGAGTAAGTGCCGATGTTCACAGTATTCCTTTTATGGTTTTAAAGTTAAAACTGTGGGAGGCAGCTGCATAGCACCCGAATCCAGATCTTGTCTCAGCAGCTTGGTCGAGACAACTGGGGCCCGTTTCACAAAGCAGGTATTGTGAAAACTCAGTCTGTTAACTAGTTAACTAACTAACTGAAATGTCTCTCATTTCAGGGTTAACAGACTCCGAGTTCCCCCATTTCAGGATCATTTCAGGGTTAACAGACTCTGGGTTTTCACTAAACCTGCTTTGTGAAATGGAACCCAGGTTAGAAATTAACCATTGGGGTTGCTTCAAGCTAGGAGAGAACCAGAGTCTTCCTGTTTTGAGGCAGGCATGCCAGTATTTGATTTGTGGTTAAAGTTCTATACATTCATTTTTTTCCTCACCAGGCTCCTTCAAGCACACCTTCATGAACATTGCTTTGACCACTGAGGCAGAGTCATACTTGGACAAAAAAGGGCCTTCTTAAAACATTTCTGACAAAGTTGGGAGCATAGTTGGATGAAGTCTTTTGCTTTTGTTTGATTAGTATTATGTTTCTGTTTAGTAAATAGAACCGAATTTGCTCTCTTTTTTCCCCTAAATGTAAAATGTATAAGTCAGGTTGTTATCACTAGAAAAAGCATTGCTTTTGCAAAACAGCATCTATCGTCATCTTGATGCCGAGGAGATCTTAACCTCAAGACAATAGCGACCGTCCTTACCTGTTCATATTTCTCCAGCTCTGTGTGATAGATCTGTCTGATCTGGGTGAGCTTGGCTCTGTAGTCTGAATGTTCAATGGAATTGTCAGCTGCCCCACCCGAGGCAGCAGCTGCAGCTGCGGCGGCTGCGGATCCGCCACCTTTTTCTGGTCCCGCCACGCCCTCTGCCAGCAGCATGTTGTCTAAACGCATGAGCTGGGGGTCTGGTGGGTCCTCCTCCTGGGCGCCCCGGATGCTGAGACCTGCAGCAGCACATAGAGAAGGGAGAGAGGGACTCAGATGAAGCAATGCAGTGACATACAAAAGACAGACACTTTGTTAGGTGCCCTACTGAGAGGTGCCCTTTTATACGTACATAAATAATTTAACCAAAATATGGGTAAAACATCTGTTTTGTATAGAATTTACAGCCGCAATGATAGACATTTTTTTTGTGTGTGTTAGAAGTAATCCAAGCTGGAAAAACATTAACAACCCCTGTATACATACGACATGTATGTACAGTACAGTATACTTTATTTGCATTCAAAGCTGATTAAACTTGACATAGCTGTTGATAGCAATTAAAAATATTACATCTACATAGTCATCCCCAGTGTGATGTTTTCCCTGCAGGTATGTCGTCAGCGCTTTCTGAGAATGCGGCGTGTTGCTGTCGCCCATGTCTAAGCCTGTTCTTTTATTTACACACAGCAGTGCACACTGTGTACGGTGAGGTTGACATGACAGCAACATCCATAAACTGACAAATGCTCAATTGTGAAGTGGCACTCCTACTTTGTGAAGAGATCCTAAACAGAAAACTATCTATATCTCCAGTGTCTCATTTTTGACACAGTGGATGTCAGGAACTCCACAATATACCTACTTGTTTTCTACTTTTTCTTTGTTTGCTATTAAGATCTGAATGTGCAGCCCTGACTTTGTAGCATTTTTTTGTTGGACAATGAGAGCCCAATGAACTTTATGTGAAGTGTTCATTCATTAATTCAGCTCATGCGATCCGACCCTGCTGTTCTCTGTCTCACCAGTCTGTCAGTAAGTTGTAATCACCCAGTAGATAGCATGCATGCACACCTGGACACACTGGCAATGCAGCTTTGATGCCTGGCTTTATAACAGGGGCGCCCAAGTCCGGTCCTCGAGAGCCCCTATCAAGCCTGTTTTCGATATCTCCCGTGTGTTGGGAGGGAGAAAACACATTCTCCCGTGTGTTGGGAGGGAGATATCGAAAACAGGCTGGATAGGGGCTCTCGAGGACAGGACTTGGGCACCGCTGCTTTATAGTAGAAAAACAAAACAACACAATGGGTCAGTGTAATGGCACCTCAGTTGATAAAATATGATTCAGTGGTTGGTAAGTACAATGAGTGGCTACTCAAACATTATGATTGCCACAGTTGTTTCAATTCAATAATCCCTCTCACAATTCAAGGATTTTAAACAGCTCATTACAGCTCCATTAAGATACGACTGGCCTCTGGATTCTAAATAAGAAGATTAATTATGTCAGATAGCAGGCATGCAATCCGAGAAGGCTTTGACTTGCTGGCTGACTGACCCTGTGCATCACTCGCAGGAGTGAGCGCTCGAAAGCAAACTCAAGTTGTAAATGTTCTCTTTTCAATAACCAAATAAAAACAAACAAATTTCAAAAAAACACCCCATCTGTATCCACTCCGCCGCTGACTTCACGTTTTGTTGAGCGGCAATGTCAGTGAGAAAGAAATTTGCCACTATTTATGGATTGTCTGGCTTTGAGTCTTTGAGGTGTAATGGTGTGAGAGGAGTGGATGAATGTGGCTATTTGTGTTGGAGACATTGAGATGCCGGACAAGGCTCCATCAGGCTCGCACAGCCAACCCAACCATGTGGACAATATGCCGCTTGCTCCACTAACCCTCGTCCACATCATACACCATCCGCACAACTCTCACACCCAAAGCTCTCATTGCGCGGGGAACTGTTCCAGGTTATGCACACACAAAAATGGCACATGATTCAAATGTTGATATATTTCAGCATGCTCTAATAGCTGGTGGTTTGTCTGCCGGTGTGGTTCATATTTTCCTAATTCAGTATTTACTCGCTCTCAGATTCAAGTCAAGCTCCCAGGCTGTACTTTTCCTCGGTGTTGCGGGTGGTGTAGGTAGCGAGGCACGTTTTTCATGTCAGGTATATTAAATATAACTCTGGGACGCGGTGTACATTTCCACAGCAAACCCAGTTGTCACTTTTACTCTACTCACTCTGTGTCCAGGGGAAATACAGCTGAGGGAATTTACCGGGCTTTTCAACTAAAAAGGCATAAATCACTAGTTTCATTCAAACTAAATAATCACAGACCATAAAGAGCTACTTGTCTCTCACCATATATTACCACAAAGTCCGTGTGTGCAATAACGTGGCCATTCACAGCAAACGAAAACAGAGCGCGACATTAGTAAGTGACATGTAATCCTGTTAGTCCGCTGACATGTGGAGTGGCCGTGACATTTTTATCATACATGTCCATTTCTATTTGGGAAATCAGCAGGATAAAAATGATTACTCCGCTGCCCTGTGAAGGCGACGGCCCCGCAGGAGTCCACCAAGGTGTATTTGAGGCGCAATCAGCTACGGCAGGCCATTCATAACACACACGTTTCAAAGGCTGGATGTGTCCGTCTTCCATTCAAGTCAAGAAGATTAGAAAAATATGACGAACAAATAGCAAAAAAAATTAAAGAATAACAGCGCAATGTGTCTCCGTCTGTCTCTGCATCTTTGTTGTGGAAGCTTAAGTTTGCAGAATCACTGTCTCAACTCAGCATCATCACCCGGCTCTCTCCAAATAGACTCCAGCCAGATAATATCTTTAATTTGCTGTGTGTCTGACAAATCTCTATAGTAACTTGCAAAGCCATAGTCACATTTTGAAATGCTGCTTGCCTGCACAAATCTTTATCCCATTTTTTTTTTTGTCTGATGATATGGGTATTAAAACAAGTTTGGGCACCCGGGTTAATCCACCTCCACAGTTAAAGTGGGATTTATCTCAGTGCGAGGGAATGTGCACAAGCCGTGTCACCTTGGTGCACCTCGTTTACCGTCGCAACTTGAAAATGAAAAATCCATAGCTGTTCTGGCTTCGTCACAGAACTCCAATGACACTGGCTGTTTTAATTACCGGAATTCATTTCATGATGCAAAAAAAAAGAATTTTAAAAAGCCTAAATCGGCCTCATTAGTCATTCAAACAATATAGGTGGAGTATTTCCTCCCTGTGGATGAGACAAAAGGAGAAACTATGCTAATCCATCTCTATCAGTCCGGGGTGGTTCTTTTCATTCTTACGTTTTTCACAGTTTGATACAAGTAAGTAAGGCATTTGCTGGACAAAGACGATGCAGCTTTTAATCCCATTTAACAAATTTCGGTTCGCGCCTGTTGTCTCGTCCGTCACTCCCTGCTTGAATCACTGACAGTGATCCAAGGGTTGCCTCAGGCCGCTTTCCTTTCCTCCCACTTCCTCTTCCCTTGTGCCGTCCGTTATTCTGTGGGCTTAGATGACCTTTGGCCCGCTGCTTGTTTACTCTCATCACTGAAGTGCGAGCAGGAGAGCCATAAAGGCAGAGCCCTGCTGGGTTAATGTGGCCTGCTCAGGAGGGAAGGGGCAGCGTCGGGGTCCTCCACCTCATTCTGCTGCAATGACTGCACCGTCAAACACCAGACAACATATGGGAAGATATACTACTGCATGCAGATACAGTCCAGATTTGAGGATTTATGATCCCAAAAAAACGAGCATTTACAGCCGCGACAGACCAGTTTCATGGGTGTGTTGCTGTTTGATGACACACCATGTGATTGTGTCCACCACAGGACATCCTTCTCATTACAAGTAACCCTGACCTCTTGCTGCTCTGCTCCCCGCCTGTGCCTTTAGTGCACGGCTCCAGCCACATATCGACACCCTGCTCGTCTAATTGCATTGATCCGGAAAGGTCTCCCAAAGCTAACTAATCGAAACAGAATTTATTTTCTGTCAATATTTGCAAAGGTCATCTCTCTTAAAGGTGTGCAGTGGAGCAGGGAGGCGTCTGGGTGGAGGAAGAATGGGGAAGCCGTGGCATCTAGCCTGTAACTGGGTCTCGGCCAAGGTGAGCTTTAGCTCCAGGTTGGCAGTCAGGATCCAAGGCTTCTAATCCACCGTGTTATTAAAACTCGCTGCCAAAGCAACACACTAGAGAATACAGAGAGCTTACAGTATTTATTTCACAAAAGGGCTAGTGTCGCCACTGCCGTGTTCCATGTGTCCTTTGACTTCACATTATCTTCTTTGTTGAGACGCCTGGATCAGTGACTTCCAGCTCCAGAAGCTGGGAGCAGGATCAAATTACCACTGAAAATCTTTTCTTCTGACGAATTAAACATAAAGATTCGCTTTCACTGATGTTCTGAAAAGGCTTTTTTTTTTTTTTTTTTTTTTAAACCTTGGCCTACATCTACATGGCACAAAGAAACTGAGAGAATGCCTGCGGGCTCTCTATTTCATGTACAGTAATTAACATTACATTAACACATTAATACACATTAACTATTCCCAATGTTAATGGCAGAGTAATTACCATACCTGATACCACACTGTAGGGAGGCAAAGCACATTAGCAACTTTGTGTGTCATTGTCTCGGGTGAATGAGCTAAAATGGATAGGCTAAAAATGGAGATGGCCTTTGTCGACACCAGAAATATTTTTACGTTTTTATACAAGCGATGGGGCAAATGTGCATAGCACTTACAGAAAAATACTATGACTAACAAATGTCTCCCAGTTTGCAGAGCTTTCATACATTTCCTAGAAGATTTTGTGGAATGTTGCTTTGTTCATTCACCAGATAAGATTTGTCCAACCAGAAGGCACTAATTCTGAATGACCGACAATCTCTGATCCACATCATTTCAAAGGTGTTTGATGGGGTTAAGGAAAAGGAATCTCAAGTGTTCCCATGGCACATTCATGCAAACATGTCTTTGTGGACTTTACAGACCAATCCAGAGCCTTAGAATTGTATAAATGTCCTGGAAAGCTCACAAAATAAGATTCATGTGAAACCAATTGGCCTCGCAAGTCCACATTAATTATTTATTCAATGCGAGGTGTGTCTCAATACCTGCGTCCATGTGGTGTATGCACAGTGGAGCACAGTTTTCCGAAGGTAAATCTTGGCATCATGATGCACAACATAACAACGTTTAAAAATCGATGGCTACATTTTGCGAGTTGGGTGGTTGCGAAGTGAAACGATTCAAGGAAGAACACAACCTAAACAGGGGAATCCCTGTCTAGAATGATGATGTATTTCCCACCACAGTGAGTGATAAGCTAATCAGCTGTGCTGACAGTGAAACGTTAGAGGCGCTCAGTGCCAGCGCTGGGTCAAGACTTTCCCCATCACACACCCGCGGTACACAGAAAACAGGCAGCAAATGGGGTCGTGGTGGGCCGGGATCGGATGATGAGTGACAAAAAGTGGTCATAAAAGATGATCTCTGTCAGGTGAGGTAGCCTTGATGATAATCCCTCCCTTTAACCACCCAACAAATGTCTGACGGAGTGGCAGACTGTGGGCTAGGGTGCCACTCACGACCTCCTAGTAAAGACGTGGGCAGGTGGGTTGGCACTGCATGGGGAACAATAACCCAAACGAATATCTTGAAGACATTTTGCCAAGCGCACCAAAATTAATCACTGTCCTGCAGTGGCACTGACATTTGTGTGAAGTGACACTCTACATGACAAACTAGGATGCAAAGAGGGGAGGGGAGGGCTGCCGAAACAAGAGCCACTGTCACTCTCAGTGATCACGCGTGCACGTGTGTGCGTGTTTGTATTTGGACATGTGAGTGGCCGCTTTGTTTCCAGCTCTCGAAGACTTCACGTGGGCAAATGGCCAAGTGGTACAGTGATGGCTGACCAGGCGCAGTGGTGGCGGCCGCACGCAGCGGTTGGGGAGTCTGGCCAAGTAAGTGGACAGGACCTTTGCTACAGATCACAAAACAGACTGACCCCACCAGGACGACAGCAACATGGGTCTTGCACGCTTCGCAAGGTCTGCTTGTCACATGAATGGGCTGCAATCACAGAGATTCTCGTATAGTAGCACTGAACATCCAGCGTAATGTACACAAATGGCAAGTCCTTGAATAGAGTTGTAATGCTCAAGAGTTAAGAGCTCGATAGTCAGACATCTTGTATGACAATATTGCATTTCATCGTGCTGTTATTTATTTGCTAGCTTTTAAATTGCTTTCTTTTATATTGTATATTTAATGTATTGAGGGTCTTGGGCCGCTCGCCTCTATTTTCTGCAAAGGTAGACTGATTTGTTATTCAGACCCCAAGCAAATAATGCAAATGTGGCACTGAAAGCCACTTATGAAATACCCCAAGGCAACTAATCAGTCCTCCTCTCGTTCCAGCCTTTCTGTAGCCTCCTAATTAGAGGATGAAGATTGCATGAAACCAGGTCACACAGCAGGTCTTGTACACACAGACAACCATACAAGATTTGCAAGCAAAACGTTGTCCAGACACCAAGCCAAGCCTTGTTATCAATTATTTTGAACGCCCGAGGTGGGAAAAAAAAGGTAATTAGTCCAATACGTTTTACAATTATTTTCAAGATAAACTGCATTTTATGCAAAGCATTTTGTCCGTGTTCTATATTCTATTTTTGCGTGCGTCTGCATGCATACACATGCCGGTTTGTGTGCGTGTGACGGCTACACGGACGCATAAACAAAGAAACGGCATTGGTAGCATACAGCCAACCATGATCCACTGCCAGAGAGATTATTCTTTGCAGTGGCATTCCTGCAAGAGAGTTGACAGTCCATCATTTAGATTTTGCAGTGTATTCACGAAAAGGCTGCATTGCCTGAAGCAGAAGGAGCTGCTCTTTCCCCCAGTGTCTTTTGTAGGAACGAATTCAGCTCTAAATTGTAAAGCCCGAATCCTTTGCTAGGCGTGCTGGCGTGTTAAGGACTCTGCTGTGAGGCAAGTGAGGTTACGACTGAGCTTGATTCTCAGGGAGAACTGCTAAAGCTCACAAAAACACATCCACTTCTTGTGTCTTAGGCTGCACGCACCTTTCCAAAAGCCGTGTTTCTGGAATCATCCAGAGCCTGATGTTGCAGGTTACAACTAGGTCTGCAGAGTGCAGTGCGAGGAGTGGGTGGGCAGATCAGGTCCGGGCCAACAACAGCTTGTGACAGAAGCAGGCCAAAGAGGATGCTGAGACACGCACAGACTTAACAGGCAGCCGGCCTGCCATCCACTCTTTTTCAGCTCGCCTTAAACTCAACACATCACTTCACATTCATTGCAACTGTCTCTCTGATGGACAAAATTGAGCTTAGTATTACCATAAGAAGGAAGTGGAACAAAATCCAAAACAAATAAGAAACACCTAGCAGTGTGATGAGATGTACACCACTGCAAACAAAACAATACATATTTTAATAAACCTTTAATACATTTTATAATCCACAAATCTACTAATATTACTAATTGAAACCAAGCATTTCTCTCTTATGTTACTAATAAACAAAAATTCCAATCCAGCTATTGAATCAGACCTTATTGGGCTGCATATCTGCGAAATATTTGACACAGCCGAACAAACAAGAACATCAAGGTACCAAATATTGCCAGAATTCGACTTGACCGTAATGAGTTAGACCGGAGGCGTGGCCATTGACTGTGACTTGTTCCCCCCGTTATCCAAGATGAACTGTGCAGTCCCACTCATGTCACCCTTGTCATCTGTACCCAATCCGCCTCTGCATCAAATCCCCTGCGTGGACTTCAGTGGAGCAGAGATGAGGCGCCGCTGAAGCAACACAACAGCTCCCGTTGCGTCTCTGCACGCAGCGAAGGGGGGAGGCGGAGGGGGGTAGAGCTGGGAGCCCGTGCCCGTAATTACAATAATTAACAGTTGCAGATTTAATTGGAAGGGAAGGCATTAACAGGGCGAACACTGTGGACGTGCATGCAGGGGGAACCTCTGCTGCAAGATGCCTTTGTCTTCCCGGGCACCTAATGGTGCTTTGACTGCGGTTGGCAAGTGCTGACACGACACAACACAACCTAGTGGAGGGTTCAGATGGCAGGGCTTGTCAGGACTCAGATTGGAGGTAGATAATTAGGTGACAGGTTAATGAGAACACCAGCTCTTGATGCCATTCGGCTACTGTATGTCGGCAAGTAATGACTTTGTTTTTATGGTTTTATTGTTCACTTATAGGAAACAATGAATTATTCACCACGCGCCTGAGCTCTGTTTCATGGGCATAGAAAATTGAACCAGATCTGTCGCGCTACTGGCTAGTAATTCCAGATTGAACGTCAAGATCTAACAATCTGAATTTGGATCAGCATCCAAAATGAAAAAAAAAAAAAATCCTGGGTCCAACCCACCATTTTTGGGTTCTTCCTGAGAACCAACCTAGTTTTGTGGCATTTAGGTTCAGTAGATTTTGTGTAATCCTTACACCTAAAAATCAAATGGTGGTAAAACACAAATTCCTACCTGATACCACCAAAAGTGGTTTTGATTAAAAATTGTCATTACATATGAAGTAAAACTATAATGACATATGATCATTGTCATTAAGTACATGGATCTAACATTAAATTCAAAGAAATCTGAAAAGGGGTCTTTTAACATACTCAATGAATTTTTGGGTTGATTTGTTGATTTCCCAGCATTGCAGCGAGTGTCCTCACGAAGGTTTAACACAGTACAGAGTTAGCTAAATGTAATCTCAGTTGGCTCATGGTGATCACACTACGTGACCTTTTCAGAGTGTATTGCCTCATGTCAAGCTCTGAGGATGTCAAGCTCAAGTGAAGTTGGAGGTCAAGAACAGTACATGGTAACCATGAAAATACATCGTAAAAAGGAAATCGAGTCCCATGGCCCAAAGTGTTTGGTTAATTCAGTGTATTATGTTTCATAATGTTTTTGTGAAATTCCATAAAATCTCACCCCCACAACAGAAAAACAAACAACCCCCCCCCCCCCCCAAAAAAAAATGCTGTCCTTTCTTTGCAGGGGATTTATTGTCAATGAACCCACTGAGAGGTCTTCAGACACCCGCCCAACCACTCAACACCTCCTATTTTGCACTGAGTTGTACCTTGCCAGTGGTGGCCAATTAAAGTGGTCTAAGATAAATGGAAGCCCACAACTTTGATGTCCATCTTTTTAATAAGCTTTGGTTAAGAAGACATCTCAGTGAAAGGGTTCAATATCTTCACAGTGTGAGAGAAAAGAGGTTTATTCAAAAATGAAATGCCATGTAAATACTGCTGGAGGTTTAGGCTGGGTGGGGGATCACAGTGTTGGCTGTGACTTTGGTGTTGGCATTCATTATCTCCTACTGCAGTTGTGCAGATTAGTCAGCGAAAGATGATTTTTAGAGCCTCGTGAAATCAAAGCTTTATACTCCTGAATCGGCGTTCACGCAAACAGAGAAAAGTGTTCTTTTTTTGTCACCGTGGTAAAAAAAAAAAAAAACCTCAAGTTATAAAGCGGTTAAAAAAAACTGCTGTTTATGTTCCAACTTAAATCAGGCAAACTGTTTAATTACATGCAAAACAAAAAAGGCTTCAAGGTTGATAATGCACAGCAGTAACAAGGGGAATCGTATAGTGTAACAATATCGGGAACGCTGCATGCGGGCAATAAACTGCATGAGTGTGTATGAACGTAAGGGAGGTGGAACTGGAGCATATATCTAAGCGGGCCAACGGAAGTGCTCCTTTATAAGTGTGTGTAACTCAGTCAGGAATAATGTAAATGTCTGGAGAGTCTTAAGAGCGAGCAGGCCCGTTTAAAAGCACCCTGTTTCAGCCTAGTAAAACAAGTCAATAAATACAGCGGAGGAGCCGCTGCTGTCTTGTGCTCTCTCCTGAATGAAAACAGTGGTGAACCGCTTATTTTCACTCTGGCATCAGAGCTTGACAGCAGCATTAATGCGTGCTCATACATTCTGACTATCGCTCGTCACAAGCTATATCTGTCAGCATTACACTCAAGTGCATTTTAGATGCAAAACAAACGTACCTCGGAAGGTGTATTTATGACTTGTTGTGGTCAGCTGCTGAACGCTTCATATGACCACGCTTCTGATGTTTATACAGGACCCCTCCCTCCCACTCACTCACTTCATTGGTTTGTCTTTTTGTTGATTTTCACAACCAGAACAAACACAGATGGACTACGCACCGAGCCTCAGTAGACCAGCAGTTAGCAGCTTCTTTCTGCCTGCACTACAAATGGGAAGCCGATGACACAGACTGAGGCTAAATGGAAACACCATTAAGAAGGCAAACACTTCACTGTGATAACTTGTACCTGATTACCACGGGAAAGCACAGGCTTGGTTCCGTTTTTTTTTTGTTTTTTTTCTTTTACTGTGTCAACACTTTCGGAAAGCAAATATTTCACAGACTACTCTCCCCCGCTCTTTAATCCATATGCTGCATTCTGTTTGACACCAAAGACTATGCATGGGTTTGCAGACTAGGAAGAGCTACTCGGTCGGCTCCATGCTTGGGATCTGTCTTACACAATGAATACACTGAGGTCACACACCATATCACACCGGGGCCAGTGCCAATCCTTTATTAAATTACCTACCTATCTTATATTCTGTCAGCACATTGATAGGGGGGTTATCTTTTTCATTTATGCAGCGGATTTTCGGGGGATTATGCATTAAAGATTAAGGGTGTGCATGGCCGATACCTCAGCGCAACAAAATGCAATATGTGAGAAAATACATGGTTGATGTGTGTGCAGAAAGGGAGGCAGTAGAAAACAAATCTTCAGCAGCCAGAGCAGGACAGGGTTTATTCTCCTCAGACAATACAAGCAGTGACTCTACAGAATGTTTCCCACCTAAAATACTGTGGTAAGCAATACAAATCCCGCGGACAAAATGAAATGTATTAAACATGTGGATTTCATAAATCTCCCTTCCCTCTGTCTGGGTCAGAGGTATATTCACTGTAGAGCTCAGCAGGAACATTGTTACTTGGAGTCGCAAGTGCTCCGAGTGGCTTCTAAATGAATGTCAGCAAAAGCTGCATGTGTATGGATCTTCACGGCAACACAATTCAAATCATTTACCCGTGCTACTTTAAAAGAGTATTGCAGCGCTGGAGGGATTTAAAGGTCTTCTGTTGAAATCTAACAACTGGAATACTCAACGAGATAGGCACAAGGATCTACGAAACGGATATACACTTCTGAAGGTTATTTCTCGGGGCTCATACATACACGAACAGTGGCATCAGAAACAGTACTATATTTTGAAAGTGATGAGGGAACAATGTTAAACACACATTTGGGATTCTTTTAACCTTGAGTGGTATACAAAAGGTAATGACAGCCTCAGGTGTACAGCCCACAACTGCCATTGCCGTGCTAGCATAACATTGCATTGGTCTGTTACAAATCCCACTTCAAGAAACAATACGTTAACATAACAGCATTAAAATCATCTGGATGGCTGAAATGGTTTTTCAAACTATTTTGGTCTCAGCGAACAAATACTCTTTTACCAGTTTTGATTTGTAATTGACACAGTAGATTAAAAGTGAAAAGGGTGTGCACTGTATCATGCAAATAATTGTTGTTTATATGATCATTATATGGTCTATTTGATCCTGCTCTAGTTTCTCAGCAAAGTGGTTGCTTTCTGATTATGATGTCACTTTATCATAATAATCTCATGAAAACATTAAACAACAGAGAAGCTCAGAATGGTGTATTGTGATTGACAATAATGGACACTAGTACTGTTGATACTAAGCTCTGTGTTTCAGGGTGCATTTACACTTCATGTTGGGCTCAGTTGAAACAAACTCTGGTGCGATTGCTGTGCCGGTGCGGACTGTTTGTTCAAGTGTGAACGCGATCCACAAAACAAGCAGACCAAGTCCGCTTGAAGAGGTGGGTCTCGGTCTGCAAGTAAGTGAACTCTGGCGCGGTTCGCTTCATTTAAGCTCAAATGTGGAAGCTGCACAGACCAAAGACATGACCGGCTGGGAGAAGAGATGAAAACAAGATGGGTGCTGGCTTTGCATGAGGAAGGAAAATCCTTCCCTAGAGCTGACGTTATGGCTCAAGCTAAATAAATACTCTTATACAACCTACAACATCTGAACCACTTTAGTGGCATTGTATAATTCAATCATTACGGTGACAGTTAACAATGACTTCATCACCACATAAAGACGGATTTAAAAGTTGACAAATTAAATATTAAAAAGGGGCTGCAGGCTGTGTGGAATTTTTAAAGGAATAACACAGATCGGTGATGAAATGAGGCACCTATATGCATATTTAATGCCATAGGGAGCAAATGCATATATTACTCCTCTAGGCCACCTACTTCGTAATAAGGAATAGTGAGTATATAGATGTGGCAATGCAGCTCAGTGGAAATATGAAAGAGAAATTGGTTTTACATAATGATGTCAAAAGGAATATGGCTCTGCATGGTCATGCGGAACAAAGATAAGATTCTCTTTCTCAGCGAGTGAATATTGTGCTAATGGTTTCTTCATTTCCTTAAAGCATGAAGAAGCCAGCTTTATGTGAACCTCAGATGAGCTTCTATTGAATGAAGGTAGCGTTTATCTTTCAATAGCAGACAAGATCTGTTGAAAATGCCCGTGTGGTGCGGCATGCTGAATGTAAAAGCTTTGTCGCGTGTTGAAATAAAGAGAAAGTGACAAGTGACAGTAATGTTATCACATTTTCGACACAAGGAGGTTTGAAGTGGAGAACAAAGCAACCCAAAGGCAAAGCAAGAGGGTTAAATCTCTATAAGGAACAGAGAGGAGGCTTCATTTCACACAGTCAGCATCCCATGCCGTAAACCAGGGGTGTCAAAGTCAAATAGACGGAGGGCCAAATAAAAAATTTTGCGACAAGCCGAGGGCCGGACTGATAGAATGTTCATTGAATTTTTTTTAAATGTCCAGATTGCATCGGGTCCTTCGCGCCCGCTGATGATGTCACGCTATATTTCTGTAATATATTTCTTTGCTTCTATGTTTGTCACCCCCCTGGCTGTTGTGTTTTTATGTTCGGAGTTACTAAATAAAAAATAAAATAAAGTACATTACTGCTACTTTTGCGAGGCAGCCTGTACCTTACTTCCGCTTATGACCCGAGAAGAAGCCACTGCCCGTCTTGTGAAGCAAGATCAGTGGAGCGTTTACGTTTCTCCTGCCAAACTGGAAACAATTTTCTGGTTGACTCAGGCTGCAAGATTGTATGAACTGTACATAATGTGAAGTAAAACAGAGAAGATCATATGATTGGTATGATGTCTCCAGCTGACTCTATTTTAGAGTGGCAAGGTATGAATGTGGGTGATCCTATCAGAAAACACAGGCCCGTATTCCACTTGACACGTCTATTTATTGTGGTCTGCAACAACACAGACAAAGAATAACCTAGCAACATCATCCAATGCATAGCCATTAGTTAACAATATGCCTAAACATTACAATTCACTGTATTAAGCAATTAAACAGCCAAACAACGCATACACATTCACACGTTTCATCACTAGAATAGTTAGCATACTAGCCGAAATAACTAACTAGTGTTCATCAACGTGACATCACTCACGAGAACATATCTTGGCTATTATGTATAGCAGTTACCTGACACGAACCTAAATGATTCAACTCATCTTTTAACATTTACACACAACAACAAACGTGGTGAAACACGGGAAATATGCAACTACTGAGTTTGCTGGCGCGAATAAACTACTAACTAGCTGTGCCGAAGGAGGAAAAAGAAAAGAAACCACGTCTCTCGCTATCGAGACTTAGCGCTCGAGGAGCGTTCGACGCCTGCTCAAAGTGTGGGACATCTCACTACTACATCGAAACTCAATGAATTTATCAAATGCCAACAATTACTAATAATAAAACAATGTGAGATTTCTAACATGAAGTTTTTCTTAATAAAGCGTGTTTTACTCTGAATAACTTTTCACCACAATCCGATTTGGAAAAGTGACGTGAAGTCGACCGAAGGACGATCCTCACAAAAGTAGCGGTAATGTTCGTTATAACAACAGCCAGGGGGTGGGTAACATAGATGCAAAGAAATATAATACAGAAATAGTGGAACGAATTGGGTATCTGTGTTGTGGTCGAATTTGTGTCTTGCCAAGTTGTCTTGTTTCCGAGGTTAATGAATGCATCGTGCGGCTCGCTGGATGGGAGGGCATGCGAGCGAGAGTAGCGGAGGACGAAGAGGAGAGCCGTTGCACTGAACGGTTGTCGTACTGTATTGCCGTCGGCTGTGGCCCACAGTAGCCGGTTAGACTAATAAAAACGTGATAATTAAACTACGTCTGTGTTCTTGGAAGACGCGACAATATATTTTAAAGTGTGACGTCATTGGCAGGCGCGAAGGGCCCGATCACATCTGCTACCCACACCGGTTTGCTGCGGGCTGCGGGCCAGAACTAATAATAAAGCAATATCATCCCAGGGGCTGTAGAAAACCTTCTCGCGGGCCACGTCCGGCCCGCGGGCCTTGACTTATGACATATGTGCCGTAAACAATCACTGATCAATACACACATAAAAGGCTCCTTCTAGCAAAGACTTTACAAGTAAATGTCATACATTTTGTCAAACAAAGTGCAATACACAGAGCATTTCACCTTTTTTTTAATGTTCTAGTGAACAGATACACTTGTGTCATTACGCTCATCCTCATGCAATGAGCGCCATTGTCTCCGAACCTCCCCTTCTAAATGGTTCAGCCTCCACCATCTGCAGGCGTTCCCAGGCACTGCCATAATGATGCATGACTAAGTACAGTTAAAGTGTTGCAGTCTGTTGGCAAAAAGCAGTCAAGCACCTTGCTATAGTGTCAGTACAGATAAACCATACAGCTGAAGGTTCACGTTGGATAAAAGGCAGTGACAGGCCAGCTGATGTGTGCTTGTGTGTTAGTGTGTGCGAAAGTGGCGAGTCGCATGTGTACGTGAGCCGAGAAACCATGGCACAGCAGATTTGGAAGTTACGCTTAACGAGGATGTGAAATAGGGTTGGGCACGGCGAAATGAAATGCGATGCTGAAGTCTGTTGAAAGTGGGACACTGTTTCAAAGTTATTCATTCTGCCAAAGAGCGGCCATTGTGCTGCACTGCTCTGGTTTTAAGGCACACCACAAACTGTGTTTGTCACACACACACTTCAGCAAATGGTTGCTCGATAGAAGAAAAAACATCTTCAGCTGCCTTCCCAGTGCATCCCTCTAACGAACACGTCAACCCATTTGCACGTCTTGAACTAGACGGAAATTCAGTAAGGGTAGACCAAGGCCAGCTGTACCTTGTATTTAAATATGTATCTGTCTTTTTTAATCAAACACAGATTTACTTCATCTTCACAGATACTAACCTGCATATCTGTGCATTTTGACATTACGATTCATATGCCATTCATTTTACCGTATTGTTTCCTAGACCTTGCTCCAGCCTTCCAGAATAGTCTGGAAATCTGTTAAGTCGTTTTTGTAACTACCAACAAAAAATTGAAAATGTGTATTATTGTCTAACCTTCACAGAGCCTGTTTAGTTTGCTAATTTGGCATTGATTAATTCCTTTGTGACATTCGCAAACCTTCTGTCAGTTTTTAATGTGTATCCCCCAACATTCGTCATGGTAGATAATCGGCATATACTGCAGTGGAATACAGAGGAGACAAGGAAGTGTTCAATATACTGTACTCTATTTGGCAAAGTCTTTAGTGTCAAAATGCTCCATAGACTTTGTTGTTGCCTCTGTCGGTTCACTGCTGCAGCTGCTTTCATGTAAATGTTCTTGAATGTTATTTTCTAAAGACTGCATTTTAAAGAGGAAATCTCAAATTCTGCCACTGCATCTTGTCACAAACCCTTTTCTTTACTATCACCCCCCCACACTTTCTCTCACCCACTTGGTGCTGCTGCAGCCGCAAACTGCATAATTGATGCAAATACTGTCACAAGTGTCAAGAGTGGGGACTCTTCTAGTTTACTTGTGTGGAACATTTTATCGGAGGACATTAAGTGGAGAAAGCGGCCTCATGCCAGGGGTGGAAAATCATCTTGTCAGTGGTCTCATTCACACAGCCTTCAGGATTGTTTCATCAAGGTGATTGAGAACAAATAGCGGGAGAGAACATTCCAACCTAGTGTATTTGCGATCTTCCCACCACCATCTAAGTGTTATATTCCAACTATTGTCATTAGTTTGATCCTTTTTGCCATATATTCTTTCTTCAACAACAAAGTCAAACCATCCAGAATTTTGTGTATGACACGGATCTGACAATTAGAGATGAATGTTTTTAAGGAGCAATGATGGGCCAGCTGTAACGGAGACAGAAACAGGACTCATTTACCACGACAATACAGTACATGAAGAGTTATGTTATGAATTGTAACATTCCTAGCCATTTAATGAACCATTTTCACTAATGTCTAATTTTACGGTCTATAGTGGTAATAAAGCACACTGCCTGCTGCACTGTTTCTGTCTATTTTGAGCTTTGTCTGAAACAATGGTGCATAACAGAACAGGCAGGCAGATGTGCATGTCTTTGCCGTGCACGTAGACAGGGAGAAGCGCTTGTCTGCTGTCCTTTCCCCTCCTCCCTCTCCCTGTCCTCTTTTTTGAGCTCCAGCCTGTGCTGCAGATTAAGTGACTTGATCCTGCAAACATCTGAAGAATTCGGCTCCACAAAAGGGGTCAGACAAAGGCCAGAGGATAGCCTTGCAGGTCCTCCTCCATTAGCGGATCCATAGATTTGTCACCAGGAGGAGCGAACAAAGGCGCCTCAAAAAGAGTGGGTTCACCTTTGGATGCAAGATCAACATCAATACTAAAATATGTCTAAGAATAATGGCCACAATTTGCTTCTTTCATCCTGTGCAAGTGCACTTATTGAAAAAAATAAAATCAGTCTTTTGCAAACTATTTTTGAAAGTTTAGTGAGAGCTGGAATACTTAAGCCAAGTGCTGACTGTCTCTTTGTTTACATGTCTCTTGATATAGACTACAAAAAATACCCGAATTTTCCAGGCGATAGCATTCACAAAGAATCTGGGGGCCGCGAGAAAAACATTTCAACTGTAATAAGCCTCCTCCATGAGAGCTTGAAACATTTCAGATGGCTCCTTTGAAGCTCTCACTGTGTTGACTGTTCATTTATGGACTGTGCTTGGAAAGCTTAAGCGCCATATCACTATAACCTCGCAGTGCATGTGCATTAATAATTAATTGTCAGTGCAAGTAAACACCAGTATAAATGTAAGAATGCTCCAATCAACACAAACTCTGCTACTACCAACTTAAAGCTGTATTTTAGAGGGATGTAAGTATACCATATATTTGGTTGTACTATGCCTGCTTTTTGGAACGGTGGAGAGTTGTTGATTTAAAGATACAATTTAAGCAGGCAGCTCCATCTTTCATCCCGCAGACGCCCATATTTAGTCGAACCTGCTCAAGAGGATATTTGGAGGTGTTGCTCTTGTGTAGTTACCCTTTAGCTTGCAGGCAACACACTGTGAGTTTACAACTAACACAAGCTCATTTATATTACTTATGGTGAGGAATGTATTTGCCGGGCCTGCACAACATGCTGACCTTGTCATTGTAGCAGCATCCAGCCCTGCTAGTGAGGAGACTGCTGGTGTTCAGGTACCAAACGGCTCTCTGCTCACGTTACACTGTACATAAAGGAAAAACTAAAGGCCTCTGAGTATGACAGCAGAGACATTAGCTTACTTAATGCCCAAGCGGTATAGCATGTTTACTGAGCTCTGATTCAAATGTTTCATGACATATATGTTAACATATAAAAGTTCAAATCTGATTTTTGGACAACCAGCTTGGTATTGAAGAGAAGAAAAATGGTGGGCAGTAGAATGACATGAATAAAAGGTTTTGGTGAATCCACTCAATTTGATTTTGTCAAGTGGTTTGCACGAAATGAAATCATCTGGATCCACTAGACTGTGCATCTACTTAAAAAAAAATGTAGGATCCAGATGATTTTATTTTGTGCAGCCACTTGGTGAAATCAAACTGAGTAAATTCAACACCTTTTTTTTTTCAGTGTACAATGCACACATGTATCCTATTTATGCAGCTGTGTATGCATCATCGATAAGTGTTATTTAGCTAGTTGTGGAGGATGTGGATGTGAACTGCAATTCAGAATTCCGGAGCAAGGAGCACATTCTTTTTTTCTTCCTATAAATCCTCATTATTTCTAATAGCACTTGTGAAAGCTAAAGAGTTGAGCAGAGCATGTTCTCTTTATACTGCAGTCACTAACAGACATGGGCAAGCACTATGGGTTAATGTAATATCACAGTTGGATGCCTCCTCAACTCACTTACATTCCCTGTTAGCTGCAGAGCCATTCTGTGGGAGGGGAAAATGCATCGTATGAAAGGTGGTGTCGCCAATGTAATCACTTTGTGTATAGTCATATAAGTTATACAGCCACAACATTAGATACACCTCCAAAATCAAGTATGTACTAGTAACTAATACTATATTAAACATTTTGCTATAACAAGTAGCAATGCTTAATTTGTTTTATCACTATCTGAGAGTCAATCATTTTTCAGATTGCATATCATTGAGGCTGTAGTTTGCGGTGGAGTAAAATTGTACTGCATCGCATCATTATGACATGTCATGCCATTCTTTTTAATAAACGCATAGTCTCACAAATAAAACAAAACTGCACTGCATTCATGCAGATCTCACTGGATCGTTCCATTGTACCAAATGTTGTGGTCCCTGAGTATATAAAACCAAGATGACTTCACACGAGCTTTGCATGAGCTCTAAAAAGTTCACATCTGTGATATCCAGAGTTGGTCTAAGAATAGAAATATGAACTGTAAAAAGTCCATGGTTCATCTACTGAGACTGGCATGGCAATTAGGAATGTGAATAAGAGTGTAATTGAAAGCAACAGGAGCAGAAAGAAGCGGAAATTCATCAAGGCAAGCATGGAGAAGCACAAATGAGCTCAGAGCGAGACACAGAGAGCCACATCCCTATTCTTCTTCTCATTCTTCCCCTTAAAGACACACCTAATCCCTCTGGCCATTACCAAACAATGAAATCAGTAAGCAAACAACTCTGACAATAGTTTTCCTTTAATAATTCTAAAGAGGCTAATTGTTTTATTAGAGGTACACATAAATATCTCCTGGACTGTCCTTCCTTCCAAGCACCGCAGATTCATAAAGTTAGTGTTAAAAGCACACTGTGTGTTAAAGTGTACAGCCGCAGGGACTCAATAAACAGTGGAACGAGATTTATAAAAGAGAGAAAAGCGGAGCTGGGTGTGTAACATTAACCAATTAATGTTAGCTCATCAGTCACAACCTCTGGAATTGGATCAGCTCTTCTTAACATTTGGGGGCCAGGAAGAATTTTTAAGATAGTCGGAGGTCAGATTAATGTGACTTTTATCAGAGGACTTTATTGGCTGTGTTGTTGCTCAGCGTGTGTGTTTATCTGTTGGACGTGCTGGCAAGTGAACACAACAGTGCAGGCCCGCCATGCAACAGCACCGCAGGTCCACTGTCACTAAATGCATCCCCAGTTCTCCCCTTCCTAGACATGGGCTTCTCCAGCTGCAGCCTAATTTCCTGTGACTTGCCTAATTACTGTAATTAAGGATTAATTGCCATTAATTATTCACACATAAGCTCATCGCAAATCATGGGGTAAATGTCTTATGAAAGCTGCCATACAAGCCATGTATAAACACACTAGGATCCTCCAAGCTGCCGGATCGATCAGTCAGCCCTCCACAACAAATATCCATGCCACACTTAGGAAAACATTTTTAAGTTCTTCCGTTTTCAAAGCGTTTGTTGGTGACGGCGGGATCATTTTGGATGCTTAAAATATGCCCTTTACATCTGGTTAATCACTTATACTTCCTGATGCTTAATCTCACAGACGTCAAGATGCGTGCGTGACTATAAAACTATATTGGCCAAATGTACAAGATCAGATTATGCATGAGTAACTTTACAGTAGCACTATATTGACAGCAAACAAAGAGAGGCTGTTTGTTCTTGAATGTATTGTCATCATCCACGTCAACGGTGAAGAATCAAGAGTGGGAAAAAAAAAAGTGATTTGTGAAGAACGTATATCCACACTAGGCCAAACAATGTTGAAAAATGTATTGCAATAATTGCCCTGAATTCTAACATGGTCACATAAACCAGAAAGAAGCCGCAAACACCCTGAGAGGAATGTCATTCATTGTGTGATGTAACCATCTAGTTCAAAGCTTTGGGTTGGAAAGAGCCAAAGTAACGTGCCTGGTATGTCACAACAATTCCGCAAAAACGTACTTAGTCATGACATATAGAACGACTGCAATTTTTTCAAAATCTATGATTTAAACCCTCAGCAACAACTCTGGGCTAATGAGTGCTGCAGAAAAAAAAAATTAATTTGTTCCAAATGTTCATGAGCCTTTTTGAAGTTTTTTAATGCTGCACATTCTTTTCACAAGATAGCTTTTTACAAGTTCATCATTGGGCCATGCTGCTAAATACATGCTGCACCAGCATGGGGTAACACATTCTAGATCAAGACAGTGGGATAACAAGAATTCAGACCTTTAGTCAGTGCAGGCAGAATTTGCCCGGATCAGCGTTATCGCTGCCATTTAATTTACTGAGCTGAGCAAGTCCTGTTTTATACGTTTGTTGGATTAATGAGCAAAGCAATATTTTATTTTACTGCTGTGGTCTTAGATCATGTTTGGTTTATTGGGATTAACCTAAGATTTGAGTCCAAGTTATGACAAGGAATCGCTGTATCCTCTTATTGAGTTTCAGTCCTTGAGTTTAAAGTGTCAAATATGCCCACCATTTCAAGTTGTTTAATTGATGTCTTAATTTGATGGCATTTTCCTTTGAAACACACCATTTAGAGTATCACATGTAATTGTTACATCAACATGATAAGTACAACTTTTTACCAGAAGCTGGGCATTCCGTCTATGTGAGAGACCGATCCGTCTATCCGACACTGACGGACGCCCATTTTACTGACAGGGGTGCGAGGGAAAGTTTAGTCAGACTCGCCAACGGATGGCCGTTTAAAATTAGAGGCGGACCGGCCTGTAGACGTGTCAGCATGTGACACCCCACCATTAACTGGGTGGAACCTGCAGCCCTCACATGTTTCATACTCCAGCATGTAATGCATGATTGCATCACTGATTTCTAATTGATACTTCCATATTTATTGTCCCCTTCCCTCAGCTAGCATCCTACTCTACGCAATATTGCATTTATAGACTCTGGAAGAGCCTGATTCTGGTGGGTGGAGTTCACGTGCTAATTGGTGTGAATACAAAGATGAGTTGCAGACACTCACTTCACACTGCAGCTATAAATTGGGGCTCTGATGAGTGTGTGTTGTTGTGCTTCAGTGGCAGGAACGCTGCCCGCAGGAAACCAATATTTCTGTCGCCAGATTCGTCCTTTTATACATATTCAAAGATCACAACATCTTGAAAATATTTAGACAGCCTTAAATATAGTTACATGGTTTACATTTACTTTTAGATGTCAACATTTAAGGTTAGAATCATCTTGTTAGGAAATGACAATTTAAACATTGTGGATTACTATACATTCATTTATAATAACTTTTTTTGCTAGATGCTGATGTCACTCTAGTAGCCTACTATAGCTGTATGCATCCAAACAAAGTGGAAAAAATATATTGTAGGAGGATAGTATATTGATGCAAATGTTATGTTAGGGCTTTTTGAAATAATGTTATCAGAGTAAAATTGCATAAAGTATCATTGTATTGTATGTAACATATACGTGAAAATTATTTAATGATAATAATAATACTATCATTATTGCATGAAAATATATTGCTTCTCTGAAAATAGTCTAATATCCAGGGTTTGTGAAGAATACTAGGCATTAGAAATTGCTCATAAAATTTGTATTATCACTGAAGTCATTACAATTGGGTTTTTTTAAACAAACAACACTAATGGGGATTTCTTATTGTCTTTTCCTATTTTCTTATTGCCTTGTTTCTTATTTTCCAGATGGCCAGTTGCTTAACTGTTTGTTGTTGTTGATGCCACAATTTATGTCGAAATATGAAGATTTACTTTAATTTTTGCATTTAATAAAGAACATGTACCTTTCTTCCAATACATTTGTAATGGTAATATGGCCTTTATCCAGTAACCAATTTGAATGCCTCTACTTTTCACCCACACATATTATATTTGCCTACAATAAAAATGCATGTGGATGATTTGCGGATAACTTGACATTAAAATATGAGTGAATTACCTGGTGTAAGCAAACTAATGCTGTTATTTTGATCTGTTCGTAAAGCCCTATTGATTGATTTGTTATGTGAATAGAATAACAACATCAGAAAACAGTCTGTGTGACTCCTGTTTTTTTGCAATGTTTCTTATCTGCTCCAAATGGCTTCATTTCTCTGAAATATGAGACACAATTATGGAGATATGAAATAGCAAACTTTTGCACTGATTAAAATCATGTTTCATGCGTAGGCTTTTACAACGTAAACACGGCAATGTATGTTTTGATCTTCCCTTTCCATTTTCAACTTGGTTCTTTTTCAACTATGTGCTGTCAGCAGATGTCCTTCTAACGGAGACAAAGAAAATGAGAGGGGGCTGGATATCATCAGCATAGAAATGAGCCTGCTCTCGATGCTCCTTCTAAGGCGCAGCCACAGCACCGCTTCAGCCACTGCACTACCTTTTCAACTTGCAAATGACAGTGTCACCAAATGCTATCCTTCCATCAATCAAGTCGGGGGGGTCATGAATATACAAAAGGCAAAGCGGAGACTGGCTGCCTCCCGCAGCTTTACTTGGCCCAATTATACAGGCTCTGCTTTCTCCTCTGAGCCTCCACTTTTTGTTTCAGTCTAAAGGGTACAGTCTTCGCAGCCCCGGGCTTAATCAAGGTAGGTCACGCATACTGGACCTCTCAAGTGGACTGCAAATGCAAGTTAAATGTGGACACCAAATGTCATCTTTCTTTTATATCATTTCTGCAAGGGGGGCAAAGACAGCATGGGGTCAATTGTGCACCCCCCTTTTTTTCTGTGCACCCACCACCAAGAAATCCCCCTCATTACCAAAAACAGAGGTCCAAAGCACTCAACCGCCATGCTCCCCTACGCTAGGCCCTTTCTTTACCCCAGCTGTCAGATCATAGTAGAGAATTAGCATTCTAACGGCTACTCCTCTACACAGGGAGGAATTAGCACACGGGAGCAAATAATGACTGCCCCTCTGAACATGGACCTTATTGCCCATGGCACAGTTGATCAATAGCACCGTTTTGAATCGGTTCACATTCTCATTTATATTTTCAGTTTATACAAAATGTGTAAAAGCATGTATAGAATTAATTATTATAGAATTAAAAATAACAGTAAAAGTTGTCCATTCTATATGGAGATGGAGCAGCAAAATCCCACTTGAACATACTAAGGGCCCGATTTTCATTCCCAGCGCAAGTCTAGTGGAAAGTGCAGTCTTACTGCATGCATGAGTGGAATTTTCTTTCTTTTGGTATTTTGCTAGACTTTGCATAATTATGATTGGGCATAACAGGGCATTTTTGCCATTTTGGGATGGAAGCAGCCTTTTCATGGCCAATCGTGGCGCCATCCCTCATTTGCATTAAAAGCAGGGTGGGTAGCCTGTATGCAGTGCTTGACATTGCAGAAACAGGGATCAACTCGCTGAAGTCTGTGCATATTGGCAAGTAAATTGCATGATCTCCCCTTGCGGTCGATGTAGTCGTCTGTGTGTGTGACGTGGGCAATTGACATGGGCGATTAGTCTAGTCTACTTTTTGCAACCAAGTTTGCAAATGCACAGGGGGGCGTGGCAGGATCATCCAGTGAGGCATTGCACATGTACCAAATTCACAATAGTCTTGTTGAACGAGACTATTGCCCCCGCACGAAAATTAAGATCTTCCTGTTTTTATGCAGAGAGCAGTCTCCTTTCTGTGACCAAATTGTCAGATGAGTCGGGGGCGAGGCGACCAGGTGGGCCGGAATGCCCAGAGTGGCACAACATGGCCCCAAACATGTTAGACTAAACTTGCGCGGGCACGAAAATGAAGTTAAGACAATTTTTACGTTGTCTTATTTTTTTTACCAGTCTACCAAAATAGGTCCCAAAGGGTCTAATTTACTAAGATCCCAAAAAGTGACCTCTGAATTGTATTTTCACACTAACTGATTGTGGGATCTGTTAGTGAACGTGATCTACTAAGATTGCAATCTTTTACTTACATCCTACTCACTCCAACAGATTGCGTACTCTGTTGGAAACGAGTGTAAAAGTGGGTTTTGCGCTTGAAGTAACACTGGTGGTTTTTACCATGGTGCATCTGGCAGAATACCGCAATTGCAAAATAAAATTTGAAGTGACAGAATTGGAAGTGTTAGTGGAAGACAAACTCACATAACTGCATTACAAGTAACAAATTGATCACTCTGATAATTTTGGGAAAGCCACATCTTTAATTTAACTTGTCCCGAGATCATAGAAATTGGGTATTTGTGCTCACCCCATGACATACTGCATGGCTTGCATGGCATTTTAGCACAGTTGGGCGATGCAATCTTTGATGCGGCCAGTAAGTAGATCCGCTTCCACATCCATTTGCGTTAGTAATAATGTTTGCGCCTGTTTTTGGATGTGCAAACCTTTAATAAATCAGGTCCTAAGTGTGGGCAGGCATCTACTTTGCGGAGTTAAGGGAATAGGGTTTGATGAGAATTCAATTCACATAGTCATGGTGGCATTGATAGTCTTGAGTAGAATAGTATAGTATAATAGTGTATAGTATAGTATAGTACAATATTTCAGGGGAGTAGAAAGTTGGATTCAGTCAATTATCTAGTACTTTTAGAATGAACTGGTCTTCTTAAACTATGTAGTGGATGCAGTTACGTACGTACGAAAAAGCCTTTAGCACTGTTGGCATAAAAAATATTTTGGTGACTTGTTGTCAAGGGTCGCCACAGCGAGTCACTCGTTTGGTTTGTTCAGTGCGTTTTTTCTGGATGTCTTCTTCACATTCCTATTCTTACCACCCTCATAATGCTACTAATATAGTAGTATTGTGTACAGTATAGTTTGTTTGGTCAGCTCAGGCAATAAAGACAGAGTCAAACCTTCAGGTACTCATTATTATGGTAAATAAATGGAATAAATCCATGTGGAAGTCATGCAACCTAAACTCATTATTCGTAATTTGGGTTCTTGTGTTTACACGATGTTGTTGCAAGATGACTGGCAGGTCATTGATTCAAATTGCTAATTTGAGTGAGGCACTCAAGATTAAGTTGAAGTCTAGTTTTTCACATTGAAAGCATCCCTGAAAAAAATTACAATTTTAAAATGTGATAGTGATAAAGACACAGGGTACCACCTCTAATCTCACAGAAGTGTTAATATTACATTCATACATTCTGGCCAAAGAGAAGTTGATTGATAAAACAAAATAGATGTCTGACTTTAAGACCTAGTTTCTGAAATGTCGAGTCAGAGAAAGAAAGGGACAAGCATCTTGAAAACTTACTTTCATCTTCATGTCCATGTGTCAAAGGAGACTGAGCAATCAAGACCCAATATGTCTCAGAGGAGTGTGGGAAACCAGAGGGTTAATGTGGGCCTACGGCTGGGAAAATAAATTACTCTAAACATGTAAGCGGACATCGGAATGGTCTCGGTAAGAGCAGACTGGGTTTGGGTAAACCAACAGTGTGTCTGCAGTAATTTATAGACCGCTACGATAAATACTATTTGTCCATGACAGTCACATGAAATAATAAACCACTGCTGGCTATAAACATTGCTAAATCCTGACACTATTGATTTATAATGTCTAAGAGTGACATCAAACCTAACCAGTGACAGAAACAATGCAGAGGCTTTAGGAGTGGTTTGTCAACTATTAATTCTGTCAAAGAGGGTTTCGCTCTAAGCAGAGAGACCTTGTCTTGCACTTGTCAATTCCTGCGCTGGGAAATGACTGCAGCACGTCCGCGGGTGAGGGCCCTAGGCACTGCTCTGTTAGCCCTAATTACCTCCATCCTTGCTTTGGCAATGACAAGACCAGCCCCTCTTTAAAATGCATGTTAATTATGCTAATTATTAATTGGGCTGGTGCTTGAGGATTTGTGTTTATGCCTGGATTAGGGTTAATAACTACCAAGCTCCGTTTTAAGCCTGCCCTATGACGAGTAATGCTGAGGTGCCGAAAGGAATATTTTCCAATACATTACCCTCTCTTTCTTGCAAGTCCATTTCCCACTACAGCACGCTAAATAAATGACATGCAGATTCTCCAGCCTCGTAATAACACCCAGACACTTTGAGTCAAGCCCACAAAGTGTATACCATCCTGCTGCACCAATTGTGCGCTATGTGAAACAACTGTAAGGCCACACAGCAGTTTATACACGTGGGTGACTAATAGGCGCACATACATTCACACTCAAACAGACAAAGGCAGATGCTTAAACGCACACACATAAACACTAGAGACTTCTATTTCATAGAAGTCCAGGACTAGCTGTCAGGCTAATTGCACACACCTGTGATGAGGACCACACATGCTGTGTCACCACCTGCCATCAAGAAGAGTCCACAACTCCCTGCATTCCACACAACTGCCTATCAGCATTTAAAGGCATCAGGACAGCTACCGAGGACATGTTTGCTCAAGCATCTAGGAAAAAAAATCTGAAGCTTTTTCCTTTGCCTTGAAAAAATATTTCATGTCTAACAGATGATCCTCACTCACACAGTCCTGAAAAAAAATAACTTTGAAACAATGTAATATGCATGCCAGGCCGGTTGTTGGTGTTAGCATTTCTTAGAGAAACATTAGACCAGCAGAAACAGCTTTGTGATCCGCCATTTTTGATGGTGAAATGGATTGCACAGTAAAATATTTCATCCATCCGTCCATTATCTACACCGCTTATCCTCACAAGGGTCGTGTGATTTTCAAAAACTTGGAAGATGTGACTCATTTTCAGTTGTTGGGTTGTTGTTTCAGGCTACTTGATTTGTAAATGAGTGTAAATGGTCTCTCAGAACTGTTGTATTTGTGTTTAGATTAGTGGAGCTTCAACAATTATGAACACCGTCATGCTGAATTTCAGGCATGTATTATACTTTGAATATATTCAATGAAGGCAGGAGGTATTGAGTAGGATCAACTACACCATACACAAAGCCTGTATAATATACTGGCACAGCGGTACTTTGAAATAGGAGCTACTCAACGTGTGAATAGTTTAAGATTTTTAAGAGCTGTCAGTCACAAGATTTTTATTTTTTTTGCTTTGAATAGCAAGTGACTTGATTGGTGGCAACGACCTCAACAAATTCAACTCACTTCACAACAAGCAGCTCTCTGGCAAACATTCAACAATTCTTCAACAAAGAGGCTTCATGCTGTTTAATGCCATCCCTGTTGAAGTTTACTGTCAAAGTAACAATGTGACTACGTTTATATGCAGTCAATAATCCTTTTAAAACTTGAATATTGAGAGTATTCAGGTTTTTAAAAGCCATGTAAACGCGCACAACAACCCGACTATGCCCTTATACGGGTGTTCAAAATATGAAACTCATGCCTGTGTTACTCCTTTTCTAACCCGAATATGTGCACATGCATACGCCGATCGGAATACCCCAATCGCTCAGCCGCAAGGAATATTGGTCTTTGTACTACAGGAAGTGCGGTGTTTGGTGCGCAACCCACCAGAAATAAACAATTAATGATAAACAAAACATGGCGAAAGCTAGGGTAAGTACAACACCAAACATTTGAGGCGAGGAGGATGAAAATAAGGAGATGACGTACAATTGCGTCATGACGGGATAACTCTGTCCGCTCAAGTCATGTAAACGTCGTGTTATTCTGAATTTCTCAGAAATCAGAATTTTGACCTGAACCCGAATATTGAGTGCCTGTTAACATAGTCAGTGTGACAAAAATTGTTTAATTTTTTTTTTACCTATTTAATTACGTACAATATTAACGAGTGCTATTTTACTTTTTAAAAAAGAACATTACAACATTTTTGGTTGGGTATTTTTTTGAGCAGAGGCTGGAACACATAAATGGTATTCGCATTTATTTCCATGGGAAAAGATGTATTGCAATGTGAGTGTTTTGAGTTACAAGCACAGTCACCAAACAAATTAAAGTCGTATCTTAAGGCACCAAAGTATACGTATAAAGAGAGATCATTTTGCAGTGGAGCTCTTAAAAGCTGACAGGGATACAGATTAAGCTTCAGAACGCGTATAGTCAGTCAACAAGGTGTCGATATATCCCAATGCTTTAAATTAATGAAATCTTTGACAACAACACAATAATGAACAACAAAGGGTTTGATCCCTGGTGTCAGCCAGTCAGCAGTCTCCACTTTCTGCCACGACTGATATGGTTAAGGGTGCATTAAGCTGTTTTGTTCAATGGCCCTTGACCAATATTCAGAAGTAGTGAGATAGCATGCTGAGATTTATATGCTGTGAAGACATTACGAAAGCACATCCATATGACAACACATAGCTGGGATGGATAGACGGCTGGTTGGATAGACAGACAGAGGCAGACACATAGACCAATAGACAAAGACAAACAGACATTCAATGGTCGACACCGTAGATGAATAGTTTTGTTTGGTTGTATCTAAATTACAGCTTGATTAAAGCCTAACAGAGGGCTACAGTAAATCTAATGTGAATGTTTGCTGCAGTTCCTCCAAAATGGGAAATATTGATCACCATGATTTCCCTGGGTAGTAGAGAGCTACAGGAAGAGTGAGAGACATTATTTAAGGGTCCTGGAGCCTCGGTTAAAAACAGGAAAGAAAAAAAAAAGTGTCATTATGGATCATTCCATGAAACGGCTTAGTCTGAGTGGCCTTTGATGGTAAGGCAAAAAGGTAGTTTATCATTGGCTGCATGAGAACCAGGGGAGTGGTTGTCTTGTGTTGGTTTTACATTATTAATATGAGACACAGAAGGTCACTCAGGCTGCTATAGTCGTGTGAACCAGTTGTTATCTTAACACAGCTGTCGAGCCGGATCTGAATTGACTGATTATACCATTGATCGGTACCACCGTGAGAAGGGAGCCTTTTGCAATTGTTCAATGCTTTTTCAATTCCATGATTGCATTTTGTCACTTAAGAAAAAAAGGCATTATTGTTTTTTTTAATGCATTCTCTGCTGGGGGAAGAAGGCTGGTCGGAATATTTTATGACCAGCTATGTCCGTGACACCTTCAGTCTTCTGCAAGCAAATCAAATGTAAATGTCAAATTGTTCCAAAGGCATGCAAATGCAGAAGAAACCTGTGAGGGAGCGATGGGACAGGGCGCGGATGAATTGAAAATAAACATTACAAAAACTGTGAAATCCGAAACAAAGGGGTTGAATCCTGAGCAGCTGGCAAGGAATGAACTCTTCTGGAGAGGGAATGCCAGTTTCAGAGCGCCCCAAGCATCGATTTGGAGCCAAGGCAGTAAACAGCTTTTATCAGCAATAATGATGGCATAATCCCAGCTAAAGAGGAAAGTAGCATATGGTGCAGATCTTACAACTGCAATCCCAACAAAGTGTGTGTGTGTTGGGTGGGGGGACTGGTCGGGGGGGTTGGGGGATTTTCATCACTTTAGCCATTTGCAAGACCCTATACCAATTATTCCCCTCATCTCTTTCAAGAGTAAATATGTATTTATGGAATAATGGCCCAAAATTGTATTTGTATGTAAGATACATGTCAGATACACATCAGTTGATTGAACAATGTCATAAAACAGGACTGCTAAAATAAACTCACTCATGCTCTCATCGTAAGAGGCTTTCCAAAATTCTGCCCAACAAGTATCCAGAGGGTCATTCTGATGCAATGCAGACACATGAGGTGGGAGTGTTGCCTACTCAAGCTTCAGTAGCAAATTCAAATGAAGTTCAGGCTATCGAGGAGAGCTGCCACTTAAAGCGACACAAGCATTGCTGCTGCAGCGTCTATATTTCACTTGTCAGGTTTATTGTATCCGCCTTCATTAAAGCGATCAAGTTTTGCTTTTGATCAGAGCGCCGATGCCAGAAGACAGCTCTTTTCCACAACCGGTGCAACATTGCCAAGTAGCACACGAGACCGACTTCAACCTCTGTCATTGATTTTCCTCAGAGCTGTGACCATTCATTGTTTGTGACATTCTGCTGCCGTCTCCTTAACACCCTTCAACTAAATCAATCACATATTTTTGTCAATGTCTTGTAACTGCAGGAGGCAGGTCGACAGGGGAAGCACTTAATTAAGGATTGGTCAATTCTCTGGCAACAATTTTAGCTGTAGTTTATACATGACTTCAAATTCTGTTTTGATGTGTTTGTTTAGAGTCACTAAAATCAAGAACATAAAGCAGATTTCCTTTTTGATATGAAGTAACCTGAGCCACCCTGCAGGGACTAACGCTGGACTGGCCGATTGAAATTCAGCCTTTTTCAAAATTTGGAAACAACGATGTCTACATTTCTTTGGACAGCTCTATGTTTACCAAATCCAATTGTAATAAATTAGGATTTAAGTCCTAAGTCAAAGGCTCCATTTGTTGTATTTGGAATTTGGCACATTTTTTCAAGAAAGTTATCCCTTAAAAGTCAAACATAAACTTGGAGACTGAATCACCTTTATGCATGATGTCACAAGACGTATTAATATTGCACTGCTTAATTTACTTTTCCAATTGTATGACCACTAAGAATGGTTCTTGAAACATTGCCTGCACAGTTAATAAAGGTGTTTTTTTTATAGCAATGGTTTGACTCCAAATAAGATTGTTTCTTATAGGAAAAAAATGATACTTGTTTAGCAGCTCACCAAATGGATTTTCCCGCAGACCACATTGTTTGCCCTCTATTATACACTCAAGATCACGTACCAAGAGCGACAACAATTATAGCACATGTGACCTTGACTTCCTGTCTGGACTCTAAGAATGAAATTTGATATCAATAATATTAAGTGCAACAATAATGAGATGAATATTCCCTATTTAGCGTGGCAGCTTCAGTACATTTTCTGAAGGGAGAACTGTGTGCAGCTACATGCTGGTCACTCTTAGTTGTCAAGGCTGATTTATTGCCTCCTAGCTGTTCAATTTCACATTTTGTCCTCGTCATATCCCCGACTCATGATCATTCTGCACTGACCCTTGTAGGGCAGGCAGAGAATATTGATAAAACAATTATCTGCTCGCCGTTCATTTGATTTTCCATTTCAATTACGGATTGGAGGAGGCAAAAAGAAAAGATTGCAGCATTGATTTTCTTTTTATACCTTCCAACAGGAAGATGGCCGGATTTGATGGGATGCTTTGGTGACATGGATGAGGGGTCAAAATAGTCGCTAGCTTGAGGTGCATCACTTCCTGTTTCGGATAATGAAGTTTTTACTTCATGCACTTCGTAATGACCCAAATCTATCACTTATTATTTTCCACAAGACGCAAAAGTACTTCTGATTTGAGTAAAAGAATTGATTTAAACGATTAGTGAATGAGCATGATGAGTGCAATAGCAGAATTCTTTCTCCAAAGGGGGATCACCGGACAGCATGTTCACACTGCAGCTGACCGGAGGTAAACACTGTATGTGCCGTATACTCTGGAGGCCAAAGGGCCTAAAGGACATAGCAGTTTGTCAGTGACACCATTTCACTCTTCCCCCTTTCTGATGGTCTGCCACTGTCCATTTGTCACTCTAAAATGACAACAGAGCTGCATCATCCTTTTTCTCCCCTGCAGCACGGACAATGCTCTACCACCTCTATATTGCAAAGTATTGTAGTCCAAAAGAATGTATAGAGAAAAGTGGCCGTTGCATTGAAACAAACAACCAGAGGTGGGCATTCCGACATTTATCCGTCTATGACGGACATCTGTTTTGCAGGCAATAAACGATAAACGGAAACTTGAAAAAAAGATGGACTAAATATAGGGGGAAGTGGATTTTTGCCAGTCTACGTAATCGCCTATAACCTGACATTGATGATTATTGTTTCGTTTGATGCAGGTAGGTTTGCTGCTTGATTCGTGTATTTTACGTCAGGCGTGTTTTGGTCAGCTAATGGATCCTAATAGCGTGCTGCATGAGTGCTATTTTTATACCGCGTGACGTCACACTGCTGCTATGGAACTTGCAGAAACGACTCCAGACACTACGACCGTGCACATAAGATATGATAACTTTAGCGCGGTTATAATAATAGACGGACTGACTGACAGGCTATTACGATTTGGTCCGGCTTGACGGACAGACCAATAGACGGATGGCGATGGACAAACCCGTATATTTGATAAAATGCCCACCGATGAAAACAACCCATAAAAATAAACCAAACAAAACTACAAGCAAAGTGAAAGTTTGACCTGTGGATGTCGGCTGTTCGGTTCCAGTAAAGCAAGTCATGAATCCATTATCATATAAAGCAAATAGATTCTTCTACAAATGATTTGGAACATTACTAATGGGTAAAGACCAAATGGGAATCCTGGTAAAATAGCCTTTGGGGAGCCTGGGAAAATTTGCCTGAGTGCAGTGCCCGGCTCATGGCCAAAAGCCTGCGCTGAGTGGCAGGGAGGGGAGACACAGCAACACACACAGAAGGAGATGGGAGTAATAGAACAAGTGGACTATCGAATAATCTGCACTCACTGATGATGTTCAATTTGGTTCTTGAACATTGTCATGTAAAAACGCTTGAGATTTGAAAAGGCACATGATGAATTTGCTCTTTTGCATTGATCCAACAGGGTCACAGGCAGCAGTAGCGGCACTACTACTTCCTATGCTTCAGCACACATGGTAGCTCCCAGAGGATTTCACATGGCTCAACTTAAGTAAACTTGGCTTTGATCAAAGTTTGGCTTTAGCATGATTGGTCTGCTCGCTACAAATCAGGGGATCAGGGAGATGAGACCAGGGCCAGGGGGTCCTGGCAAAGAATCCTTCCCAAAGCTCTAGTGCAGCCTTCCAGCACCAGATTATGTTGGGCAATTAAGGTAATGAACTGGATAACGCAACAGTGTATAATGAACCTTTTAAACCATTCTCTAAGGTGTCTCTTATAGCTTCTCCAGCAAGCATTCCGCTGTATCAATACTAACACAGCCTTATGTATTATTTGCAGGAAACTAAAGCAAAAGCAAACAATAACTATAATACATTGTGAGGAGGAGGGAGAAGTAAAACAGTGTAGACATCGTTAAGGGTTGAAGGGAATTTGTTGAGCAAAAACACACCACATGCACGCAGGAGTGTTTTACCCTAAGTGGTGTACGTACTGTATAAGAGCAAACATCAGCATCTCTCTGCATTCAAGTTCCCCAGTCCACCATCGTGTGATCGGTCCGCCTGCTCCCTTTTCATTTGAACACATTTCGAACCCAAAATTTTACTTCAATCTCACCTCATCTCTCCATACTACATTAACCCCTGGCAATTGCCTTCCAAATGACCCCATTAAGCTGTAATTGCCTCAGCAGGCCTGCTCCCTCGCTTGTAATTCTGTGCAGCGAACCCACCAGACGTTCCCCCAGCATTGTTTCATGTTCTGGCTCCCATCATCCAGTTCAGATGCCGGCCCCCCTCCCCCACCATCTTACGCCACTCTCCGTCGTGGCCAGTGCTGGTGGCTGCTTGCCTCGACCAGTGACAGTACGAATCTCTGAGGATGTAACTTCTTAGCTAACATTAAAATCCATCGCAAAAACAACCATTTACACAGGCATTCCTAGCTTCAGTGGCATCTTATGATGAGTTTCGGTTCATAATCAAATGAAAAAAGTGTTTCCAGCTATAATGAGCGGTGGAAGTTAGCAAGTCCTTTTATAGCCTGTCTATAAAACATGGCTGTCTCCGGGTCAGCGTAGGGTGCCGAGAGTACGACTCGGTGATGCCGCATAACACAGCAAAACTTCTTCTGTTTTCACTCGAGAGCCCATGCCTAGACTGCTCCATTTTTTGACAAAGGCCTCCATGGATAACTAACAGTCAAATGCGGATAGGCAGAGAAAACGATTCTGACAGTGATGTATTGCAACTAGTTGCTGATGTCAAAAACAAGATGCCCTGCCCAACAATTGTGTGCATTCACAGTATACCTAAGGTACATGCACATATGTACATGCCTGTGTGATCTGTTTCTCTGTAGATCATGGCTGTGTGTGTAATTGGGGACGCTCATGTTGCCTCCAAGCCGTTTCATGTGACATGGTATGAGCACGGACCAGGACTAATAATTGTTTCAGCACTCGCACTATTTCAAGCAGCACATCCCAGAACAGATTGGTTAGCTCGTAAAATCCCTCAGATGACACATACACAAGCATGCATGCACACGTGCGCGCACACGCAAACCTACAGCATTAGTTGCATCTTTAAACCCCCTGCTACCTTATGTTACTTTGGTTTTTAAGAGAGCTTTGTAGGAACCGCTGCGAGTTCAACTTTCCCTTTCACACTGCAGTTATTTACTGTTATACGAAACATGAATTGCAAATTAATTCTAAGCTTGAGCTACGCTATCTCTCTCTGAACACATAAACCTTCAGAAATGCTTTAGATCATTGCGTTCTCTGGTTGCCTGTTTATTTAAATTCACCCTTTTCCAAAGCAAATGTTCCCGGGAATCAAGGTGTTTTTGTTGCAAAGCTCTAACTGATCCAGTGGGATTTGCTTCCAACAGCCTGTCTCTCCCCCTCGCCTTTCAACACCAAACTCTGTGCTCCAATCAAAATGAACCACCAGGGACCCCCTCTTCCCTCCCCCGTGAGCTACGCCTGCTCCAAGTGCTGTGATAGCAGCCTCTCTGCCATTGATCGCCGAGTTTAGCACAGCGCATGCATGCCACCGTTAGCAGAAAACAAAGACCTCGCTCCCTTTAATAGCGGCTCACGCCATTAATGCAGCTAATGTCTTCTGTTTGCTTCTGCCCTGAAGAATGAATGAAAGAAAAGCAGACAGCAATTAAAAAGGTTAACGAGCGTCATCTTCTTCACACAAATCTTTTAACCTCATAAACGGGCTGATATTGTTTGAGGCACGCATTCACAGGCCACAAGTAATAAAAACCCGCCTTTGTGTCATAATTTCATATATTGCAAACAAATCTAATTGTAGATGCTGAATTTGAAAAGGCAAACATGGCCCCATTGATCCAAGCAACACAGACCAGGAGGATCTCATGAATTAGGAATGAGATAAATCACCATTAACCCCAGACGACCCAGCTTGCGGTCGACCACGACACACCGCAAGCATCCGTACTTTTTTTTAATAATCGGTATATTTCTTCTTGGGATTTAATATATGTAACTCCTCAATGAACACTACCTGCACGTGTCTGTTTATCTAATCAGGAGCTGATTTAATTGTGACAGAGAATTTTTTTTCTTTTCTATTTTCTGTGAGCCTCTATAAAATTGCCATCATTTTTAATTAATTCTTAATTAAAATATATTACACCACAGCTTCTACCCATCTCTCTTGATATTGTAACATAATCAATTCAGAACCATTTACATATCATTAATTAAAAGCTTTCCTCTCTCATCCTTAAAATCATAATGAGGTCCGATTCCTCATTAGGAACCTATAAGAGAGAAAATAACAATACAGCAGAGAATAGATGGTGCATCCTGCAGTGACTCATTTGTATCACAGTACCTGAAAAAAATTTAAGCACTGAGGATCATTTTAATTCAAAGTCTTGACTCAGTGGATATCATTATCCATTTAAGTGGTAAACTAATAAAGTGAACAACATTTGAGCTTCTTAATTCAAATAAAACAAAGGACAGTCTTATCATTGCAGACAAACACCAAAATTGCCATTTCCGATGTGCGTGTGCGTCTGTGTCATTTACATGATCCACCTGTGAACAATGATAGCAGACCGAACTGAAGCAATGTCCTAACCTTGGAATTAGCTTAGAGTGAGCATGCAAATAAAACAAGGCCTTTTGCTCGGAGCAATAAATTATTCCGTATGAATATAAAACGGCATTCTATACTCTTTGATAAGGCCGCATAATTCAGTTGAACTGTACATTTGTACCGAAGCTATGCTAATAAGGACCCAGGATCATTTATTATCAAGACTCAAAAAAAAAACACACGCACACATGCATATCTGTGTATCTTGGCCTGACTCTTGAAGGAAGGAGTAATCATATCAAATAATGATGGCCATTGTTATGCGGAGGATTGGGCATATCCTGATTTTTATCACTCGTCTTTCAAAGGTGTTTCGGCAAAACATGTCAGTGTTGCATGTCTGGGGCTTCCACACGTCAGATAAAAATCGCTGCACTTGCTGTTACGGCAGCCTGACAGCAATTTGTTTCAATGTTTTGTCACACCGCTGTTGGTGCATTTTGTGTGGGCTGCTCGGCGCGATGGAAACAGCTCGCAGTATCCTTCCAATTATGTGCACACACTCTCAGATTAGCAACACATCACAGACGCACGCTGCGTTTGCGGCATGTCTACTACCCGGGCATGTAAAAATCTATTGCAAATGGAACGTGTTGATTATCTTAAACCTAAAATGTCAGATGTCACTAGATCATTAATGCTTGCATTACTCTGAATATGCCGGCCATTCGCACATCCATGCCAATATTTATTCAATAAAAACACACGCTTCAAATACTCAAGCTACATTTCTGTGTAAACACTTTTCCCCGCCACATTCAGCAAAATCATATTTTACTCATACCTAAAACATGCTCATCCAAATCTTCCTGCATTAAAAAAAGAAAAGTTTGACTTTGACATGGAGTACTGAGTGAGTTAATGAAATCCTATCAAAGACAGGAACTCTATTTTTACACCGTGATAATTAAAGTACGACACAGTTATAATTTACAGCTCGAGCTTAATTGCATAGGAAAAGTAAAATGGGGAAGATCTATGAAAGGAGATTAAAAGTGTGTATGTGTGTGCGTGCGTGCGTGCGCGTGTGTCTGTCTGTGCACACAGCTGAATCAAGAAGAGTGACTATAAAAGCACATCTAAACAACAGGACAGTATCTTTCAGCATCACGGAACGTATCAAAGATTAGGTAATGAAATATGCATTGTCCTATTTTTCTGCTAGCAGGCCCTTTGACAAATCGAGTGCAATCCAAAATCTCCATAAATCACTATTAAAGACAAGTATATCATCACCAACGCATATATCTTCCCCGTCCTGACCTGTAGACTAATGAGAAAAGGCCCAGACTATCTTGTCTGATTAATTAATTCAAAATGTCGGCTGTTATTCAAATGTGAGGCTGGTGTTATTTGAATAACACTTGACAGCAACGCCTGAAGAAATAATTTCTGCTTTGTGAGGCTGCTGCGACATTACTGATGATAGCTTGTGGAAAAAGAAGCCGGGAAGTTGTTTTTTTTCCACCCCTTCATCCCCCGTCCATTTGGTCCCTCTGCCTCACCTTCGCTTTCATGATCGCTCCAAGAAGTATTTCATTATTTCGCCACCCACACCCACTCACAATTATGGTTCTGACTATTTTTTTCCCCACTGTTTGTATTCCCTCCCACCATCAGCACAGATCTACAGGGCAGAGCATTGGCTCTGTGAGAGACATGCTGGCAAAGAGGAAGGTCATGATTTTTACAACTGCAGCTCCCCATAGCTGACAGCCTGTGCTGCCAAAGTGACACACACTGTTTGGCTTTCCCACGTTCATAGAGTGCACCAGTATTTTGTCTTTATCACAGAGCCCGCCACACAAAAAAATTCACACTTGCACAGAAACAAATGCATATTTGTTCCATGTTCACACAAACAAGGTGTAAAAATAAAAAGTCCACATGGATGGAATTAAAACAAATAAATAAATAAACTAAAAATCTATATGCCCTAACAGTAAGGGCGCAAATACCCAGTCCAAGTCTTGGAGAAAGTAATTTTTAGATATCAGAAACAATGTTTGCAAAATAAGAAACTGAATTATAGATGTGGACTTTATTGAAACTGTGCGGAAACTGTCACACTTTCAACTGTAATATAAAGTCGACAAAGCAGTTAAACCTACAAGTTGTGTTAAAGACATTATTGATAGCCCGCGGCCGTCGGGAGGATAAACGGTTCAGGAAATGTATGGCTGGACATTACTGTTGACCTTTGTCACTATTTGCATTGTTTTGACATTTTAACAATTATTCATATATCTGATATTAACCAACATCTGTGTTGAGGAATCATAACGTCTCATAGTATTAAATCGAAATTCAGGATATTTGATATGCATGTATAGTATTGAGAATCTTCATAAATAATGCTGGACATGGAAATTTTGGTAATGAAAATATCGACATTTTGTGAGTAAATATGTCTAAACTTGTCTTCTGTCACAAGTTTTTCTTATTCTTATTTCTTATTCTTATTGCCAGCCAAATGATTCCCTTTCAACGAATACAAATTCACTGTTCAGATTATGTTCAGTTATGTATACTTTCTCGCATTCAATTATACCAAAAAAAGCTCACTTTTTTCCTCATCTGCACACAAACGTTAAAATGAAAGTTCAAAAAGTACATAATCAGTGATGCTGATTGCATGAGTTCAAAGTGCCATAAAAAATAAAAAGCAAAAAAAAAACTATGCAAGGTTAAAAAAATACCTGCATTTGTGTGGATATGGTCTTAATCACAGCCCCAAAGTTGCCAACAAGTTGGAAGTATTCCCACTTTCTTTGTTCTTTTTTAATATATATAAAACAAAAGTCTACAGCGGTGGTGGGGTGTATAAGAAAAAAAAAAAAAAAAGAAAATCAAGAATGTATGTGCAAGGGCCTGGGGGCAGTGCAAAGCCTTCTATCGCTTCCCTCATCAAGCATGGATTCTAATCAGGGCTTGGGAGATATAAGACGCTCAGTCATTAAATAAATTAACTCTGCCACTCCATGCTCTCCTTCAGCACCCGGGAGACGGTTTCCGTGCTCTGCATACTTGCGCAGGCATCTCCAGGCATCACACACTTCACCCACTTCACCTTCACACCGCAGCCTATCAGGTCTGCCAACACACACACACGCGCGCAAACACCCCCCCCCCCCCCACACACACACACACCCCCACACACAATTTAACTACTAATACTGAATATTTAGAGGAGAGGAACCACACCTCCTGTCCCTCAACAACTGATTCTGTTTGCATGGAAAGCTTTTACTTAATTGCATTAAGGGCTCAAAAACGAACCTAAGGACGGCGGTCTCTGTCCGTTTCCTCCAAATGCAAGATGACAAGAATGCGCGGGAGCATCACTGTTGTTGCTTGATCAAGCAAATGCACCCACAATGAGGATGAGAGCTCACTGTCGGTGCGCGTCGCTGACACAGGCGGTCAAAGCTGACAACCGTCTTCAGGAGCACCTGCACTACAAATGGATCAATAAAATAGGAGACGCATTCACTGTTTAACTCATATCCTTGCGGCCACATCATCTTCCGGAACGGCGTGATGTAAAAAGTGAACGCTTAATGCACATCAATCATTTTGACAGAGGGAGTGCTTATTTCAAGAAGCCAGCGTGAGGCGCAACGCAGCAAGTCAGCAGAATGGCGGTTGACAAAACTTGCCATTTGAATTTCAAACTGCATTTTGCAGGGATAAACGTCCTGAGAAATCCCTTACGTTGCAATTCATATCATTTTAATTCACCATTACTTAGTGAGATACTACCTGGGAGGGAAGGGGGACACATTACAGTAGAGAAAGTAAGAAATGAACACAAGGGTCTGGGGATTCTCTCTTGCAGACACAATTAAATATTCATGTGTCTCCACCTAGGATACAACAGATACAGATCATTATCATGGCAACAGCGCACCACCATTTTGTTCACACGTTTTGCGCCAGCTCAATATGCGTGTGCCTGTGTGTGAAATTTCAATGGAATATCTTCCTTTTTTTAAATTACAAGTGATACATTTTCACCTCTTTCAATGATGTATTTTGGATTTTGACAGCCATATGTCGCAAAAATCATTGATTTTTCACAACATTTTTCAAAGAAAGGAAGATTGACCAAATGATAGAACAGGTAAATGTTCGGACTTTCGTTTTGTTTTGTTTACAATGTAAACGGGCGCTGTAACATTTTGTTTAATTTCTCACTGAATAATGCATGAACCTTAATGACAAAACGCAGACATATGCATGATGTGGGTATCTATGAAGGCCTACAATTTGGTGCTGATCCAAATTAGGATTGTTTGGTCTTGGCACAGTCTGCGCTGTGCTGAGTGCCAAATCAGCCATATTATCACTTTAAATCATCTTGCGTTATGTTATGAAAAATACTATCAGTGTGACACTCAGGATATTTAAAATGCTCTCAGTTGTAATTATAAGCATGTCCAGGTTTAGACGTTCCTTTGCTGTGCTTAGTGCCGAGTTTAGCCCATTTCTGTACTCTTGATGACCGCCACTTTGGAAAGAGAGGAGAACCTTGTATCTCTGCCTTTTGTTTTGTTTTTCAAAGCCTATCAAAGAGGAGCAAAGAGAGGAACAGCATTCCCCCGCTCGCTGTCATTAATCATAGCTTTCTGGGAACAAGCGCATATTAATTTCTGTCATCCCAAACATCATTTGGTATTGTTAAGCCATGGCTTAGTGCTCGTTCACCAGCAGACGCCGGCCGCTGCTGCTGGTTGAGGGAAGACAGGGCCTGTGTGGCTGTGTTTCAGAGCAAGAAGCCTCTATCCCCGGGGCTCTGACACCAATTAAGCCATTTCACCGAGAGACGAAAACAGGGCCCGCTGTTTCAGTGTAACATGAGCCAGCACCTAGCATGCTGGCCCGTTGCCATCTTTCCATTACTTCAGACACAAAAATGCACTTCAAGGACTTAGAATAATAATAAAAAAAAAACAAAAAAAAACGGTATGCTCAGCCAATGGCCATACCTTACTGACAGCTAGCTAAATTACAAAGGCAGGCGAGTGAGTGTTTATGCACTGATCAGCGGCCGGGGTCATTGCAGTCTCCCAGTACAATAGTTAATTAAAGGTATTATACATGCATATTTTATATCACAAGACAACATCAAAACAATTTAATAGTAGTGTGCCTCAACTCATATAGAAAAACGCGCAGTGTGCACTTCATTTTCCCCACAGTTGCCTCCTGGAAGGCAGCAGTGTGAAGCTTAACTCAAGGCTAACACAGAATAATGCAAGATTTGTTATGAATTAAATATTAGAAATCTTAACACAGCAGCCAATAAGAATTATTTGCCTTATTAAAGCGGCAGAAGACGCTGATTAAAATTTCATTGCATTGCCGTCTTTTTTCCTATTTTTGCCTTCGATACATCCTTCTAATGTAGGGAAACGCCGAACGGTGGAGCATTGAGGAGAAGGTCTTCATTTTCTTCCTTGCAAATGAGGGAAATAACAGTATATATTTCCCTTTTCTGTTTTGGAGAAACTGTCAAAGAAAAGGGAGGTGACGTATTTTCATCAGAGAATGATCTCAAAATACAAAATGTGTGATGGATTTTGAATTGGAGTCTTTATTGCTCACCCTACAAAGACGTACAATCTGCAGGTAAACCCCTAGACTCACAACAATGTGAACAAAGCAACACAGGAGTGCATTCAACAATGCAAGGGAGGAGAGTGACAGCAAAGGACAGCCAGGCTCTTTCCAACATCCCTGCACTCACAAATGATCGGTCATTTAGTTGTCCGCATGTAATGTGTACAGAGTAAATGAACATCATGGTGTCTATTGTCCCAGGAGGAAACACTAGAGCTAATGAAATAGGGACCTATAAATAGCAGAGTCATTACTGAGAGAGGACTTGCTTTGCACCAGTCTCACTCAAGCCCTCTTTGCATAGTACTAATAACTGGCCCTGTGACGTTGCATATGGCGCATAGTAGCTCGCCCATCGAGGGACGTGCGAGATACAGGAGAGTAAAGTGAAAAAGATATTCAGGAAAAAGGCAGCGATTGTAGCCAGTGGAACATCAGCAAGCAGCTCGTGGCGTTTATGTCCCCTCTTTGTTGAAATAAACAGTTTTTGGGTTTTTTTTGCAAGGGAAGTATTTTTGCAAACCCAAATATTGCTATAGAGGGTCATTTATTATAAATTATGAACAATGCAATTGTGACTTGGGAAAAAAGCAACCTTAGATTCAAAGTCTGTTTTAAAGTATTACTTAGTAGACTTTCTATCAAGTCTGCAGCAGTTTATTTGTGCTAGGGCCAACTTTTGAGAGCCTCTTTTGGTTTTCAAGTTGACATTTTTTACTTTAGTAAAAGAGCGCGAGGAGAGAAAATCTGCAGCAGGCACACGCTGGAAACTCATTTCAATCAATCCTTCCCTTTTGCATCCCAAGCAGGCTCTGCTGGCTGCCACCGCCTGAAGATAACTATTTCACCACCTCTGTCATGCCTAATTAACAGCTCAGATGTACAATTCAGAAATTTTGCAATTAACCTACTAAAATATTGTTGGAGGATGCTAATTGTTATGCCAGTTGCCATAAAGACTCATTTGCATAACGTATGTGCAAAAAACAATTATGAGCTGTTGATCGCACAGGAGCCCGCGAAAAACGCTTCAAGCGACAGAGGAGGAGGGCAAGAAAGCGAACGAGAGAGAGAGACGTGTGCAAGATGGGTGCAGATGGAGAGACACCACTGGATCATTGTGCAAAAGCCTGATAGTAGCAGTGCAAAGACATCTATAGCCACAGGACAAAGGCATTTAGCCTTCCAAATGAAACTGATACATATTCTTTGTTGTGTTTTGTTTTGTTTTTGGTCCCCTCTCTCTTTGTCTGGCTCGCCTTCATCTCCTCTTTGCTGATGGCGAATCAGAGGGTGTTTGGGAGCTGTGTAGATAATAGCTATATCTTGCCGTGTCCCCATCGCGCTTTAGCAGAGGAAGCACACGCAGCCCCGCTATTGAAGCCAGTCAGGAACCCAGCTGTGCGCGAGCCATTGGGCACAACACTATCTAGTCACTGCAGCCGCATCACTGGGCTCCCTGAGACAAAAAGCAGCCAAAGTCAATTGTCTTTGCTGCTGAATAGCTTGCTGTTCTCTCCCGTGAGCGCACTGGAGCTCTTTTCAACACCAGTAAAAACACAAAGGCAAAATGAGAAAAATGTAAAACCACATTATATTGTACATATTTTGCTGTGTGGCTTTAAGCAGAAAAAAAAAATATCCATGATATTGTGCTCAAGGAATGTATTAGACCACCAAGTCAAACATGCCCTAAATCAAAAGCATTTGTCAGTCACTTTGTTTGTTTCTGTTTTGGTTAAACCAACACCCATGTAAAAGCTCTTTAATCAAAATTAATGCATACTTGCAAAATTAATTTTAATGCTCAGTAGTGTTATCCACAAACTTTAAAATGAAAATTATTATTAAAAAAAAAAAAGCAAACCTCGTTATTACTTCTTGACAAAAATATAACATTACTGTATCGTTATCTATACATGCATTTCCAAACGCACATTTTTAGTGATTGAGTGTTGTTACTGATTCATTTCTGACTTCTGACCGAGAGTGCAGGTAAAGCGACTCAAACGTGTGTACAAAACGGTGAATTTCTCGTTCTTGTTCAAAATGCTAACATGTCAACAGTTCTCTGAAAATGAAAGAGCCCACATCAAAGGACTACACGATATGGTCTGAGGGCAAATACAATAGTATCAATAATCTAATAAATGCTTCAAGCGCTTTATATGTAATAAAATGATAACCAAGCATGCATTGATCATGACGATAAACCAATTGAAACGAGCTGCCTCATTAGGTTCGTCGAGGAACATTGAAATGAACGTTCCCGATAGATTTCAGAAATGCTTATCTCCTAACTCTATTTGCTGCAGGTAATGCTTTTAGTCTGCCTTGCTTGTGGTTAATTACAGTCTCATCTTGGCCTGTATTTAGTTAACACCGTCTCCCCCGCTCAGCATCACATTCTACATGTAACTGCTGGTAAGCATCCCTGAAAGCATCATTAGCTTTTCAGACATAGTGCAGCATTCATGTGAATGCAGTCGTCCCTTAATTTTCAGTTCCACATTTTGCAGAGGCCACCCCCTGTTTTGGAACCGAATGAGTCAAAGGCCAACAAAACAGTCAATACGTAGCCAAAGCAGGGCGATGCAGCTGAGAGAGCTGTGGAGAGGACTAAGCCTCTCGGTGGCGTTCCGTGATTTAGCCTGTAATAGTTCTCCGTAATCTCTTTGTATTGATTAAACCTCACTTCAGAGAGGAGCCCTGCTACAGAACCTCTCTCTTCCTGGTCAGAAATACCATATGGAGGTAATCTTTCACCTTTGTTATTCTTGCCTCTCCCGCTGCTGCTGCCGCTGTGAGCCACTCTTCCAAGCATGAAAGCAAGACAGGAGAGTCGCCAGCAGGTTAAAATAAACCCGGGAATAACTGCAAAACTCATCTGAATGGCAGGCAATTTTCTGGGAATGTATTCACTATATACACCTCGCGGCCAAAGGTACAACATGAAGCTGCCCTTTGTCCCAAAATGATTGAGAATCAATTATTTCAGTTTATATTTAAACTGACATTTTTCTACAGTAAAGAGGACTAGGGAAAGCACACCTCTGACAAGCATTTATCGAAAGCCAAACCCAAAGAAATTGCATGTGGCAGTGGGGGGATGCGGGAGGAGGGTGAAATTCCTGCTAAAAACACTAAATTTAGTGACAGGCGAATTACTTCACGCTGCCACTTAATCTCATTTCTTGCATAATGCTTGATTAGCATATCAAAGTGAATTAATACTTCCAGGGCATTAGTAATGCAGAAAACTGCTGGCGCTCGACAAAAACGATAGAGTCAGAAAGTTCTGAAAAGTCCCGAAAACGGCTCACTTTTGCTTGACAATGTAGCCGCCAGCCCTCTCCTCAAATGCCACTTTAAAATCATTTCCATCGCCACATATTTAACCTTTACGTGCATCACACCTTTCAAGCAAATATTTGCCTTGTATTTGTCCCAAACAATGATTTTCTAAAATACTCCATACGCTTTCAGCAAATACTTTCTCTCAAAAAGTTTCGTTATTAAAAGTCATTTCCCTAGCAAACACGCAGCCCTATCCCCCTCCCCGTGTGCCATTTGAGGAGACATGAAAAGGGCCGAGGAATCCCTCTGACCGATGCTACATGGCTCAGTGAAAGGTGCACTGTGTGCTGCAATAACAAGGCGGTCAACAAGGCCACCACACCAGCTGAGCTCTGTCAGTGACTCCAAACCACAAGCATGCACATCCACAGTCCCCCTCAGTAGCACATGTACTGTATGTATACACGGGTGTTCACCTTTTTCACCTGCAGCTTTTGTCGTTTTTGCCTATTTCTATATTAAAACTGTGCTACTTAATTGAAAGCAGAAACATGAGCCCAGCATGTGTCTTTTCAACAAACAGATAACCTGATTTTGCCTGACAAAGTGTAGGTCATTACGTGAGGTGTGATTGTGACTATACACACCATATATAAAATTCTAAAAAGTATACAGTTCACTGGAAGTTACTCGCGAAGTAAAATCTGTCACACTACCTGAGCAACATCCTCCCTTTTAATCCCTCTGTCTCTTGCTTTGTCTTAACAGGCGACAAAAAGCCGAGCACCTCGGCTCGAACGCAGACCCTATGTCTGCCTCTGTGACCGGCACCTGAGTAGGGGGGAGTTCATAAACTTTTATGATCTCCCCCGAGCCAATTTCCTCATAAACCGCACAAAGGTCACAAATCTGACAGGTTATCGAGTGTGGTAAAATTACTCCAAACCCACAACATTGTTGCCTTTCCATCCCTATTTGTTTACTTATTGTTTTTGCATTGCATTACAAATATACTTATGTGAGATGCAGTAGTTTTGAAGTCTTCTCATTTTGGCCGGGGCAATTTTAAAACCCTATGTAATTGGTGATATTAAAGAATGCTGCATGTAAGTAATTTCGGGATTTACAATTTATGTATTTATTATGAAGTACTTTGGTATGTTTTAACTTTTTGTTTAACATGCATTTTTGGACATTTTCAGCAAGTGTATTCGTTCAAAATATGGCAGCTTTGAACTTTTGTTTTGAATGATTACACTGTGCTTAATGAGCACAATGTCATTATCAGTCCCAAATATTTGAATACATTAACACACATACGTATTGTACTCACTCATACAACGCAAGTGAAATTTGTACAGAATAATTCTCCAAAATTAATTAACATGTATAGTGAATTTGCTAAATGTGTTGTTTATATTATTCCAAAATTCATTGAAAATGAAAAAGATGTCTGCATGAAATTAAAAATCAACAAATTGACCGAGAGCACGGTTACCATTATGTGTATACAGTACCTAATATAGAATATACAGCCGTCTGTGTAGGGTATGTGTGTGGGATTTGAAAGCTGAAACACAGTGTGTGTGTTTTTGTTCTACAAGTAGCGTGGGGTGGGTTTGGATAACTGAAGAAAAAAAGAGGAAAAGGATGTTTACAAAATAAAATAATTATATATACCTCCACTATTTGCTGTCATAATTAAATGGGTGATTAATTCAAATGGACAAAGGTCCCGGTAACCTGGATGGCAGACATTTGTGCACTGAGAGGAAAACGTGTGCGATTGATCTGCAGCTCAACTATTAAATATTTCCTTATTTTATGACACAGATGTATAGAAAAATCTTACCTGTCTTTTCTTTGATTTCACAGAGAACGCTGAAGAGTGCTGGTTTCATTCTGTGACAGTTCAGTCCATGTTTCCTGTTTCAGTATAAGACAAGAGGAAATATTGATATAAGTTCACTGATAAGTCATACTTGCACTATTAATTATCATTAATTTCCCTAAAATGATTACTGAATACATGTCCAAGGTAACAAAACAATGCCGACAATATTGGGTCAAACTAAACACCACGTCAATAAAAATCGATGCCCAATTTGACTGATGGTTTCAATGAACCTTCTGAGATATTTCCAGTCTTTTACTACTGTTTGGCAACTAGAGGAGGTGTGCACATAAACTTTCTGAACAACACAAGTCAGGTTTGCGTTGACACTGACAGACAATCATGTCAATTAAAAACTGTTGTCTACACAGTGACAACCCTCTCATGTGCTTAAGCTTTATGGGGCGCTAAATGCACCTGATCATTGTCACTGTCATTAAACGTCCCCTAGCCTGCTCTTATGCCCGGTGGTGGGGGGCATTTAATAATAATAATGCGTGTTCTCTATGCGGAGTTACAAGTTACAAAATCATAAAAAAACAACCAACTTTGCTTGCGCCTCGTCCAGACTTTGATCAGTTATGGTCATTATTTGATGAAGAATGTCGCCAATATCTTGTTTGCGTCCGTCGCTGTCCGTGCCATCGTGTCCATGTGGAGGCGGGAGGGCCATGCCCCCTTGTACCGAGTGGCCGGCCAGACTGACGCCGCCGATCGACTGCATGATCCGGGCTTGATCGTCCATCGGAGCCGCTAAAGAGTCTGTGCACTGAGCCACACAAATTGAAAAACTCATATACGAAATGGGCTAGAACATGTGCCGAAGACAATAAGGGTGCACGGCAGCGTGTCCCAAAACACAGACGTTTTGTTTAAAAACAAAACAAAACAAAAAACAAACAAAATTAAAAAAAACAAAGCATAAAAAAAACAATATCACAGCGGTGCGGTGGCGTAAGTGTGTCCAAGTTGACGCTTGTCTCTTTACGCGCGGTCCAAAGTGCCAAAACGGGAGACGGCGTTTGAAGAATACTACCTTATTATGAGTATTTAATTAAAAACTTCTACTGTCAAAATTGTCGAAGGTTGTCCATCTTATCCACTGCGACTCTTCACGCCAATGTATCTTCTCTCTGTCGGTGGGATTTGACGGCTCTGGACACAATTGCTCCTTTGGTGATCTCTCATTTATTGGCGCTCTTCGTGGGATTTCCGATGCATCTCCTCGCAAAAATGTCCACAAAAATCCTCATCGGGAGCCAAAAATATCCAAGGCTGAGAATAATATTATTAATGAAAAAAAAACCTTAGTGCAGAAACGAAGTCCATGTATTAAAAATATGGTAGTGTCCAAATGTTTTTGAATTTAAAAAAATGCACAAAAAGTTGTGAGATGCCTGCATTAAAAAAAGGAAAAAAAAGGAACGAGAAAATTAATAAGGATGCAGCGCTGTAATATAAAGCGATGCGCCAAAAATAAAACAAAAAAAAATACCTTGCCTTGCTAAAATTTATGAGGTGCAGCCTGTGTGCCTGTGTGTGTTTTATGTTGTTTGATAGTGAGCGATTGACAGTGTGCCAATGCCACTCACTCAGTGCAGACGTGTCAGAGCAGGCAACACGAGGGGGGAGAGGAAAAAAAATACACACACAAAATACAAAATGAAATGCATGCCCCGCCCAACAGAGGAGGGGTCTACGCTCCTGTCACTTCTCACCCGAGCAGCGAAAAAGCCCAAAATGTTACGAGCGAGTAGTTAGGCAGCTGATTATAGTGATGAAAGCACAGTCTTTGCGGGAAGGCGTCCTCTTGCAGCTATGTGCATATTCCCGCGCAGTAATCAAGATTTACTCCTGCAAGCAAGGCAGGCAAATACATAACGAGACTTTTATGCAGTTTGATGTAGAGCAGCGCGCTCTCCTGCTAAGGCTTTGGCTCACACTCAGTGCGAGCGGCAGACATGTTTATATGATTGCAAAATGAAGCTGGCTCCACCAATCCACGTCTAGAAGGAGCAAGAGTGACGACGCGCGCGTCCTATTGCTTGGCAGATGCATGATAGCCAAAGCCCACCCACTCAATCCCTCCATCTTCACACTGCCCCTGCACAAGAAAAAAAAAGAATGGCAACTTGTGATTGGTCGTTGCTAAGAGCGACATCCATTGCACAAAGCAGGCGGCGCTGCTCCGTGCACCTCCGCAGTTGCTATGGCAGCAGACACGTTGTTGGGCTGCAGGATGCAAGGCACCAAGTATACTGTACAGTACATTCATTGAGGGTGCTTTTTGGAGTTAAACATTTAGAAGAACAAGAGAAGTTGATAAGGGGGAGTGCGGAAAGAAGAGTTTACTTGAGTTTACATGCATGGTTTCATCAAATAATGCAGCTCAATGTGACCATTAATAAAACTGTTTAATGTGAATTAAAAAAAAACTAAAACTTTAATATTTTAAACAGCAAATATAAGGACGTTCAACAACTTAAGAAAATATGAATTGAAATATTTTTGACCATGTTGCATTCAGGTCAGGTGTGTGGTGGCATACATGGCAGACTTGGAGGCAGTGTAGAATAGGTTCAGTTCCCATTTAGTCATGATGTGTGCGTGTGGTTCTGTCTCTATATGTGCCCTGTAATTGTCTGGAAACTAGTCTAGGTTGTAGTCTGCCTTTTGTCTGAAGTCACCTTGGCTGTAGGCTCCAGATCTCCGCGACCCTGAACAGGACAAGCCGTCTAGAAACTGTACGGGTGAATGTTGCATTCATATAGGCAGCTCAATATAGTAAGAGGCAAAACTGACACAATGAGATCCAATACAAGAGCTTTACTGCTCCCAAAACTGCATCTTTAACAAAAACATTATTTCTATACTTTGGATTGACTACACTATTTACATTCTAAATAGTATTACATGCAGTTGTTCATTCAAACTAATAACTGGCATTTAAAGGGGAAATCAACCCAAACATATTGTTTTCAAGCATATGTTCCCAGCAGACACACTACTTGAAACACGGCATTATGATTAATATTCAGTTTGTAGAATATGAGTTAAACAGCAATAACCACCCCGTTTTAGCCATCTCAGGCAGCGGCCATTTTATCACTTCTGTCAACTGAAAATGACATCACAACTACTCAGGGCTCAGGTAATGACCAATCACGGCTCAGCTTCAGAAAACATGTCAGCTGTGATTGGTCGTTATTTGAGCCCTGAGCAGTTGTGATGTCCTTTTCAGTCAGCAGAGCAGTGACAAAATGGCTGCCCCTGAGATGGCTAAAAACGGGTGGATTAACTCTTATTCCACAAACGCAACTTTTGTCCTGCCTAGAGGACATCAACGACTGGATGTCACAAAATTTCCTAAATTTCAACAAAAAGAAAACAGAAGTTATGGTGTTCGGTCCCAGTTGGCTCGTCTCCACCCCGCCCTGTTGATCTGAGCCCCCTGGCTTCATATCTAAAGCCAACAGTTTTAAACTTGGGTTTCAAAATGCACAGTGATCTTAAATTGGACCAGCAAATCAGCGCTGTTGTAAAGTTGAGCTTCTTTCACCTTAGACAGCTGTCTAAGGTAAAGCCCCTCCTTTCCCAACAGCACTTAGAAACAGTCATCCATGCCTTTGTTACATCTCGGCTAGATTACTGCAATGCACTTTATTTTGGAGTCAGCCAGTCCTCCCTCAAACGTCTCCAGTTGGTCCAAAATGCTGCTGCCCGCCTACTAACTGGAGCTCAGAAGATCGAGCACCAAACACCAATTGTGGCCTCCCTTCACTGGCTCCCAGTGCATTTCAGGGTCCAATTTAAGATTCTCCTATTTGTCTTTAAATCATTAAATGGCCTCGCCCCGGCGTACTTCTCCGAGCTCCTCCACTCCTACGCACCTTCCCGGGGACCGAGCCTTTTTTGTTGCTGGTCCTTCCCTCTGGAATGACCTCCCATTGGTTGTTAGGCAAGCCCCCTCTCTGTCCATTTTTAAAACTCAGTTGAAGACATATTTCTTTTTTCTGGCTTTTGATCAGACCTGAAATTTTCGGCTCTTTTCCGGTGTCGTTTGTATATAGTGTTTTATGTCAATTTATTAGCTTTATTTATTTATATTTTTATTTATATTTTATATATTATTTATATCTTTCCATCCATCCATTACCTATACCGCTTGTCCTCACAAGGGTCGCGGGCGTGCTGGAGCCTGTCCCAGCTGTCATCGGGCAGTAGGCGGGGGACACCCTGAACCGGTTGCCAGCCAATCGCAGGTACATAGAGACAAACAAACATCCGCACTCACAATCACACATAGGGGCAATTTAGAGTGTCCAATCAACTTACCATGCATGTTTTTGGAATGTGGGAGGAACCCAGAGTACCTGGAGAAAACCCACGCAGGCCCGGGGAGAACATGCAAACTCCATACAGGGAGGCCGGAGCCGGGATCAAACCCACGACCTCTGAACTGTGAAGCGGACGTGCTAACCAGTCGTCCACCATGCCGCCTATTTATATCTATATTTATCAATACATATATCACAGCCTTTTATTGTTTTTGTTCTATTTATTGTATTGTTTGTAAAGTGCTTTGTTACATCTCTAGCTGTTATGAAATGCACTATATAAAAAAAAATGTATTGTATTGTATTGTATTGTATTGTTTTATGTATTTGCCAGTTCTTGCTTTATTTACAAGAAAATCATGCAAAAGTAGTAAATATTCAGCATCAAAAACCTACACATCATCCCAATCGGGCGAAATCCTAGCGTCTCATGAATCGCAACCTGTCAAGAAATAACCGACCCATCCCACCCCCTAAAACATTTTTCTTAAGTTATCACACACCGCATCAAGTTAGAGTTTTACGCTCTAGAGGTGTCCCACATTTCCAAGCCGTGTCCAAAATGAGAGGTTGTATGGGAGACCGGATAACTTTAAATTTGATCAGTCCCAGGTGATTTCCTGAAATCAGCATCTTAACTGGTTTGGTCTGTTGTTTAATACGGCAGTGCATGTGGTTGTCGAGTGCTCTTACCACTACAAAGAGTTCTGAAGTTTCCAATGGATATCCTAGTGGATGGGCAAGTTCCATGTCTGCACCAAAGTCACTAAAGTATGGCCAAAGTCTGAACATGCTGGGTTTTTAAAAACAGAGTTGTACCGGAGATTGGGAGATTAGGGGTTCCAATTGAAACTCCGCTTTCCGCTCTCTTAACTGCTGGTCAATTAGAGTTTCAGCCGCATAGGAAACTCTCATGCAGCCAACTAATTTTTGAAGGTGTCTGTCAAGCCTCTGTAAAACCTAATTTTAGGGCTTGTTCATTCCAAGCACTGGCGGACGCAGAAGTATGGAAGTCACTGACATAGTTTGCCACAGATCTGTTAACTTGGTTAATTGTGGTCAAACCTTGAGACACTTCTGAGTAACATTAGATTGGGTCAAATGCATTTTCAGAAATTTTTCAGATGAGGAAAGGAGCGGACAAATTAACAGGCCGCCAAAGGCCACTCCCACTCTGCAGATTCCCAAAGGCAAGCTCTGCCAGAAAGCAACAAAATGACAGAGCAACGTGAGAGTACTTTTTTGCAAAAGATGAGGGATGCAGTTGTGTGCATTGTGTCAGAAATAATGACCTGGCTCCACTGAATAATGGTCAGGAGGAGCAATAAGAGTCTTGGTCTAAGATTGTGGTATAACCGGTGGCTCGTTTGGAGGGGAAACAGCACTACCAGGTGTTTGCTGCACCAACAATCTTAGTTGCTGAGAGATATTGCTGGTAGCAACCTCTTTGAAATTTATGGGTCAGAGTGGCAGAGATTTAACTTTTCACAAGAAGTGTCAGGTGAGTCCATGTTTGGCCACATTGTTCTGGAAGAATACCAGTATGGACCCAAAAGCATGACTGAGCAAAACCAGAGAAGTTATCCACTTTACAGAAAGTGTTAAGAAGGGAATCATTCACAGGCAGTGTGACCCAAGTAGACGCTGGAGCTCCTAAGATGACAAAACAAATGAGTTTGATGTGGCAACTGGTTAATGTCCAAAAGAGGTTTATTCACAGGAGTACAGTATATTGGGAGAAACTTGACAGGGTTACATTTCCAAGCTAAGTCCAAAGCCAGTAATCAGGTGTCAATTGTCAACTTAAAGCTTAAGTGTGAAGTAATTTCAGATAATGCCAAATGAAGTATAAGTAAAGTAATGAAACATCATACAAAAAATAAAGCATGAAAAAAATCATTTCTATTTTGTATATTTGACAAGTAATCTTTTCTCCAAAGTGAGATCCTGGCGAGCGACAACCTGGAAGTGAAACATCAGTGCAAAATGACGACGGCAGTGCGCAACATGGAAATTGTACAAAGCCAGTCAGAAATTGACTCGGAAATCAATATTTTAAATTCATCTGAGGTGATACAGTTGTTTGATGAGTTGGAGGAAGAGGAGGGTGTTGGCATGATGTATGTTGTACCATATATCTACAAGCCCGAACGACTGGACATGGAGTGGAGACTAGACTCGGATTTGGAAGAATGGTAAGCTATATGCTACGGTTAAGTCAAGCGTTAGTGTTTGAAATTCGGTGTTGTGCCGTGCTGTAAATTACACATGATGAGATAACTTACTTGGTCCATTTATTCTGCTAGCACTGAGAACACGCGTCATAGTGGGTTGGTGTCCCATATTGTCAAATTAGCGCTATTTCTTGTCACATTGTGATAGTACTAGTAGGCAAAACTAAGGTATGTTTAATAAATTATGAATGGTAAGTGAATTTATATTCACTTGATTGGCAGTTTTCCAGTAGGACCTGGCATGTTCATTCATCAACAGTCATGCCAGCTCATGGTGTAGTGGGTAGACCGTTCGCTCCGGTGGTGCTTGCTTATTTATTCCCCTTTGTGTCACGGGTTCTAATATCACTCTCTAACTTTATATTTTTATTTTTCAACAAACAAGGGAGAAGGGAATTACAAAGTAGATCAGGCGGCAGGCAGAGGTCAGGAGAACAGGGAGGGTCAGAGAACAGATTGGCCCAAATACAGATTCAGGTAGTGCTGGGCGATATAGAAAAAAAATCTTCTATCATGACATAGGCCATTTTATATCAGGATAATGATATACCACAATATATTCTCTGTTATTCCATTAAAAAATATATACAACATACGGTACTCATCACCGCGAAAATAGACGATTATATTGACGGAATAAAAGGGCTTCTGACTATGCTTAGTCGGACTATTTTTTTAAGTTTCCCGTCTGTCGTTTATCGCCTACAAAATGGGCGTCCGTCATAGGCAGATAGGTGGACCGGTCTGTCACATAGGCGGAATGCCCACCTCTGCGGCAAACGTTTTCTCACTTTATTTTGAAGTAACATTCACCTGATCGATATTAAATGAGAAAAGCATCCAGTAGTGCTGCAATATAAAAGTATAAAATTTAAACAGAAGCAAAGTAGTCAAGTCATTTTTGTACAAATGTATATATCAATCTAAATATGAGGCATAAAAAATACTGTTTCTGACAGAAATTGATTAAAACTTAAAACTAATTCTGAGAACATGTATTGTGCAGTTTTCAAAAATAAAAATAAAAACTCAGCACTGTTTTGTAAAAACGAATCACGTTAGTAATATTTGTATTCAATATTTATATATGTCTTTCCCTCTGTTGATTACTCCTCAAGAGAATGATACTTGCAAGAAGTGGAGCATATTCACTGCCATGGAGACTGTGATTTCTGACTTAAGAGTGAAATCGAAACGTGTTTACAAGCACTAGTAGCCAGCTGAAGCTCATTGCTAGCAAGCTGCTGTGGCCTATGTAGCACCGATCTCACCTCAACCTGCAAACTACCCGCAAGGCTGTCTCCGACGAATAGGAAAAACTATTCTATTGCTATTCCATTCTTTGTGCTTTGATGAAGCACAAAATGCAAATTAGAAGTAGGTCGAATTTTGTAGATGGAAACGCAAAGGAAGCCCGTTTAAAATGATAGTCGGATCAGCCTATAGGCAATTACCAGAGCTGGGCACTTGATACTTTTTTGCCGGCCCGGCCGCGACCCTCCACCCTTGACCGGGGTACCCTTCCGGTCTCGACCCTCCACCCTTATTCAAGAAACATATAGCCCCCCATACCAGCAAACCATTACACAACAGGTTTGCTACGACATATTTCCTGAGCGAAGAAGAAAGAGGGAGAGAGGTGAATTAGAGCGATGTTCTCCACATTCAATGAAAATGTCCTGCTGTGTTGCTTGTTAAAGTAGGGAAGACACCAGAAGAAGTGCATGAACTCCACTTTGATGTGCTAGCGTCATCCTTGAGTGCTGCGCACAGCTTGACTCGTGGACACAACGTTGTTTTGAAAATATATTACAGTTGCATTCCAAGTCGGGGGCATCGCTTCAAAAAGACAGCGACAACAATGGATATTGTGCCTGCTACAACCATAAAGGGACCTAGATGACTAGACAATGCATTTAAAGGTGGTGGCGAAGGTGGTACGTGCGTGAGTAGCTTCTTTACACACATATGTCACATCATAACACCCACGCCGCTGCCAAACTAGTTTGCTTCGCAGCAGCAACGAGCTGCATGCTGCATCCTCCCCTCCATGCTGGGGAAAGCTGTAGTCATTGCAACATGTGACATAACGGACCGATCACAAGAGCAGCAGCAATTCCTGATGTGTGCGTGGCATGTGTTGCAGACCTGTCGCCGACATGTCTCACCGCACAATGCCTCGGTCACGTGATGATGTAATGCGGCAGTTGCCGCTCGTGCCGACACAGGAGTATAAAGAGGCCTAAAGAAGCGTTTCGCCGAGTATGCTGAGATTAAATTTGAGGGACGATTAGTGGGCCGGACTAAAATCCACTTCAGCCCTTGTTTAGACGAACCCTTTTTCCCAAACGTGTCACCCCCCGCCCTTGGCCCAAAAAATGGGCGTCCGGCCAGGCCGGAGGGTGCGACTGGTCCGGCCCCGGGACAGACTTCCCAGCTCTGGCGATTACTATTTGTTCCGGCCGGACAAAAAGGCGGATAGACAGACGGCGGAAGGGTACCCCGGCATTAGACGGAAGGCGATACACGGACCGGGAAATTTTAGTAAAATGCCCAGCTCTGGGTATGATGACTATGTAATATGCAGAGCTGGGCAATATGTCCCTGGGCCTGACTGGTTGGACCCTGCGGCCCGGCAGGATGCCCATTTTCGGGGCGGGGGGTGACAAATTTTTAAAAAGGGCTGGACTAAGCATGGCCGGAAGTCGATTTTAGTCCGGCCCACTAATTGGCCCTCATGCGTGTGACGTGCTCGCGTGGGCGGCCAAATTTGATCTCAGCCTACGCGGGGAAGGACTTCTTTTTAGGCTTCTTTCTACCCCAACAACAGCGAGAGCGACAACTGGTTCACATGACCAACGCATTGTGCTGTTGGCGACAGGTCTGCCACACATGTCACACACACATCAGAAATTGTTGCTGTTCTGATCTGTCCATTATGTCACATGTTGCGATGACATACAGTTTCCCACACAAAGGAGAGAATGCACCACGCAGCTCGTTGCTGCTGCAAAGCAAACTAGTTTGGCAGTGGCGAATGGGTAAAAAGAAGCTATTCACCCACGTTCCCCCTTAGCCGCCACCTTCCAGATCGTTTTCGCAATAAAATTAAATGCATCGTTAGGTCATCTCGGTCCCTTTGTGGTTGTAGCAGGCACGATATCCATCGTTGTCACTGTCATTTTGAAGCAACGCCCCCCGACTTGGAACTTAACGGTTTCAAAACAACTTGTGTCCACAAGTATAGTCAAGCTGCGCGCAGCACTCAAGGACGGCGCCGGCACATCAAGGTGGAGTTCATGCACTTCTTCTGTCTCGTCTTCCCTACTTCCGTAAATACGCCGTAGCAAACCTGCTGTGTATAGTGGTTTGCTGGTATGCTTTTATTTTGAAGGCTTGGAAGTGTGAAGGAGGGGAAGCGTGGAAAATAAGTAACTTGTTGACTGTGACTTCTGGCCGTCTGTTGGACCCAAATAATTATACATATAATACGACAAATCCAACCCCGGGGCTCGCAATACAAGTAAGCACACGCAGTTGGGTAAGTAGTAAAGTACTACTGGCGCATTTGAAGCGTGTCCACAGCGGGTTCGAATTGTAAATTAGCCAGCTAATGATCTTTGAAACGCCTCTGCCGTTAGCATCTCTCCCGCGGCGACGTCAATGACGGACGCTTTTTTGGGGGTAACGGGGCGGGGCGGGGGCGGACAATGTTTATGAATATGGCCGGAGGGTCGTGGCCGGAAGGGTACCCAGGACAAGGGTGGAGGGTCGTGGCCAGACCGGCAAAAAAGGGCTCTGCTTTGCAGCTCTGGTAATATGGTTCACTTCCCTTGTAGTTAAGTCTACCACATGGTAGCAGCTGTGGAGTAGGTGACAATAAATAGAGAGTACAGAAGTGACACTGTAGACACTTTTCTATCATCTTTGCGATATATATCGCCATCTCGCCCAGCTCTAGATTGAGGTTCAGGCACAGAAAAAGGCTGGAGAGCATTTCTACGGCAGGTGACAAAATGGCACTGAGGTGAAGGGCAGAGCTGCTTATATAGAGCAGGGAACAGATAAGATCAACAAGGCTACTAATGAGGTGTGTCGAACTGAAGCACATGAAATGGCTCACAGAAACTGGGCTCTCAAAATAAAAGGCTATTCTCCATGTATTCCTTCTTCCTCCCTCATCCACAAAACACTACTTCGTAGGTTTATTGAAGACTCTAAATTGGTGTGAATGTGAAATAATTGTTGTATGACTATACCTATGTGCCCTATGATTGGCTGGTGACTAATTTGCAAAATGCATCACACCCAAATTAATCTGGGATAGGCTTTAGTTACCCAAGACAGACAAATACACTGTATCTGATATTGGACGAGTTTGATTCATTACGATACCAATTGTTTATATGTGATTGTAACCCCAATAAAACACTTGATAATAATGGAAATAACTGACCATTTAACAGTTTAAACGTGTTTTGTTTGTAAGATGCTGTATTATTGACAACAAATCACATTACCTGTACTTAATTTTTATGAAGGATGTCCAAGAGTAAACCTGCAAAGCCACACTTGAACTTTACTTGAACTTCAGACCGCTACATTCAACTCAATGAAATGAGAAAATCACCAAGAGTTAATACACATGTGAATAATTTACACAATCAATGTAAATGAATTGAACAAAATGACATATTACATGAACCATAACTTTTGTGAACAATATTATTAATCAAAGCAAATGACCAGACAGAAAAGCAAACCAATAACACTTTGATGTAAGCATTTCCGAACATTTTGCTGTCAAACCCCCATCAGCCCACGACCCTCGCATCTTTCTTGTATAGCTTCCATCTTGTGCCAGAGTGTGGCACAATGAATAACAGAACGGCACATTCCAAAAAGAGAGTTTCCAAACCGTCGGAGTGAAGAAGAACCCGCTTGGAGTACATTTCCGAATGCAGTAGTAATACATTATGAGCGTACTCAACACCCAATTGATACTTATGCCATCAAATGCAAAAATGGATGTTGCTGTGTTTTGTATTAGGATTACTCTCTGAACTCAACACTTGAGTACGGGTCATTGATGCACAGCACAGACAGATTCTTAATGTGTTCAAAGTCTGCCGTAATTGTCTAACTTCAGTAAGTTATCAGAAATGTGTATGTGAAATTCCACGCCCTGAAAGAAAGAAAAGAGAAAAGTCTTTAGCAGTTAGTACGGTTCATTTGTTTGACCTTGAAGTACAAGAGCAAGGCACTCTTGAGTTTAGTGAACAGGAGTCCCAAGACTGCTGCATTTATCATTGAAATGCTGAGCTGTCAAGTCACACCACATACCTGTCATGGAGGGCTCAAAGGTACAGAGCCAGCTCTTCTCCTCTGTTGCAGTGCATGATTCTTCATTGCATTGCATCGCGGGCCTGCTCACTATTGTTTTCAGCCCCATGTCAACATAATTCATTTCTGTATGTGACAGCTCCTGACTGTAAGAGTCTGGCACTAGTAGTTCAAATGTTCACATCAGCCTGAGATTGTGCCTTTCACTGTTTGCAGCTATGTATTCCTTAGACCTCAGGTCTCAAAAACACACTCCTCTTTGCAAATGTCATTTAAAATGTAGGTCGGCTTCACAATAGCAAAAAAGTATATTTAAGATAATTTAACATGCTGTTAGTGTTTACACACTGACTGTAAATTCAATGAGAGTGAATGACATTATTTTCAATTGAGCAGAGCAGACCCAGGAATGAGCATGCGGGAATGTAGAGACGACACTTTGTCATCATGCTTCTCATCGTGACATCTGAAAAGACCCACAGGTGCTGTACAAAGTGACTGTGTTGTCATATTTCATTTAGGCATCCTTCAGCAAAGCTGTAATTGCCTAATTAGCTTGTTAATTAGAAGATTAGCATTTACTGATGGAGTGGCTTGCTCTGTTGTGGTGAGAGTAATGCAGATTAAGTGAGAAGTTAAGGGTGCATAATTTCACACAATTTTACTGTCCACAAAGGGGTCGCAAATTATTCTTACAAGATTTGATTTTGCGTTTGAAGATGATGCTGAGCACTGCGTGTGTACATGTTATCATGGTGGCATGGTGGTTAGTACATCCAACTCCCAGTTCTGAAGTTGGGGGGTTCGCTTCACCGTTCCTGTATGGAGCTTTCATGTTCTTCACGTGTTTATGTGGGTTTTCTGCAGGTACTCTAGCTTCTTCCCACATTATACATGCTTCTTAATAGAACACTCAAAATTGTCCTTAGGCATGAATGTGAGTGGGAATGGTTGTTTATTTGCACGTACACAGCAATTGGCTGGCAGCTATTCCAGGGTGTCAAAGCCATAGAAAACAAAGTCTGGCCAGTGACATGCGCTGGCACCATATTGTCACTCAGCTTGACATAACAGAAGTGCAATGCAAATCAATTAACTATTTTAAAATGTATATGTTAATCTCAGAGATTCACCATGACCACTTGAACTATTGAATAAAATACACTAGGAAATTGGCAATCCAGAAGGGGAGCTGGGGTTGCGTTGTAATCGCTGCTGCACTGCTCTCCATGATCAATCATGATCAATCATACTGGAACTTGTCCTTCCTCATGTCTTTCAGTTACTGTCCCAACAAAATTAGGATCCTGTATTTTTGCTTAAAATTACCACATAGACCATAACCTCTGAAGTGGGTGACCTGTTCATAAGGGTTAATATAGTGGTTGCACCAGTGGCGTTCAGGAGAAGTGCCAGATACTGTATATAGTGGTCAATAAGAGACATACTGTAGAATGACTCAGGGAGTCCTTACAGTTTCACTCTGAACACGGCGCAAGCTCAAATTGATTCCGGTGTGTTGATGAATCAATGAAATGATTGCTGATTGCTGATAGTGATCAAATGTTGTTGTAAAATGTTGTAACAATGACTAATATTTCTCAAAAGCTGCTATTTAATTATTATTATTATTAGTAGTAGTAGTAGTATTTTTGTGTTTTACTTGTCAGGTGAGACAATTCAATCTGCAACATTGTTCCTTGGCAGAGAACGGAATGAGCGCGAATTCAGCCTGTAGAATAATCTGTTGGGTTGACTATTTGTGTTCAATTTATTGGGAAGAAAAAAACAACGGCTCAAGATTATAATTTTTTAAACTTAATTTTTTCATAAGGGTGCTTGAAATTTTTTAAAATGTTTGAATTTGATGTTGCAAATTTATGGCTACAAAAGTGAACAAAATAAAGTGCTTGTACTATACCGCTTTGTACTTAATTAAATGCTCAAGGTACTTTCTTATTAGATTCTTATTAGATTGTAATTTGTATGTTGAATACATGCAGTCAATTTCTTCTCCCTCTGTTGTTATGAAAAGTACTTTTGGTGGTCTATAACACTGTAGATATGTGCCGGGGTAGTAACCACATCAGTAAGAAACTGAAAAATAAACTGTCCCACAGCATACTATTTATAACAATTACCTGCGTTTGTGTTGTGCATACATAAATGAAGAAAAGATTAAGACTTAAATTTATTCAGCTCATTTTTTCCCCGATGAAGAAAAAAACTGTGAAGAGGTCACAGTGTACGGTGTCTAAATCACTGCGGCCAAGCTGCCCTCTGTTCAGCTTGAGTATTGACATTATGCCAGCTATGACACCATAACTCAGCCCACTGCGATGGTCATTTGATAAATGGTATCATAAATTGTTGACAAAACAATTTGTGATGTATTATGTTTCCGATGGGTTGTACTGCTTATCAAATCAAGTAATCTGGCAGGGCTTTCCATTCATCAGCATAAGGCCAGCACGCACTGAGGATAGTGATGACTTTGTTGTTTGGCGACATACATTTCCAACGCAGTGCGGTTGCAAACAGGAGACACAATACACTACAGTTGCACGCAAGTCAACACCTTTGAAATGACAAGTACAGGCCAAAAAACTCATATTTAAATCTTTGCACCAAAGTCAAGAATATGCATTATATTACGGTCATTTGTTATGCGTGAAGCTAACAGGCAGTGGCATTTAATATTAAAAAAAAAAATAATCCAATGTGTCTTCCAACATCAAGGTTATAATAATATGTGATTCTGTATGCACAATTTTGAATCTAAAAGCTCAAAAGAAGTAAACTATCAGACAAAGAAATGTTCATAAAAGGATGTGTATGAATCTCAAGGCTAAAAATAAATAAACTATCAGATAGAAAGGGTCATAAAAGGATGTGTAATAATTTTGTATTCGGCATGTTTCTAATAAGGTGGTCCCAGTGCTCAATTAAAAATAAAAATTGGACACAAGACAATTTAATGCTTGTATCAAATCTGTTAGACTGTCAATTTTCATGTACATTTCAAGTGACACAAATTGGGTAATATGGCTGTGTTTCACTGATGGAACACATGAAAACAATTGCATGCACGGATGCCCAAGTGGTGTGTGAATAACTCCACAATGTTCAACACGTGGTAGTGACAACACAGAAACACGCGATAATACATAACACAAATATTAAACATTACGTAATGTTTTTTGTTGGCCTAGGCTGACTCTTGCCTCATTTATTTGAATGAGGCTAACCTCCACATTTGTCCTCTTGTCAAAATCAGCATTTATTTAACTTATTTTCTTCCACCTCTAATGAACCACATTTAGACCACATTTAATTTTCCATGCTTTCACAGGAGTTTAGAATTACTGCGGGTGTTTATTTGCGTTGTTTGGGCAACTGTGTTTGTATATCCATCACAAATTGGTGCATTTTGATAAGATCACGCTCCACATTGATGAGCTACATCCAATCTGTGTTTTTACGCTGGATTGGCTGGTATGTATCAGATTTCTACCCACACTAGGAAGAGACCTGATTCCGTGCCACTTGAACTGTGACGTCTAAATCTGCCCTAACGTTTCAGCTACTGCTCTATAGTTTTGGAGAAGGCAGGCAGGCAGGTAGGTTGGTAGGTAGCTATTGGAAAAAAAAAATATATATATATATATATATATATATATATATATATATATATATATATATATATATATACATTAATATATTTTATTAAAGTAGCGACCTTTTTAGTTTTCAAGCAGCAGTGCATCAATGCATAACGACATTTCACTGACAGCAGGAGTTCATTTATTTATTTATTTTATTTATTTTAAACCATGTTCCTGATTTTTTGGGGTGATCAATCCCATTGTGTGGTCTTGTGTCAGATTAAAAACAAAAGAATGATATTAAATCTAAGACTCAGAGAATTCATTAATGTTGCAGTTGTGACAAGTGTAGGTGTGAACGTGACTGCACTCACCACTAACTGTCTTTTTTAGGTCCTTAGCAGAAATTAAGCCTGAAAACAAAAAGAAAGTCTGAGGGAGATCACGTGTGTCTCAGCAGTCAGACTCGTACATGTAGTCATGTAGTCATTTTAATAAATGCAAAAAGAAATTTCTTTATTTTTAGCTTCAATGGAGTCACCAGATAAAACTTAATTGTCAGCTTCCTTCAAACACCTTCAGGTGAATGTGTCCCATTCATATGAAACATACAGTCCAATATTTATGAAGCGTGCCGCCATACACGTCTGCGCTGCAGCCAATTTTCAGCCGAGATATTTGATCTTAAAAGCCATTGCTCAATAGCGTCTCCACGCTCTTGATCAAGAAACAATTGTTGTATCTTTTCATCATGACGCGGCTTGCTGGGAGTCGCCTGTCCATCCTTTTTTTGACAGTGGGCGACCTCTGGGCTTCAAAGATACATTGAAGTTCTGCAAATAGACTGTCAAACATGGAGCCCAATGAATGCTGCTGCATCGGTCCACGCCAGCTCAAGTACCATTCAGTCATTCGCTGTTGCCACCATGGAATATATTTGTATAGCCTTCAAAGCTTTTTAGCGCAGCAAAGCCCTCGGCACAATGCACTGCATATTTCTCTCCATTTTAGAGCATTTTGTTGAGACAAAAGGATGAGATGACCTGCTGGTTTGTGACATTTAGTAGCCACCATCTCCCTGACAAGGCTATGGAATTTATGAAATGGGTCATTTACTCGCACATGAGTCTTACTTAAGACTCCTGTTAAAGCCACATGACCCCTAGAGATAGGGAAACGTATCACTGATAAATGCTAATGTGGTTCACATTAATTCTGTGGATGAATATGACATATTTCACAGCTGGAAAAATTAAAATGAAGCATTGTGACGATTTGTTATTTTCTGTGTCCGCGGCGTCATTCTGCTCTTTAGCAATTAGTAGTGAATTTAATTTGGTAAATGATCATAATAGGCATAATTTTTGTGTGTGATGATTTGTGAAGAGTGGAAATAGCTGATTTGACAGGTTTCAGTATTCCATCAAGAGGTTAAAAACTGCAATTGCAGCAGATGTATATGGAGGGAAAAAAATTGCTCTGTTCGAAGATTTGTTTGTTTTAAACGATAACATTTCATCTCAATCCTCATTTTGACGTATCCTGCACATATTTCTCAAGAATGTATCGTTAAGTAAGCTCTCAGGGTTAATTCTCCTCAAGAGACTTTACCTCTGGCCCACTGTGCAGATCATAGTAATTATGCTTTCCACATGTGAATTAAAACAGTTGGAAACAAAAAGGTCAGCTTTCATCATCTGACCCCATGACCTCAAGTGGAATAAGAGCTCAAAAGTGCTTCATTACAGCACATTAGGTGAATACTCAAATTTGGGCTTCAAGGGTTCAAGGTAAGTTTTTAACTAGCAAAACATTCATTTGTGTGCCCTTAAATGGTAATGTCACATAAAATGTATGATTTTACTCCACTAGTCCTTCAGTTTAACTGCATGTGTCACAGCAATTGTATGACTTGGATCTCCTGATTCATGTTTGTTATTTGTCAATAGACTGTAGTATTTTCTGTATGTACAAAAGAAGTCTTAGTCACTAGATTTACGTGACCCCCCCACCACCCCCTCCATGTGTACAAATTTATATATATGTGTAGTGAAACCAAGTCACAAATGTTACACTTATTAATAATTCATAGTCATAAAAGTAGTTATGTAAATGTAGTCTGCATATGCACATTATAGATTTTTTTTCTTAGTGAGTGCATTCTTCATAGCAAAAGAGAGTCAACTAATGTATGGAATTTTGAGTGATTGGTAAAACAAAATAAATGACTTATCACATATTTTGGAGAATAAGACAAATAACTGTTTTCTTAAAGATGAAATGTAACAAATAGCTCTGGCTCCGTCGTTAAAGTATTGTTACTGATTGCAAAAGAGTTCCAGAAACAAAGATTGGCGAAAAAAGATGTTCAGGTGCCATTAACCATGCTAACTATGTGAGCATTGCTATATCTGCACAACATGGGGTGCACTTTAATTAAAAGAATTGGGAAAGTGCTTAGGTGACTACGATGTATGACAAGAGATAACACAAAAAGTCTTGTGGATCAGGAACCATTTTTTTGCCTCTCATTGTACAGCAACAAATCTTTCATTAAGGTTTAGGTATTAGATTAAACCAGAACCAGTATCCAATAGTAATTAACTTGAGTATATCGCGAGGCCATTTTTCACATTAAAGTAACCTTTTAATAGCTGAGCCTTTAACTCCACTGCAGGTAATGACTTTAAAGGGTGCTTATTAAAAGGGAAATGGTAATGAGCTTTAATAAAGCAGAACAACTTTGAAATAAAGAGCGCTTTTCAATGGAAAAGGATGGAGGGATCGGGCCGTGATTCCATTAACGAGACTAATGATTCTTTATCAGCCCTCTTATGTGTACATGGAGCTAACATTAACAGTGATTGAGGATGGGTCTCAATGAAAAGATGGGCCTTTTCATTGCCCTTTAAAAGATCAGATAAGAGGAAAAAGAACTTTAGCGGCTAAAATCATTGAGAATTGATAACACGAGTCATATGACCTCCGACTCAGAAAGCAGAGCGGGAATCTCCTTCAGCACATGTGAGCTGTAACAATGCAGTACATCCGTAATTATAAAATAAATCGGTCTCATTATGTCCGAAAATGGAAAGGGAAATGGTCGATTAAAGATGAAGTGTCCGAATTTGACTTACAAAGGGTGAACTATACAAGGTATTTCAATGTTAGGTTTGATGTGTCACTGGTTTGAATTTGGAAGTTTTTCTTTCATGTGTATTGTACATTGTAAAACAGTATTTCTGGTCAACTGGCAATAGACTAGGACTGAATACTTCAAATGAATTTTGCGTATCTTTGAAATGTAGATACGAATTAGACAACTGCGCAAACAACACCAATAGGTCTAATGTTGTGTAAATCAAAACCACAGCATACGCGTAGCCCATTCAATAAGATGAAAATATGGCAGTGTAGGTGTCAAAAGAAATAATACTATTACAATAACCAGTGTAGGAAATACCAGTGTGAGTTGCATTTAAATTGGGGGGAGGTCAGTCAAGGCCAACTTGTAGACGCATGTTATTTGTATGATTTGTTTGTTTGTTTTTAAAATACATGTTAGCACTACCTGATGTTGGCACCTCTGTACTTTTACAAGCATTTGCGGCGTGCGCCCCTGCTGGTTGTGTCAGCTATTATCCACGATGTAAGACAATCTATAATCATAGACAACTATAAGATATGAAAATACAGTATCTGTAAATAAACAGTAAAAAAAAATCTACTCTAGCAATTAAAATGGAAATTGACTGTATTAGTTTTTATTGAACCACAAAAACATGGCACAATTGTCTAGAAAGAATCAGAATGCCACTAAGTGAGGTGATGTACTACCTAATCAGCATTGATCATTCACTCCATTCACTGACAGCACCTGCGCATTTCAGGGACAGGGACACTATACACAACAAGCGTGTGGTGTGTATACTGTAATGTTTGTGCGTATGCGCATGGGTGTGTGTGTGTGTGTATAGACTGGTGATCGGTCCAAGGGGTTTTCTATTTGGCTTATCCTAATTACAGTTGCAGGGGAAATAATACAATAATATTAATAGCAAGTAAAAATAATGCTGTGAATATACACTTTCACTTTTAACTGCAAGACATAATTGATTTTTCTAAGAATCAGCGCATATTGAACCAAAAAAACGTGAGCACAAAACCAACAACCGAACCGTGCCTTTTGTAAACCATTTCATCCATAATCATAGACAACTAACCACTGTTTAATTGCCTGTTCAAGATGTGTTTATCAATTGAGATTCATACATGGTATTACTAAATGGGATTATGTTGTTCACTAATTTTGACAACTGACTAAAGCAGGGGTCATCAAATCCGGTCCTCGAGGGCACCTGTCCTGCAGGTTTTCCATCTCTCCCTGCTGTAACACACCTGTTAAAATGATCAGCTCATCAGCACGCTCATGGGAAGCCTGATAATGATCCTGATCATTTTAACAGGTGTGTTACAACAGGGATAGATGGAAAACCTGCAGGACAGGTGCCCTCGAGGACCGGAGTTGGTGACCCCTGGACTAAAGTGACTATTGTGCATATGATTTAAACAACAAAATTATGATGACATATTTTGGAACGAACATCCCCTGATCAGTTTAGGTCAGGGGTCTCTAAGTCTGGTCCTCAAGAGCCCCTATGCAGCCTGTTTTAGATGACTCCCTCTTTCACCACACCTGATTCAAATGATCAGGATCATTATGACGCTTCCAGAGTTTGCTGATTAGCTGATCATTTGAATTAGGTGTGTTGGCGGAGGGAGTCAACTAAAACAGGCCGGAAAGGGGCTCTTGGGGAACTGCCTTGGGCGCCCCTGGTTTAGGTAAACACGCAACAGTCACTTGGAAATTGTGCGAAATGTCGGCTAACTGTGTAATCTGTACATTTGCAAAGATGTACTGAGACAATACCGACGTACTATGACATTTAAAATTCGATGAATAGAGTGAACGATAAGGTGATTTTGAGATTTGTTCATATTATTTTGAGAATGTAATTTCTGTTTCAAGAAATGAGCCAAACCAGTGCACAAACAATCTACTTCGTAGATAAAGTAAATACAGTACCATCTGGTGGATATGGTGGGGCAATGCCCTTCACGTAGAATCACCATCATGCAGGGCTCACAATCATAGAGTCGATGTAAGATAACAAAAAAAGGAACAAGGAAGTGAAGATTAAGAATTGACGCTATAGAGAATGGATATAATTAATTCAATCTGTGGCAAGCAGCTGGAGAAGGACTCCAGCTGACAGCGGCACCTGGGTGTGCAGCGCCGGCTGCCTGGGGCGGCGCTGACTGTCTCAGCATCCCTCGCGCCAGCATTCTCCCCAGCCTCCCCAAACACTGTGACGGCCCCTGGGCCCCCACTGGAGCTCTGGCTTGTTCCCCCCACCCTCCGTCTCATTGTTTGCAGGCGGCGACCATCCAACTAATTAAAGGGATGATTTGTGAAATGCTATCCTATTGTTAATTAGTTTGACACTCGCTCAAAACAGTCATCCAAAAATAATGTTTGCCTGTGAATCCGATGCAATATGCACATTTAACAATAAACACGGAAGGCGTTACACACATGATACCTGTTTCCATTTGACAGAAGTCTTGTCAATCACCATGGCGTGTAAGCACTGTCACAATACGAATGATACCATCTCACTGCCAGCGACAACGCTTGCGCTGTGTTCGTACAACACTTGGCTCTCAGAAGCCAAACACACAACATGGCTAAACGAACGACTGTGCACATCCTGAACAATTGCTCTCCTTCTTCCATGTTCTCCCTCATCTCAACGTCTTTTAATTACTGGTGAAAAATGAGTTCATTTGGAAGATAAATAGTGCGTGTCTGTTTTGGCTTGGCAGGACTAAAGATGGGTATTTTTCACTGCATTATCATGTAAAGAAAACACAACATTTACATTTCCTACACAGCCACTCAAACAACATTGCAGCAAGCTTCCAAAGACGTGATAAGTGTACATCAAATTGTATTTGTTGTGGGAAAAGGCAGAATATTGCCATTATATTTTCCACTAATATATATGTAACTTTGCGGCTGTGACCAAGTGTAAGCATTTCAGTGAATTCCAATTCAAGTACAGGTAGGGCAACATTTTTAGAGAATCAAAGTTTCATGCTCTGCAGCTAAAATATTTAAGGTAAGTTTTTAAATGTAACATGCGTTCACAGTCTTTCATGCGTTCCACCGAGAAGACGATAACAATTTTCGACGGGTCTTCCAAATATGACTTCAAACAGGAAACTTGTTTAAATAATATACATTTATTTCTTATTCAATATTTATCTGCCATGCGGTCATGATCAAATCTCATGTTCAAATGTTTTCATATCGTTAATAAATACTACATATTATTCTGATGTTGTGGTTAGCGGTGGGTGTGAACTCAGGTGTAATTTGGTTGGAGTCTGTCGAGATTAATTTTGTCAGCCACGTGATGAATGCAATCCTAGGGGAAGCTCCGATGCATCAGTGTCATTCCGGATGAGATTTTTCATGGGAGTTGAGAGTTTCTAAGATTAAGTGCAGTATTAGTCAATGTTTTGGGGATAAGACTTCACACTAATTTAGTGAAGAGCAACAACCTGCAGAGGAAGCTCCATTAGCAATGACAATGAACTACAGCTCCAGTGGGAAAATCTGATTAACACTGCACGCTGAAATTCTGAAGTCATTTCACTGCTTGGGCAATAATTCTACATTTGCAGGAATACCGGCTCCTAGAGTGCTTTTGTCGCTGCCAAAATATCTCTTTAGTGGAGTATTGTCATATTTCATGAATCCCCAGGAGGTGACGTGGTAGTTAGCTTTGACACTGGATTTATAGATGTCAAGGGAAGCAAACACAAGAGGCGTATTTATTTGGGGATTTAGAAATATTGCTGAGCATTTGTGAAACAACATTATCCACCAAATTTCAAACAAAAGCAGAGCCAGGCAATCTTGGAATCAGCTAGTAGTGCACTGCTCCGGGTTGAAAGTTTATTCACACAACACAGAATGACCTTTTCCTTTGGAATAGCTCTTCATTTTTCCACCATTTTGAAGGCAACTCTCTCTATTGAAATCAGATGTTGTGAATATACAACACTGACACGCTGCTGTCAGTATTGATTTCCATTCCTCCAAGAAATATGGTGTTGAAATCCTCTCCAGGCAGATAAGTATCTCTACACACGACTGCCAGATCTGATTGCCTTTCTGCAAAGCGGCGTATATTGGAGTCCCTCTCAATGAACTCCACACCACATTGTATTTTTCTACTTCTGCAGCCCTCACAGAGCCCTCATCTAAATAAGATTTTTTTCTTCCATGCTTGGCAGTTTTCACAATCGTTGTTGTGTAGCGGGCCTGAGGTGTTAGACGTAAGTGGGGTGAGTGGGGATTCATTGTTTTTAGAATGGAGGCTAGCGACCTCACCAAGTAGGAGATGTCAGAATGTATTGCCATCAAAATTGGGATGTTTATGTCGTGTGCACTTGGCACTTTTATCTCAAATAATACAGTAATGTATGTCTGATGTTTTCAGTTTGATCATATTTTGTCTGTTTATATAAATGTGTAGTGAAACACATGAAAGCTAAATCAACACACTTCTCTACAAGCTGCTATGAAATGACAGCAAGGTTTCAATTAAAGTTGAGAACTGAATCAACAAGATGAAAAATTTTCAAAAGAAAGACAGCAATTTGGCCATTTGATGGGATTAAAACAGATGAGAACTCATTCTTTCTATTGTGCTTTCCCTAATAATAAATACCATGAATGCCGCTAAGCTAACACAGTACAACACAAATACTCCTGGTGTCCGTTCACAAAGCAGGTTTAGTGAAACCTCAGAAATGTCCCTCATTTCAGGGTTAACAGACTCTAAGTACTAAACCTGCTTTGTGAAACAGACCCCTGCACTGTGTCTCTTGTTTGTCTTTGCATGCTCTAAAATCAGGACACAGAAATAAAAAAAAAAAAATAACATCACACTGATCGCAACTATGCCAAATTCAATGAAGTTTTTACCCAATATGTTTTCCTTAAATATTCACATATTCCTTTGTAAAATGTTCCTTATTGTAAGATAAAAACATTGGGCTGTATTCTAACTTGGCTTCCAATGTTTTCCATGATATAGAAGGCTTAATGACAGGCACACACTATATTCTAAGGCTTATATAGCATCTGAAATATTATCATGCATTATCATTTTATTGTGCAAGAAGAGAGATGAGCGTGTGATGTCGTGGTAGGGGAAACAGGGTTTGATGGTTGCAGCTCCACACAGTGCACTAATACATTCAGAGCTATGGGGGTCTGGCATTGTCTGCGCAAGCTATAATTAAGCCGTGCATTAGAAAGAGGGCTGGAATAAAACATGAGTATACAAATGCAGCCTGGAGCTGATGTTCTACTGATTATTACAATGCAGATAAAGCATTCTTCACAACTGCCTGTGTTTGCTGGAGCCTCCAAAAACATCTGGACCTTTTAATTGAAAAATGGCCTGGTGTTTCACCGTGCTGATTTGTACTAAGTGAAGTCAACAATTAAGACAAAAAAAAAAAAAAAGCCTAATTGATAGAAATTGCATCGCTTCATTATTTGGTCTTCTAGTCAAGAAAATGGGTTTATCCATTATTTACAGGTCACGGAGCAGAGGCCAAGCATTGCTGTTCTCATTGCGACGTCATCTCAAAACAGCTCAGAGCTCAGCGGATCTGCGACGTTCCCTTGCATGAAATCAATCATAACACGAATATTATGTTCAAACTAATTACTTCTTATGCTGCTTGTGGTATAGCAGGGTACCCAAGTATGCATGGGTTATTGGTTCCTTACTCATGTACCGTTTAATTATAATCAATGTTAAATGTGAAATTGTGAATTAAAGATGCAGCAAATGAAAATTTACTTAGCTCACTGTTTGGCAGCATTTAACTCTTGTGAGTGTGGACAGCACATAGTTTCTAGTCATTACTGCCCAATGTAGTGTAATAACATTAATATTATATGATAAGCTAGCATTAGAATTATTTGTCTGTGACTGTGTGAAACCACAGTAGTTAGGTTGGAAAAGGGACAGATTGAAAAGGAAAATTCTCCACCAGCCACATACAAAAAATGCATGTGTACTTATATAGCCAGTAAGTTGTATTTTTTTAATATACATAAAGCCACACACTCCTCAATAGTTCGAAGAAGCAATAGCGATATGTTAGCATATCTTAATGAATGGCGATCTTGACTGTAACGATTGAGGGTTTTTGATGGCCAACATTCCTTCAGCCTCCCTGTCTGAAGAGTGGAGATGAGTGGGTCTGGGGCAGAGGCCGTTCATCTGCCAATATGGCAGCGACCTGAGTGATGGGCATGTGGCGATGTCACTAATGATCAGACCATAATGACTCGCTGACAGGGGAGGAGAGCAATAGATTGTCACTGGGGGTTGAGTTAAAGAGGGGCCCTAATGATCTGCCAACAAACACTGGCAAAGCACCTCCTTTATCACTCCATCTTCTTCCTCTATTCCTCATCAGGTTCCTCTCCATTGGAGGAAGCCCCTGTGTAGTGTCTCAATGCCATCTCACAAGGCATGTAAACATCTGTCACCTCTGTATCTATATTTCATGCTATTACCTCTTAGGCCTTGAGCTGCATGCTGTAAGCCTCGGGGTACTTGATTTCCGCCAGCAGGAGCTTTCAGTGCAGGAAGGATCAAGTCATAATTACGGTGCCGCATTCTGGTGTTTTAGCAGCGGATGTCCTATATAGCGAGTCGCGACATCCCAAGTGGCTGCACTTCTGTGGCGCTCAGCAAAATGAAGAATACCTTATGACCTCAATTTTTATCAGATGCTCTGTTAGTTCTGTTTCAACTCTAGTTCTTAACCTGGCATGGGAATCAATTTGACAGGTACAAATTCACCTAAAGTCATTGAGTCCATGAAGCATTTGTTAAAGTACACTTTGTACTGAAAAGATAAATAAAACAGAGTGTAAAACAAAAGTTCTCGATTGAGCACACAATACGTGCATGTTATATTATATGTAATTCATTATAGCAATAATCGTTATGACTAATAGGCAGCTTCATGACAGCTATATGGATTGACACATTCAATATATGGACAGAGTTAATGAGATCTATTTACAGCTAGGGCAGCCTCCACTTTTCAGGGAAGTGTGATTATTTTTTTTCTTTCTGTTTGTCCATTCATTCAGGAGAACATTTGTGTGGTCAGTAGTTACTCATGCAAAAAAGACCAGCTCACATTTGAATAGTTGATGGTGTTGGGGTTGGGGACTTTCACACCAAACTCATCCAAGTTTGCCTTATTTCGACCTTGCTTTTTGCAATGGAGCATATTCATGTTGGAAGATACGGAGACCTTCGCCAAATTGCTCCCACAAAATTGGAAAATAGAAATTTTCCAAGGGTACAGATCAGGTTGTGACCCAATACTTGTGTCACTATCAAGTTGGTGCCACACATAACTTCAATGGACACAAATATTTGAAATACCTACAGGAGAATTTCTCCCTATTCAGTTATGTTTGCACTTTGCCACATTGTCCCACTATCATTATATCCCTTAAAAATCAAAGCATAAGTGGAATAAAGCTACAAGTACTTAGTTGATTTGAGTGATAGTTAATGAGCAACTGCTACCCACTACATGATCCATTAACTGGTAATGGAGGCGCAGACCCCTACTCTAAGGTTCCTCGTTAAAATTGTTCTATTACGTCCCAATTTTAAGCCATCAAACTAATGTACTTGCGGATGAATTTACCCTATATTGATTTTACATTACATGAGTAATATTTGGGAAGTCTTCAGGTCTTAAAAGCACATCAGAACATTAAAATGTATGAGGAATATTAGTTGGGACTGATTATTTTGTGTGATGTCATCACATGAGATGAACATTGCAGTGCACTATACAGAAACACCTTTTAGTATGATGCATCACAGTTCAGACCACAAACACAATGATGAACATACTGTATTGTTAAATGAATACAGTGGTGCCTTGACTTACAAGAACTAAAGTCATCCTGTGACCAGTTATCTTGTAACTCAAAACACGTTTCAAATCATCTTTCCCCATTGAAATTAATCTCTCAGCCTTACTCTTAAAACTGCTGCGTCAAAAAAAAGCCAGATTGGGTAATACCTTAACCAGCACTTGGTCCAAAAGTGACTGAGCCAGTGCACTGGGCTGAGGATTTGACGCAGCAAGTCGAGTCAAGAGCCAACAAGGGATGAAAACTAACCATACTGAGGAGTAAAAGCTACCAAAAAATGGGTTACCAGTTATCAGTATCACTGTGGTTAAATATAACACTAATTGTACTACCAACATTTTCTAAGAAAGAAAAGAAGCAACATTCTCCTGCCAAGGGTCACCCCAGCAAATCAATCACATGATGTTTGGCACAGTTTTCATACCGAATGCCCTTCCAGACACAACCCATTGCTTTTTTATCCAGCTGTGTCCACGAATCGGCATACGGCGAAAAGGTTCTTGCCCAGGGACCCTCCTGGATGCTACCATTAATTCTGACAGGGATCCTGAATCCTGATCCCTGTGTTCAAAGTCAGTTGTGTTACCCACTGATCCATCCAGCCAAAACATTAATGTGTTTTAAGAATGCTAAATTTTCTTCAACTTCAGTACACCAGTCTGGCCAAAACGGCAACCAGTGTCAGCCCACCTCAATCCAATCTTCAACTCACTCACACTATTCTGAGTCAGAATAATGAAGTTAGTGAGTGGGCTAGGAAAACAACCCAGAATTTTTCAGTGTGCAAAAAAATTACCAACAAAAAAATTAACTTGTTTTAAATAAGAAAAATAAGCATTGTATTTTATACAAGCATACGTTAATAACATAATAAAAATAGAATGTAAAGAATGAATGGGTCCGAATCCGGCCCTGGCCTTCCTGTGTGGAGCTTGCATGTTCTCCCCGAGCCTGCGTGGGTTTCCTCCGGGTGCTCGGGTTTCCTCCCACATTCCAAAAACATGCATGGTAGATTAATTGACGACTCTAAGTTGTCCCTAGGTATGACTGTGAGTGTGAATGTTTTTTTGTCTATGTGTGCCCTGCAATTCGCTGGCAACCAGTTCAGGGTGTACCCCGCCTACTGCCCAAAGACAGCTGGGATAGATTCCAGCACCCCCAGTGACCCTCGTGATAAGTTTGGATAATGGATGGATGGATGGATGGATGGATGGATGGATGGATGAATTAATGGGATTGTGTCTCATGATTTCATGCATCCATTGCGCAGCTCCTTCGGGAATGCACATCTTGGCCACCAGGGCACAGTATAACACGTGCAAATGTCACAACTGCTCGGTCTGCTACAGTAATAGTCATTTTTTGCAAAGGATGAAGAATATATGCCTGTGAGCATATATGTCTGTCGACATCAGGCGTCTCAAACTCAATTTATGTGGGGGCCACTTGAGATAGAGTCTGGATGTGTCTGGGCCACAATAAGTATTTCACCCAAAAGGGGTTCAAATAGGGACGGGCGGATCGATACCGAAACATCGATATTCCGAGTGTTCAGAGTGCTCAATTTTAAGTATCGATCCTCACGCTGAAGTATTGATATTTGCGATTAATTCATATATATAATATGTTTATTAATCTATCATTTAGGAGGTTGTATTGTTAGTCAATCAGAATTTTCGCTGTGTTGCCAAAGGCAAAGAGCTTTCTGCCTTGGTAGAAACAGACTGCTCTTGTTCCGCCCACCAGTACTTTGTAAATGCATTTGATTGGATGAAGAATGATCAGAGTGAAGGCCCATGTCTAGTAACACTGCATGGAGTGCACGCCACTGTTGACAAGATGACATGGAAGTGGAAACAAAATAGTGTTTTGTTTTTTTTAATCCCAAAAGAAAAATAAAATCACATCACTTCCGGTATCGATATCGGATCAGTATCGCGATATTTAGTCCAGATTACTTGGTATCGAATCCAACATCACTGGTGTCGCCCATCCCCAGGTTCAAGTATTCAAGCATAAAAAGAACAACTGATACAATCTTCTAATGATTCAAAAAAGAAAGAAAAAAGACAGCCAGGGCAACAATATGGCTAAAAAACATCGGGGCTTGCATTACCATTAAACTTTGATGACAAGCAAGGGGGCTATAAAATGGCCTGGCCGCGATTTTGAGACACCTGGTCTTCATGTTTTGATGCACCGTTTTGTGCTCAAATAATAATTGCTTGAATCATTCCAGCAACTCAACATTGATGCTTGTTTCATTAGCTCCTCTATGGCATTTGCATTGTTTGTTAGCGTGAAGCTACACAGCTTTCAGACTTTGTAATGTGGTATTTGGTCAAATACAAATTGTAATTCCATCTGTTTTATGTTTAGTTTTCCAGTGAACTTCATCTATGAGTCAACTGGCTTCTTTTCTTTGATGTATTGTTCACGATCTGCCAAACTGCTGCTTGTTGTCAAATTCACCAACTCACATTTAATGCTCTTAACTCACATTGTTGCTCACAATTTTTGACAAAAACCCTAACAATGGCTCCCAACTTAAAAAAACTCGACACCGTTTGATGAATGCATATTCTCATCTTGGATCATTTTGTTCAAAACAGAAACATTTTATGTTTGATTTCAAGAACAGATGAAAGAAAGAGTTACTCTATTTCACATTTTCCAGGCCTACAAAGAGATCCCAAACATGAATGCTGTGCTTTAAAACTGAACAACTGAAAAAAGACCTGTTACAGAGAAGATGGCCAAATAAGGATGGTTTATATGAATGAAAAACAACCACTCAGCAGTTCTGCAATTCACTGTTTTCTTTTTCCAAGTTTTGATAGACTTGCCAACTGAGTTCTAAAAGTCAATAATGAGCCACAACTTAAAATTATCTTAAAAATGTGTCTTTGTCATTCTTGGACTATTCAATTTAACTTTTCCTATTTCCATTTTCCCATTTCTCTCAAATGGTTTGCTTGGCAAGAAAACTTGCCATGGCTATGTCTCCAAACCAGATGTGCGCAGTTGCAGAGTCCGCCCGACAGCCTCAAACTCCTCTTCGATGATATGGAAAAGTGCAAGAGGGCAAATGGTGTCAGAGATCTCCCCCTCAACTCCACCTCCCATTTCTTGTCATAAATCATGCTTGGCAGCACAGAATAAGCTACTTCTGGAGACATTGCTACTGGCACTCTACCCATTGCAATTCATCACCTCCAAGGAAGTACAAAAACCTGAAAAAAAATGTATCCACGAGCTACGCATGTAACCTCTAGACCAACACCTCCAACATTAGCAAAGGTGCATTCCTCTCCGATGACAAGGGGATCTTTGCCACCTGTACAATCATTCCAGTTTATTGCCAGAATGGCCTTTTCAATATTCTTTTACTCCTCATTTACTCACAGGGATAATGAGGCTTTTAAGGAAGGCAAAAAACACTTGGTGTCAGGTGGATATATTTTTGAGTTAAATATGTATTTTATACATATCAAAGGCAAAGTTGGCGACACTGTACATTTTATAAAGGAGTTTCCGAATAGCTTCACTCTGTTCCAGAAGAGCACTGATTTAAAAAGTCAAGTCATCAGTCCCTGGAGAAGTTAGTGCTCAATTACTTTGGTAAAGAAAGCAGTTTTAAAGTGGCAGTCAACCTAAACATATTTTTTTCAAGAAAATGTTCTATGCAGGCACACTCGTTGAAACATGGCATTCTGACAAATATTACGTTTGTGGAATAAGAGTTAATCCACCTGTTTTTAGCCATCTCAGCTCACCTGTTTTCTGAAGATGAGCCATAATTGGTCGTTATCTGAGCCCTGAGCAACTTCGATGTCATTTTCAGTCGACAGAAATGACCATATGGCCGCCCCCTGAGATGGCTAAAAACTTTTGCTTCTTAACTCATATTCCACAAACGCAATATTAATCAGAATGTCGTGTTTCAACCAGTGGGCCTGCATAGAACATATTTTTGAAAAAATATGTTTGGGTTGACTTGCACTTTAAGAATATGCCTTGTTTACCTTTTTTGCTATTTTTGGAAAATAAATACCTTTTGTTCATCCTGTTTTGCCTCCCTGCATTTGTGCCCACCTATTTGCCACTACCATCACCACAACAACCCGCAAGTTGTGAAAGCATGGCTGTTGACACCGAGACCCAAATCTTTTCTATCCCCACCCGAGGGCCTCGGATTTAGAGATGCTGATTCTCACCCCAACTACTTCCCACTCAGCTACGAACCGAGTAGAAGGTCACGACATGATGAAGCCGACAGAACTACATGAAGCAAATATGTAATACTGAGGCCACTATATGGGACCCTCTCAGAACTGGTGAAAAAAGATGGCCTTGGCCGAGTCTAACTTTCGTTGGAAACAAAACCAACTTAGTGATGGTAATGCAGACCAAACGCTGACACGCGTCCTGCTGGGACCAAACAGCCAGTGTTATGGCCTGGTACCCTACGCTCTTGGAGAACCCCCACAAGACCACTAGAGAGAAACAGTCTAACATCTTATCCATGTCAGCATCAGTGTCGGTGCCAATACGATACTGGTACTTGGTAACAATAAAAGTGTCCCGATACTACGCACCGATAACACATGACACCTTTTGAGTAGGCGCATTGTCAGTCATGTGGAGATAGGCAACTGCAAATTATGCTCTGCATAATAAATGATTAACTCTGCTTTGGGCGGCGACCACACTCAATATAAGTGACTGTCCCGTGAGCCATCTAAAAAGCATTTTTCTAGCCCTGTCACCCACAACACGCTGCTCAATCCAGATTTGTCCCCATCACAAAGCAGCATAGGAGTCAATCGGGAAGGCCAAAACGTTATGCCATGGCACGTCGAGTAACGAGAAGTGACGACGCTGTGACAAACAATTAACGAAGACGAGCAGCGGCTGATCAACAGAATATTTTTTGCAAAAATGACCAATTATGCCAAGAAAACTTCCAGCTATAGTTTTACATGGTAAAACACAAAACAGGAACCGAATATGAACACCTCCGACCATAACAGAAACGCATTTTACTATTGTGCATGCCAGCTTTGCGTTATGTATTTTACTGTGTAATGTGCTCATAACATATTTTGTTTATTGCCAAGAATATAATATGTGTCGTTTTAAAGTCAAATTTTGCAGGCAGAAAGACCTTGAACTAATCTGCAGTTGTGTGTGTTTTGCAGATAAAATTGTGTCGTGGATAATTCCTTGTATCGCTGCGTCAGTTTTGTTGCATTTTGTTTATTTCTTTGTTGTTACTTTTCATACATTTGGTCATGTAATTAATACTGGCTTGCAGCCGCCATTCATGATTACATTAGCTGTCACGTAACGACTGCATTGTAAATTAAATTGAGCGTGTTCTTTCTTTCCGAACAGAATCCTAAAATGGATCACAAGTGGGTATCAACATTTGGATTGCTTCCGTGAACACACACTATATGATCACGCAGTTGCAGTGATTGTATTTTTGAACAATATTTGATAGAATAAAACACATTTTCATCACAATTGCAAGACACAATGTCGACTATTGATGGTGAGTACTGAAAGCTAAGAAGCATACTCGTACTCTCTCTGAAAGATGTAGTATCGGTGCCTCCAAAATAATAAGAGTATTGACCATTTTGAAAAGGGGGAGAGGCGAAAGAAAACTAGGAAAAAAATATATAATGTACAAGAAATTAGGGCGCAATATTACAAGAATAAAGTCACAAGAAGTACACAAGTGCTGTTTATACTAAATAATAATGATGATAATAGATAACACATCACCATTTTATTGTTTTAGTATCCCCCCCCCTGTAATTTGCATAAAGCATGTGAACTACAGATAATATATGACATTCTCTCCGACTGGTTTCAGAGAAATATGAAAACATACAGTGAGCATTAATATTAATGCATCATCATCAGCTGTCAGGATCCATAAATACGAACCACAGAGTTGAGTCTGGTGTGAATCACTTTAAATAGCATGCACGATTCAAAACCTCCACTTTAAGGAGCTTTGTGAATTTAATTGGCAAAATTGCAAATCAGGTAGTCAGCCATATAACTCATTGTCACATTTAATCAATATACTTTGTAAATCAACTCATTTAATTTATAAATTATCTTATATAGATCAGGCAACCAATTAAACAGTTAGCATACATTTAGCTATTCATTAATTTCACCATTAATCACGCCAAAACCGTTTTTTTCCATTTTCGGCCTGCAAATTTGGGAGAGTCACATAAGCTGGAGCAGTACATCATGCTCTAGGAGTGCAGACTGTGACACAGTGAGATTTACTGTTATAAAAATCAATGCAATTAGGGAAGAGGTTGGAAACTGGCCTGGGGTACGCTGCGGTCTCAAGAAAATTGTTACAGTTAATAGACACCAAGTGGAGAGGGGGATTCTCTGCTATAATCAATGAGCAGCAAGATTACTGTATGTTCGCAACGTGGTCAACACGTGCGCTTCTGGGCCAGAATATTAGGTACACCTGCTGAATCAAATGATACCCAATAGGACTTTTGTATCCAAAATTCTGCCAGTTTCAAAATGCATTTGTCACATTCTTCTTCATGACTGATAAAGCAAAAATTGTTCCCTGCATTCAACCCATATATTTATTATATCACACTGTATGCACCTGATGCGAGAAAATGCCCTTTTCAAGGGCAAAGTGAATGATTGGACTGAGCCACAGGCCGAGCGGCTCTTCCCTCTTTCCTCAAACCTCATGCTTGGCTTACAAACATGAACACCTGTTTGGTACTGCACCTTAGCGTGTTTAACAAGCCACCAAACATTAATGGAGAAAAGTGCACAGCTAACATCGGTGTGCCGGTTACGTTGCTCATTAGCTGCTTAGGTGCAGCACATTAAACAGCATGTCACCAGACCTGCAAATGTCACTTTGCTGTTAGATGGAGCTGCAAAAAGCTCATGTGCTCCGAAAAATTTCTGCCAGCGACACACACTTTCTGCCTATAATGTGAAACTGCAACAGGTCGTTTACTTTGTCTCAGAAACAAAAAGTGTGACACCAGCGCGGTGGTAGCCTGCCCTCTGTCTGTACAACACACATCTCTACAGGTAGCCAATAACATAAGATAGTAATGTCAAATGGCAGAGATGGGCAGTCCATCCCAGGGACGGAATGGTCGGACGGACGACCGTTTTGTGGATGGGCGGACGAGAACTCTTTTAAAATGGTGCGGATCAATGGTACATTGGTATTGTTTAAGGACGTTTTTTTTGCGGGGGGGGGGGGGGTCGCCGTGGGGGGAGGACCGACGGAATGTAAGGAAGTGATAAAAAAGGACAAGGTTGGATGGGGTCGGAGAACGATTATTTTTATGAATAAGGATGAAGGGACGAGGACGGAAGGACGGACCAGCAAAAAAGGGTCAAGTGCCCAACTCTGTCAAATGGTTTCTTCAAATATGACTTGTATAGTACATCGCTTTCCCATTTGCTGTAGTTTCATAACTTTTATTAGTTATATTAGTTCTATTTAAGAAGTGGTTTGTGCTTCATGGCAGACCACTGTTAATCTTCGGTACCTGAATGTTGAAGTATAACTGGTCGATAACAATCACAGTGCAAGTTTTAGAGGTAAGTGAAATTATAAATGTTGTATTTGTTATTTAGGAACCTCATTATTATAATAGATTTTTTTGGAGAGGACGATTCAGAAAACTTACTGTATATGTACTGACTGTACTGTTTATGACTTTCCATATTATTAATGTTTACAAATAAATATCAGTTGTAAGTGTGCATGTGATCGACTGGTGTGCCATTGGTTTTGGGCAAACTTTGTGTCCCAAGTCCATTTTTATTGAATACGCTATTGTCTATCGGCTGTAAACAAATCAAGATTGATAATAGTGTATCATTATGAGATGTTTGATTCCATAAGTACAGTATGTACCAAAGATTTTGGTCTGGTGGTCAGGGTATGGTGTGAATAATCTTAAATTTTGTAGACTAACAAATCTGAACTTCAATTTAGTTTATCCTATCAATTTTGCAATTTGAGTCTTAAGCTGAGAAAGTCCGGGGAAATCCTCGTACAGGATGTATCCCACCTCTCACCCTATGTCAGCTGGGATAAGATGCGCTCCCATCCAAACATCCCACATTGCAGTTGAAGCTCACTTTGAGATGTTGTGAGAAGCTGAGCGTTGGGTGCAGGCAGGGTTGGGTAGCTGTCCGGGTCTCACTTTGCTGATTGTCTCATCTGTCTGAGCTAAGTCAGCAGGATGTGACAGCCGCCCTCTCTTTTCTACCCACTGACCACTAGTCTTGGCATCAGCTCCACTCACCTGTCCGAGCAGAAACCTTCAGCATATCTCCATTCTCAAAGTCTTTGCAGTAAGAATGAGGATCAACGTCTCTGTGTCAAAGAAGAAGGGATGTAGGCTGACAGCTTTGGGCTGTTGAATTCGTCAATTCCGGGTACTGACCGCTGGTTGTTGCTATTTTATTTCATTTTTTGATAATACTCTCATTTTGACTAACCTTCACTTTGTACTGCTTGGATATTGCCTTGTATTGTATAATGTAACGCGTTCTCTCCTTTTTCCACTGCGAATCTGTATGCGCAGGGTGGAGCCTAATGCTGACATCTTCGTCTCGGCGACTGTCTTTCACGTTGCTTGGTTCACTGTGTCATTGTGTCTCTATGCCTGTCACTCAGTGAGCTGCTGTACAAAGTACATCATACACTTGTATTTTTTTCTCTACAGGGTCGGAATAATATTATGGTGGGTTTTGTGTAAAACACTACCTTGTCAGACAACATATGCGTCCGATTAAATTACAATACGAGTGTTTGATCTGCTCATGTCAAATTGGATGAAAGCAATCCCATTGTCTGCTGCATGTATTAATGAGGATGTCTCCAAACATGAAATATAGACAAGGCCAGGTTTGTTTAGAATATGATATTTTTGAACACATTTGAGTTTGAAATTGTCTTTAAAAAAGGCGCCAACGAACAGCTTTGCACTGTTTGCAGCAGTGATTGGTGTTGAGGTTCATGGCTGTTGAGGCTACAGCATTCAGATTCACATATTTATGAGCCAAACAGAGTGGCATTTTAAATTGGCAGCCTAACGTAAAAATCGATAAACTGGTCATTTCTGACCTGTGGTTTGAATGAGTCCTTTAGGGCCACATTTGTTCTCAGAGCAAGTCTAGCGCAAAGTGTAGTTTAGCTGTGCGCAAGGGTGGAGTTTTCTTTCTTTTGGTATTTTGTTAGACTTATTTGGTATTTTGTTAGATTTATTTTTTACTCTTCATGATGTAGATAAGGCTCTGCCACTACTGACCATGCATACCCGCCGGATATATACAGTATATATAGAATCGCTATGTGTCAGGGAATTCCACTCGGAAGACCGAATTCCACTCGAAAGAGTACTAGACCAAGCCTAGTAGTAGGACTGTAAAAGCAACTCAGACCAGCCAAGATTGACTTTTCTTAAGCGCGGGACAGTAGAGGCCACTCGAGGTGGTTGCTCCTCCAGTCCGTCAGCCTCTGTGCCCCCCTCGTTCTCCTTTTATTGAGTTCAAGCAACATGAATTCAGAGAAACAGACACACGACAATAGAGGTACTTCCTCTTTGTCTGCACTTTGCAACTGTTGGTAGTTTAACCGTCAACTGCTAACAGCATCCTGTTTCACACTTTACACAGCACATTCTACTCAGATGGAAACTGAGTGAGTGAGTTCAACTAAATAGAGGAGTATCAAAGAAATAAACTTTTAAACATGATATCATTGCAACTGTCAATTTCTCTCACACTATGTACAGTAGCAATATTGTGTATTGTTTATTATGCATGTTTATTTTTGTATGAACGTTGTGGTAAGTTTGCCAACTCTTAAAAATTACCCTTTTAATGTTCTTTTTTTCCTGTCAGTATTATGGTATATTAACTACAGTAATATCAAGATATTAATTACATTCATTATATTGTCTTGATCATTTTTACATGCTCTTTGCTGCAGTAAAATGTTGTTTTCATTTAGACTAAGAAAAAGTGAAAAATCAAATTTCTGACTTGGTGTTAATCAATGTATTTTATTATACTTTGTTGTTTCTTTCACTTTCTTACTTGGTGTTCACTGTAGCCTTCACAATCCAGTTCTTGAAGCAGCAACAAAAGCGGCCTCGTCAGGGATAACAGATGAGCACAGATGAACAGTGTCAGGTAAAGTGCTGTGAAAGACATTTAATGTGTTTTATATCAGTGTGTCTGAATTGTCCAGGAACACTTGAATCACTCAATGTCAACCAAATACGCTGTAATGAGACTCGCCTCCGCTCATCTGAAGACACATGTCTCTCCGCTGTCACTCAGGCTAACGGAGGAAAAAGAGCATTGCAGCCTTTTCAAGCACCCTGGCTGCATGATAGCATTGCACTAAGCATAAAAAATTGCTCATGCATCTCCCAGAGAGAGGACAAGAGGTCAATTTCCATAGCTCTTGCAAACATCTGGAGTTCAGAAGTATACTTTTTTAAATGTGCCAGAAATCTGGAATGAGACACCCCATAGTTTCTTCTAAGCTATTTAGTTACCTAAAAAAAAAAAAAAAAAAAAAAAAGACGCATGTGCTGTCATAATTTTACATCAAGTGATGAACTCTCGCTGCAATGCCTCTATTGTGGTTTCATTTATTCCACTGCTGTCATTCACACAACATGATATCTTTTTCCGGCGGGACATCTCTTGGCTTGGTGTCCGTTTCCAACCATCCATTGTTGCTAACACAAAACACTGGTTCGCATGCGTCTAGAGGAGCAGATGTATGGTTGCAATCATGAAGGTGATGATGATATTGGGAGGGGCGTAGCTCATCTCACAGCATCCTTCTGTTGATCAAGAGTGAAAAAGAACAGACCAAGCGGCGAGGGAGCTCTAATTATCCCCACCTGTGTCCTGCTATGAGCGCAGGGTCAAGATGAAGCCATAAAAGCTGTCTCTCCACTGGCACCTCCAAGTTTGTATACATCTGTGTCTTATTTTCTTTTCTGGCAAAATTAGGCCAGGAAGCTAAGCAGGCATGACCGATTTTTGGCAAGTTCCAAGGACTTTGGCAAAGTTAGACCCATCGGAAGTGGAGGGACGTAGAGAGGAAGACTTGGCACCAACACTTGCTCTCCTGCCTCTTCCGTGAGCTGGTCATGTTGCTCACAGAAGACGCCCAGACGGTTGCAATGATGGGCTGTAAATGTGATCAAATAGCATTCAAATTTCAGGATAGTTATCTCTGCTTTAACAGGAAGTTGAATTATCCCAGTTTCCTGGTTGAGCTGTTCAAGATTATGGAGATGCTTCAGCTCATCTTTAATTTGACTAAATAGAAAAGGGGTCATTGCGATCTCAGTATTGCCAGTTTCAATTAGCCGAGTCGATCCTTTGTGTGCTCCAGCAAGCATGCATGTTGTCAAAGGTGTTTACGAGCAATGAGCAGATATGAAGGCCAGACTATTGAAGTCATGTAAATGGACACATCTGTTCAAAACCACCTGCTCCCCAGTGTTTACCAGCCAAAATAATTAAATAAGTGCAGCGCATTACTACTGCATGGAAAAACAATTCAGCAGCTTGGCTAGTGCATGATCATATTTCCATAAATGCTGATAATGAACCAAAATAACAAAATGTATCTACATTACGACGGAGCCTTTAAAGTTGAACACCCCTCATGTCATGCCTTTCGGAGTGTGGCGTAAATTAAAAGTAAACATATGCCTCTTAAGTCCCACGAAAATCTTAATGAAACCATCACATCAATTGCTGTCTGATTTTTATTTTATTTCATATATATATATATATATATATATATATATATATATACACACACACACACACACACACACACTGTTTTTGTTTTGTAACGCAATAAAAGAGGGGTACCAGTACTGGCAAAGAGAAAAATATGCTGAATTTCATGAACCGAAATCTGGCTGCTGAGTACAATATGGCTGAAGTGACAATCTGCTGTAATAATTACAGGGAAAACAAATAGGAAAGTGAGCTGTGTGACATTTTTTTGTTTGCTTGTTTGTTTTGTTTTACACTTCAAACAATGTGGTTCCATGCAGCTTACAGAGATGCTTGTAAGTTTGAAAACGGACGATTCTTGTTCTTAAACAATAACTGATAACTTATTTTAACGCATGAATATTAACAACAAAGAGGCATGAGCTTTATCCAAGGTGCTTTCTAAACGCAAAACTGAGCACTCAGCTTCCAAACTATTTGACTTATTGGTCAAGGTCTGATTCAGGTGCATCCATGCATTTACTCCTGCTCCATCTTGCATTCAGGCATTCTCTTTCTTATAGATTTATATGTCTCTTTGTGTGTTTGTTTTCATTTTAGTCCCTTGAACTTTGCCACCATGTGTGTGACACCCCGGCTGTGAGCAAAGACAGAGAGGCGGGCTGTTTCAGAATGATCACTATCATTAACATTCATGGGGCGTTCACTTATCATCCCTGACTGGAGGGACATGGCGACCATTATGAGACGTCCGCAGGTGGAGCGCCACGATACATATTGCATCTTGCCACAATGGATTTATGTATTCAGTAACAAAAGGACAGTCTAATGAAAAAATACAGAAGACAATCCTTTATTCCGCTCGACTTGAAAGTGAGGCCACTGTGCCCTGTGATGAAGAGGAGTTCAGGGAATTCCAGGCCTATTTGCTGACCTGTCATTCACACACAACTGTGTACTTTGTAATGTAACCCTTCACAACAAGCAACATTACTAAAATAGACTTTGTTCTATTGCAAACATCAACATCAAAAGACAAAATCATCCAGTTAACCATCCTAATAACATTAGTTGTAATTGGTTGAAATTTTGCTCAGAAGAACGTCTTAAAATGTTCCCCATGAAAAGGCATCCGCAGTGACACATTTGTGCCCACAGGTGTTTGAATTCACTGGACCCATCGTTTGATATGCCTTCACAATCAAATGACACCCAAATACAATAATTTAAAATTTTCTATAGCAGTACTGTTGTAGGTATCTTGAAATGGGCATCACCATTTTTACATCTTCATGGTGAAGAAATTCAAGGGATGGCGAAACTTGAATTTGCGACTTCCAGTTCGAACAATTGTGTACACTAATTGTGCTTTCATCCGCTTGCATATTGGAATGAGATGAGCTGAGATGTTTGCCGCGCAGCATTGTGGTCATCCACAGTCATGCATACGTAATTGCAGTTTGCAGTGGTGTAGAAAAGCATTACACATTATACAGTTCTAAAATATCCATTGCCTTATTTAACTATATAAGAGAGGCAATATATCAACAAAAAAAATGCAGTATGATGCAGTGTGCAGTGCAGTTGTAGACAACTAATTAATTGTGATTTACTAAGAAAAAATATATATTGATAGGAAACCGATTTGAATTGTTTGTAAAAATGTTGCAAAAATGTCATGATTCTGAATACTGAGTGAGAGTGAGAGAGATTTTAAATAGTTGAGTTTAGTCATTTTGTTTGACTTTGTTCTTCAGTTTTTAGAACTACAAAACGTAATCTCAGTCCAAATGAAACAGCAATTAAGAAGAACTTTTTGCATGTGAATTGTTTGATTTAAGACACGGGCTTTATTCTAAACTTTCCTTGAGAAGCAAATGCTCCCAGTCCAGTTATAACCTAATTGGAGTGTAGGCTCTAACTAGTGTTGCTCCTCTGTGTCCTGGTGTATAAATAGAGCTCATAATGGACCGAGGTGTGATGCCATCATTCATCTCTGCTCAGAAACACACTGGGATCAGGTCTTTGCTCATTTTCCTAATGATGCTCTTGTTTTTGGTATGTTTTCACTTTTAAGGTTTGTAAGATCCCATCTTAATGGACACTATTCATCACAAGACTTGTGGACCCAAATCCAGTTTAGCTAACAAACTTATTTGACAAAACAAATAGCCAAAATGAAAGCCATTCCAAGCAGGGAATTGGTATATTTTTCAAACCAGTAGCTACCTAAGTGGTGTGTAGTCTGAGGTCAGTCTCCATTTACTTTTCGTTAGGAAGCGTGTATTTTTTTTAAAATAATAAATTCAAGATAAAAGGCTACAAAAAGCTAAATCACTGAATGTTAATATCATGAGGTTGATATCTTAAGCAAAACATCTCATGATCTCAACAAACAATGAGAGACACGTCAATGTATTGTTCCTACTGACTTGCCTTTGAAATACCTCGCCTATTTAATACGTCATCATTATCTGCATTCCAAATGTGTTATCTTTTGACAACTTTTATACATTTGTTATTGTTTTGCATGTTGAGCTCCATGTCCCCTAGCTAAAGGGTAAAGACAATCGCTACAAAATAACTGTATTGTTAGCTAATTTCCTAAATATGGCCATGTAAACTCCTTTTAAATAATAAATGTTCATTGACAAAACAAGGCTCTCTCTTTGCCAAGTTCCATTGGCATCAAATAATGGGAGGTCTGCTGAAAATTGTTTCTTTGGGCCAGATTATTGCAAAGGGTAGCCCCCAGTTATAACATGCCTTTATGTGGTAGATTACGCTCTGGCTCTGGACCAGAAAAGCCTGCTTTTTAACCACTGTTTCTCCCATTTGCCTCGGGATACTCATGGGTTGGCAGGTTGCACTACACATTACCATCCTGCAGCAGCTCTTAAAACACATTTTAAGCCAGAAACACAGCTGGCGTCTTGGCCAGCACTGCTATGGTGGGTTTAGCAAAACCAAACATAGATAATAGAGGGTTGGGGAATGAAAACAAAACCTTCGTGACGTACAAGTGTTCATGTAGGCTATGTTTTCTTCTCTTTCAATGCCTGCTTGGTATGGAAGCATCGTTGCTTTGCAAGAGCACACTTTGATCACTGCAAGCTATTTTAAAGACTTTATGGACTGGTTTTGTGTCAGTGGAAACTCACACATGGCTGCTCCTGTGTGTATCGGTGTGTGTACAAGCTCTTGACACGTTCAGGGTCTATGTGTGGAGTTATGTGCTGCTAAACATCACTAAGATCCAACCGCCCACTATGATATCTTTGCTTTCCAATCTCATGCTTCACGCCTGCTGCCCCTCCATCATGAATTCTTATTTACAGGCAGGATCCTCCATGAATCCCCTCAGGAGCCATGTGATGTGCTGATCCAGGTATAGGGACCATATCCCATGAATACTATCACTACCTATCACCTGAATACCATTCAAAAAGATAGTGACTCTGCAATTGACTGGCGACCAAGCCAGGATGTATCCAAAGTCAGGTGGAATGGGCTCCATCTAAACCCACACCCCTCAACAGGATATGTTGTAAAAAAAAAAAAAGCAGAATGAAAAAAAGAAAGTGACTTAAGTCCAAATTGGCCGATCAGGGAAACCGCAGGGCTTCTTTATTCATAACTAGCCTATGTACACTCACACACACACACACACCCACACACACACACACACGCACCCCAGCCACCCCCCCCCACACACACACACAAACTAATGGTTGACTCTTCCTCTATCGCCTATGGTTTTATTAAACAGAGCATACAACTCTGCTTTACATTCACTCTGTTTAAATGCATCATAAATTAGGTTCCATCTCCAAGCATGCAGAAGCAGCAGGCAGTAAATATAAGCAAGCCCAAGCTCTCCTTGTCTGTGTCATCAAGATGAGTGCATTCAAGAGCGTCATGAAAAGCTAATTGCGCTTTCCCGGGAAATACAATCCTCCATAAATATTTTTTAGCTGCTTAAGAATTTATTTTTGGGTTTTAGTTATTGCACTGTCCCGAGGAAGTGCACGTTCACAAATATTTGCTCAGAGTGAGTCATGTAAAAAAAAAAAAAACAGTCAGTTGTCTTTCTAAATTTCTTTCCATCAATGTGGAAGATGATTATTTTATTTTTAATATATATCATTTAATGGTGCGGAAAAGAATGCAGGTAAGTTTGTTGAGGAAAGCTGATGTGATGGGCTAAAGGTGAATATCCCACAGTGCGGCAGCCCGCCACCTCTCATTGTCTTGATAGGGGAGCAAGAGATGTACAGCGGCCTCAAATGGAGGTGGCATCTGGTGCCCAATTTGTCATGCCTGAATTACCCAGGAGCTGATAAAGGCTGAAGTTTTAATAAAAGTTGGGAGCAGCAGATAGCAGGGTGAAGGACACTGATGAAGTGTCTTGGGGCCTATTTCCAGCTCGAGATAAGAACCTACAGAGAGGTGGGTCGAGGGTCTAGTGCAGTGCGATAATACGCTGATGCTGAGGGAAAAATAAAGAAAAAGTGCAGTTGAAATGCAACACGGCACACGTAATGGAAAAAAAATAATAAATAAGCAAATAAATAATGATGATGATCCAAATGAGGAGAAGCCGGGGTGGAGGCGCCGGAGTCCTGAAGCGTCTCTGCCTGTAATTTGGCCACCCGCCAGCAGCCATTGCTCACCCTCAGCTGCGACGGCAAGCTCCAGATGTGCCAACGGCACGTTTTGGATTTTGCCAGCTGACTGCACCGTTTGATAGCCCGCTCTCTGGATGCCCATCACCGGCCGCAGAGATAGAATTAAATGATGATGATCTTCCCACAAGTTGGGTGAGGAAACAACGAATATAAATCTTGATTTCATCTCAGCGTGAGAAGTCTTTATCCATCATCACTCTTAATGAACAAGTCATTAGCTGCGATGAATGGCGCTCTGGGTTCCTGCTCGCCACTGCTGCTTTTGTTTGCAGCTTTCGGGGGCAACTTCCTGTGCCCTTTGAGAGGGTCAAACTCATTTCTCCAGATGTGGGGTAACCTCATGCTCCTGAGGTGGCTATACACCCATGTGCTAAATAGGGCCTGGAAAAATGAGGAGGTGAAGAGGAGCTTTCTGTTTTCTACCCCATTGTCTCCACCTCAGTACGTCTCCACATGTGTTACCCTGCAGAGAAGCACATTAGCCATCCCGGTACCGCCTATTATGGTAATTTTATGTGCACAAGCCTCCAGTTGATGCAAGTTTGCAATGTAAATAGAAAAAAAGCCTTTTTGTTTTACTGTAATAGGAGACTAGTGACGAGCTGTAAAACCCTGCTGTGCCTCAGAGTTACGTCCTAAAACAACCATATACCATCAACGCCAAGAACGTGCTTGATTCCTCTTTATCTGCAAGCTGAACCGTCTTTTATCTCCGCTGATAATTCCTGCATGCGTTTGAAATGAATGAGCTGTTTGGCGAACAAGTCTTCCCAGAGACAAACATTCCCCGGGAGCCTTCGTTTTTATTTACAATCATTGTGTTGCTAAAAGCGTTGTTAAAAAATTTAACAGTGTGCGCCATATACCCCCGGGCTATCCGAATCTAAAACACCTACATAAAAGTTGGATGAAACTGTTGTGATCTTCTTCTCCTTCCCCTCTGAAGTACAGTAGTGCTTGAAATATGAAAAAGCAAAGTGTCACTCCAGCTGTACATCCGTAAATGTGAGCAGATAAAGGTTGACACGAGATAATTGAAAATATCTGGCACTAATACACTCGAGTCTGTGTTTGTATTTGAACATAAAGGAGAAGAGTGGCATGTGACTTTCCTTGTTAGTGACAGCTGCCATGTTCCCCCGTCTGCAGGGACATAGCGTAGCGCGGCATTCATCTGACGTGTACTCTATCTCTGAAGTTCCTCAAATCCTCAGGGACGCATCTTTAAATGTTTGATAATTTTCCTTTGGAGACACTTCCATGACGATTTTTTTTTTTCCTTTTGAGAGCTTTTTCTTCCTTTAATTCTCCAAACTTTGAAGTAAGAGAAATAACAGAGATTAAAAAGGCTGACTGTAGTAGCCATAGTTTTAACAATTGGATTCATTTTTCCCCACCTTTAAAGTAGTAGTAATAATCTTTTTTTTTTTACAGCTCCCAGGCTCACAGTACAGTGTAACTTTTTAAACCATGCCACACAATGGGTAAAGATCACTTCTGCAATCGAGCGGGCTTGATTAAAAAATAGTAATATTGTCTTTGTAATAAATTAAATAAATACTAAATACATAAAGGCCCTGCAACCAGTCCGGGGTGTAAAGTCAGCTGCGATGGGCTCCTTACCCTAAAGTGGAGAAGCGCTGTACAAAATGGATGGATTAATAACATAATTTAAACACTGTTTATAGGAAACATGAGTTATGTGAACAGTCGTGATGAGGGAGAACTGTTCTTTGAGAGGTCAGTTAGCCTGGTCAGCCTGGACAAGTGCACATCCTTATTCTGAACACACACTCACTGATGTGACTGTGTTTGGGTGCTTTATGTTGTCAGTTGCTATGCTCCTTTTGTTTTGTCACAGGGCTGGGTATGGCCTAGTAGTGTCTTTCAGTATTTAAGCTCTGGTTGCTTAGTCACATGTCGCCGGAACGTCTGGTGTTCTCACATGCCTCATTGTAGGGGGCTCCTCCATTGCCGCATCCAGCGATGTTCTTTCTTGTTATTTTTTGTCGTTCACTGCCTTGTAAGTGAGTTTGGTTTGTCCTTTTGTACATAAACACTTTTACGTCACCAATTCCGTGTCCATAGTGGAGCATTTGGTTGGCACACCTGCCTCACAGTCAGAATTAGAGGTTTGAATCTCATTTCCGTGTAGCTTTTGCATGTTTTCTGTATGCATATGTGGATATTCACTGTGCACAATGGTATACTCTCACGTTCCAGAAAACTTTGCAGAAAAATGCCTATTTTGGTGGGCGGTACGGCAGAGGTCGTGGGTCGGCTCCGGCCTCCCTGTGTGGAGTTTGCATGTGTTGCGACCCTTGTGAGGAGAAGCGGTATCGATAATGGATTGATGGATGCCTGTTTGGTTAATTAAAGACTCTAAATTGCCCATCAGTTTGGATGTGAGGGTGAATGGTTGTAACTGACCGTTGACCAATCCACTGTGTACCTCATCTCTCGCACAAAAGGAGGCAGTGTACCTGAAGTAATTGTTTTTATTTATTAGCAATAACAATCAAACAGTACACGAAAAAATGTGTGCTCTTATAGAGTAAATGCAATATCATAGTCCGCAATAACAGAGCTGGGCATGCCGCCTATGTGACGGACCTATGATGGACGCCCATTTTGTAGTCAATAAGCGATAGATGGGAAACTTTAAAAAAAATAGTCGCACTGAGCATAGTCAGAAGCCGATGTTTTTCGGGGTGAGGTGAGGAGCCCAGCACCCCCCCCCCCCCCCACACACACACACACACCTCCCCCACCCCCCGGGCAATATTTGAAATGAAAGACTCACTGTGGCATGGAAGCCTCACCGCGGCTGGACAAAATGCGTCCTCAAAGGTCTTGTAAGGCACTAGGAGACACATTTAGTCAGGCCGAGGCTTCCATGCCGTGGTGAGTCTTTCATTCACTTCAAATATCACTCAACGGGGTTGGGGGGGAAACTAGTGGTAGTTTCTCCAAGTTCGTTTACTATTAGCCGATTACTATTTGGTAGGGTCGGACATAATGGCGGATAAACGGACAGCAGAAGGGTACACTAAACGGACCGCAAATTGTTTGTAAGATGCCCAGCTCTGCACAATAAGGCGCTCAACGGTTGTTTTGTCAATGACAAATATGCTATGTTCCTTGTTACAAGCAACTTCATATTATACGTTCACTATGTAAGAGTTAAATCACTACTACTTGTTGTTCTAAAACTAAAGATATTTTCTGTTTCTGCATGCCGACATTACATCACAGGCCGTTCTTTACTTGTCATCACTTGAATATTTCCATAGATGAAATAGAAATTTACTGATGTTGTGGGTACGCACCATATTTATCTATGTTTCCACGTTCAGCACTCAGTACGGGTGCAGAAGTGAAATACCCATTACTGGATGTGTCAGTGTCATAAACAATAGCGTCGACTCCTCGAAAGGAGGCAGGGCGGTAATGGAGGCAGTGCATCAATGTTCAACACAAGGTCTGCAATTCACACCAGGAGAACACTTACCTGGATTTTAAAGGTACACAACAAACAAATAACCAATGAGCATTAAATGTAAAAATATACTGAACTGTATATTCTCTCAGTATCCCAATGGGAACATAAGACTAACATAGCAGAGAATAGAATAAAAATGTGGGGCCCTTAGAAGTGTGTACTAAACTGTGTACTGTGTCCAAATAATCTTATGTAATTCATTTATCTACTTCACTGTGAATGTAAAATGATGAAACTTAAAAATAAAAAAGGCAGTCTTCTACTGTCTCTGGTGCCACTTACAATAAGAGTTGAAACTTAATTTGACATTACAGCAAGTTGGGCTGATTTTGAGCATTATTAGATTTTTGCTGTGTCTGTTTCATTACAACAAAAAATGTCTCAAATAATAATCTACAATAATTCCAAAGTACACAATATGAATTTGTGGTGTCAACAAACTGTTATTGTTTAGATTTGCATCTTCATTATTTTGTAGATTTAGAAATCAAAATAATATAGATAAAAGTAGATAATGTTTGTTTATGACAACATTAATGGTAAGAGATATTTCACCTCCAACACAGAGAGAAAATATTGTCTGTGACGTACTTGTGTAGAAATACCCCAATGATCACAAAAATGATGCAGTGTGCGGCGTATGGCCTGAGCACTGAAAGGCTAACCCCGCAACATCTTCAACCACAGTGACACTGCAATCCTAAATTTATTTTCCAAATACTATCTCATGCAACCTCTGAATATGATGCTAAGATGGTGCACATGACTTCTTTGGTTGACAGTGAAGAGTTCTGATTGGAAGCTGCTCTGTTAAATTGTTGTATGTTCTTGGCCATAATTTCAGTGCTTTGGCAATATCAATAGCCTAGTGTAGACTAGCTCTTTGTAGAACAGCAATTGTTTTTTTTAAGATCCTCACAGAGTTCTTTCCCATGAGGTGCCATGTTGAACTTCCAGTGACCAGCATGATAAAAATAATACTAATCTAATAAGTTATTGGAGAGAATTGATATAGCCATGCGAATTATTCAGCAAGATGCATCCATTGAGAATCTGAAGTTTTAAATGTTGTAGTTCATCTTGCACAATGTGCTGTAAAGACCATCAAACACTAAAATTGCACGAGATGATGCAATGAGTTTAAGAAGTGTGAATGCAGTGAATGCAAATTTAAACAAAAGCAGCTGCTGCATGGTGTAACTGGTGGTATAACATTAACATTCCACTACACTGTCAAGATTCCTGTTTAAAGTATGCTCAACCTTGCAGCACTGTTTGATTTTAAATGGTTTGGAAGAACAGCCTGCAAATCCTCCTTGAGCGGATTTACAACCGAGCTTGAAAAACTGGGAGCAATTTCATGTGCTTGCTAAATTGCATACATACAGTATCTGTGAGAAGTGCCAAGTTGATCTTCTTTTTCGCTTTTTCCCCCTGGTTGCTGCTACAGCATTAGTGTGACTTAAGCAGTTAAGAATTTAACTTTAGAAATATAAATGGCATCTTGAATGGGAATGTGTTTTTCTTTACATATGCTACCAATTCCAATTGTGAAAACAGAGCAGTGGGCATCCGGCAGGTACAAAGAGGTTTGATTATGTGAAGGAATTGCGTCAGTTTCCGAAGAATGCCTTTATGTCTCCAACGCTGGCTCTTTAACACACATTTCAGATGAGGGCTGTCAGCTTATGGCACATTAGTTGGATGGCTCTGTTTCCCACGGGACATGGGAGGCTAGCTTGGAGGGATCTGGGGGAGAGAAATGGAAGACACACAATGTGTGATGCTTTGTTCTGTCACTCCGATTCAGCACTGTAAAAATCAAGCACAACTTGGCCGCAGACCATAGAATCACCTGGAGCCTTGCATGGTACAGTACGCCCTTAGATACTATGCAGCTGTTGTAACAATGCTGTTGCCTGAGTTCATTTTTGCCCCATTGTACACCATGAAAGACTGTCGGGGCACTGGTAGAGTGCAGACCAACGGTAAAGCAAAACAATCATCATTTGTTCCAGCAGAGAATTGACTTCATGACGTCATGTGCATGACACAATTTTTGTCATTTTGTTTCCTACATCCACTGAGATATGTGAAAGTACAACTCAAGTAAAATGCCAACATTCCAATTATTTACAAGTAGTTGTAATTTAAACTTTTTGCTAATTCTTGCTAACAAATGTCTGTTAAAAAGAAAACCTCCTTGATGGAAGTGCAAAGATGCTTTAGATTCAAATTTTGACGATTCAACAAGCATTTACATCCAAGTTATGATACTGTAAATGTTTTATACTCTTAATTTCAGTCTGTGTGCCCTCCATGTTGCTGACTGAGAACAGTAAAATCAGCCTCCGCCACGCTATTTGCCCTTATGGACCCAGAAAACTGGAAATCAATACTGCATGCATTTCAAGCAGGAAAATTCTGTTATTGAGTATACTGCTATATAATGCTTTCCATTATTGACATCTATGAGTTATGAAATAAAACCTAATGCAATGAGGATGAGGAAAATAGTATTTGAGGGGTTTCACTGGATCAATTCAAAGTCCGAGCAGTGCATTTTGATGACAATACAATGGTAATCTTGTCCCATACACAACATCAAAAATGGTTAGGAAAGTGCAGAGCTATCAAAAATGTTAACACCAGGACATGCCCAAAAAAATTATATATATATCCATCCATCCATTATCTGTACCGCTTATCCTCACAAGGGCCGCGGGGCGTGCTGGAGCCTATCCCAGCTGTCTTTGGGCAGTAGGCAGGGGACACCCTGAATTGGTTGCCAGCCAATCGCAGGGCACGCAGAGACAAACATCCGCACTCACAATCACACCTAGGGGCAATTTAGAGAGTCCAATCAACTTACCATGCATGTTTTTGGAATGTGGGAGGAAACCGGAGTGCCCGGAGAAAACCCACGCAGGCACGGGGAGAACATGCAAACTCCACACAGGGAGGCCGGAGCCGGGATCGAACCCACGACCTCTGAACTGTGAGGCGGACGTGCTAACCAGTCGACCACCGTGCCGCCTTATATATATATATATATATATATATATATATATATATATATATATATATATATATATATATATATATATATATATATATATATATATATATATATATATATATATATATATATTAGGTTTCTGCTTGGGTGTGCTCTTTTTTCTTAAACATTCTCAACATTGTTTCTGTTGGAGACCTATGTACCTCATGTTCTTCTTGCTTTTACCTTAAAATGGCATATTCACATTACAGTTATAGTTAGAATCCTCAAACCACCATGAGGACCGTTTAAATATTTTAACATTCTAAAAAAAATCACGCATATTAAAGAATTATATTGTGCTTCCATGAAACTGAATATTTATAGTCAGACAAAATAAGATCAATTTCTCTGGTGTGTTAGAGCAAATGAAGGGGTTTTGGGCATGGTGAGACCCAAATAATAACAAATGCTAAGAAACCTCAAGTGATGATATACATCTGAAAAAAAAAATGTCATTGAGCCATACAAAAATTTGAAGGGAAAACCATCACTGTGTATACTTATAGCAAACTTTCATTCATTTACTTGAATGTGTTCTTCATGGTTTGCCCCTTTTGGAATCTGAGAGAACTAAATTGTTTAGGACATTTTCCATGTAGCCACATTTGCTTTGCTGTATCCTAATTATTCCGGTTGTTATTGAATTGATGACAAATCCCATTGCAGAAATAGCCGGTAAAGAACTTTACAACTTCCTATAGCTTCTAAAATAAGGTTTACATCACAAAAGTGTATTTATACCTTTTATATACTCTCAGACCAAATAGTTGTCGTTTGATGAAGACTAGCAAACGCTGTGTATTTGATCAAACAAAGCTTGCGCATACGTACAGTAGTTGGAAATAGTGTGCTTTTGATGCAGCTTTGAACTGATCTCAGATGACCCTGCCTCGCCCGAACCCGTGCACCCCCAGCCCCTTTCTTATCCATTACATGGGAGCTGAATGATGGTGATTTGGTTGAGGCCCAGTGAGTGTCTGTAGAAAATTGGTTGGTTGATAAAAACCCTCCTATCAAAGGGTGCTACTTTCTCATTTACATTTAGATGAGTATTGATTATTTATTTACTCAGTGGAGTGGGATTCTTTTCCAATCTTATCTCTCGTCTGTGCCTGTCACCTGGAGAGAAAAAAGAGATCGAGTTCTTGACACCACACTGAGATAACAGCATTTCGTAGTGCAGATAAAACTTGGAATGGTGGTCGGTGCTTCTCTCCATTCCCTTTTCCTCCCTCCCAATTTTGAAGGAAAAGGGAAAGTTTGCCAAATTAGAACTGATAGACCTTTTTCAAATTGGGGGTGGGGGTTGAGGGAATCTATTTGCAGGTCAAATTGGTTGTTGGGATGTGGGCAGTCTCCTCCTACACGGAGACATCTTATCTTATGTGTCGTTATAGATTAGGATTTCACCCGGATATAATCTAAGATGATTTGATACTTGTGATATGCAACCAAACAGTACTTTCTATTTGATGCTGTATAGGATTATATCAGATGATCTTAATGATGGCAGAGTGTGTGGAAATGAAGCCTCTGGATGTGTCTGTCATGTTGTGAGTACTAAACTCTGGTGATGTTCGGCGGGTTGTGTGGGGATTGGTCATGCATTGCCAATGAGTCTGGAGGCTTCTGGCAGCATGAGGAGCTTTGTGAAACTGACTAAAGGTGTTTAGGGTGGGAGGTGCAGCATGCGGGCACTCGGTAGGAATTGGGAACCCCTGACAGACGCTGCCTCTTCTGCTGAGCACTGTGATGGAGAGTGAAGAGTCTCTCGAGGTGGCCTCTGTCAGCTCTCGTTCTCCTCAAACCAGACATGTGGCTGTAGCACAAGACTGCCACGACATCTCACCCTTCAACCCCTGGGCCACTCCCAACCCCTCATGGTCACTTTTCATCCCCTCTGCTTCTCATGGGCATGAGGGTGGCCATCTCAGGTGGGGAATGTAACTCTATTGTCACGCCTTGTCACTAAACAACGTAGTGAAAGTGCCATATCGTTGTCCGTCCAAATGAGACGGCCTGAACCAAGGCGCAGCTCATTCAACACGATGTCATGTATTTATAATGTAGATAGTCACATGTTGGATTCAAAGGGAGTTTTCATGTTCAGGTTTAAAGATCGAACTCCCCCAATACAAAAAGGGGCCGATCTGCTGCTTTAATAAATCTAAGCCCAAGAAGTGGAACAGTCCTTTTTGACCCAAATTGGGTTAGACTCGACCAAACTGTTTTTATAGTGTATTTAGCATTATTTCCATAAAGAGACTGCATGTGCACAGTACCTGTTGGCTATGTATGTTGGTAGCAGAGCATTTTAGAGGGAGTCTATCCACTCTCTCACAGCCAGTGATTTAGCATGCAGCGCAAAGATTATTGCCCATTTCTTTTTTAGGCAGGCAGTCATTAGCCTAGTTAAACATCTGGATCCATTGATACATAAGAACTCCAAATTCTTCCATGCCTCATTTGACACATATGTTTCAGTAGACGCGTGCAACAATGGAACTTAACTGTACTATACTCTACAGTACACTGTCTTTTTAAATTTGATAGACTGTTGCATATGTACAACAAAACAATAAAACATATATGTTTTTTATGTATTAGATATAACACACACCAAAAAAAATCTAAATTGAATGACGTAATGCAAATCCAGTCTGCTGATGTGTGTTCAGTCGGGAGTTGGAGAGTTCAGTTGTAAGCAGTCAGCACATCCAGATTCCAGATCCATCGGGCACAGCGTCGACATTGTTAGCTGTGAGGAAAAGAAAGCACATTAGTCCATCAGCTCTCCAACAACAACATAGCATGAATGGCAAGGTGCGTGCAGCCCAGACTCGGTTAGCTGGCTGATTAGATGACAAGCTGTAAGGCTTCAGTCAATCAAGAATCCTTCACAACCGCTCATTTAAGACTCTCGCTTGGAAATTACGTTTTCAGCTATTCCCACAGGGACGCACAAATCCAAGAGGAGAGCTCATATGTTCTCTGTTTGCCTTGAGCTTGTTGTGTACTGACGCTAAAATGAGGCTAGGGATTTTACTTGAAACGTTCAATATTTAATCTTTGCCTTGAAAATCCCTCACAATTAACTTGTACTTTGCTACAAAAACAATGCATTTAAACTATATATATTAGAAATACTAAACTGAAACCGTCATCTTGTCCTTAGTTTGGATCTTAATAAAACATCAAGCAATAGAAAATCATACCTGTCAACCCCGGGCTGTGCTGAATCTTACAAAAGTTGTAATTTGCCCGTACATTTCTGTATATAATCTTACACGGTATCTATAAATAATCCTACACAGTATTTATCGTTCAGCGGGAGAGGTGGGGGAAATGGAACAGATATTAGAATCTTACACGGTGTTTATCGCTTAACGGGGGGGAGGGGGCATGTGGGTCGCGGTGTTGGGGATACTTTGCTCGTGAACGTCGGCCGAAGTTTGCAGTCGGAAAGTCGCTAGCGGACGCTCCGGATTAGAGCCGAAATGGGCAAAACGAGATCAGTCTAACAAAAAACGAGTTGTTTTTTTTTCCCGTACAAAAATTGTTATACGGCGTACACAATTTGAAATGATCAAAAAACATATAAAATATGGGGAAAACGTACAAGTTGATAGGTATGGAAAATAGAACTCAGATTGGAATTTTTTTTCCCCAAGTATTTAGTGTTCAGTATAGATATGTGAAAGTATGTCAAAACAAAATTAACAATGGTGGTCCACGGCTGCAGTGTTGGTTCTTATTAAGTTTCTCCAACAAAGTGAATATTTACTGCAGTTCTAATATAGCCAACAACGTTGCAATACTTACATAGGTAAAATTCTCAACCAATATAGCAATCAATGGTCTATGGACTTGTACTGTAAATACTGAAAAGGGTGACTCAAGGTACTGTTTTAAAAAATGGAAAATGACAAGTTAGTGCACATGTGTGTACTTCTTTACAAACAGTGTGAACAGAGATTATTAATGTTAATGTGTCCTCTGTCATTTATATATATATATATATATATATATATATATATATATATATATATATATATATATATATATATATATATATATATATATATATATATATATATAATATATATATATATATATATATATATATATATATATATATATATATAATTGTCCGTTTTACAGGCTTGTTGTTATGTAAACTCATCTCTCACTTGTTTGAAGAGGTGCAGGGCCAGATATTGGGAAGAGAATCCGTTTAAAACATCACCACCTGAAATCTTCATGGCTACATCTGTCAAAGTCTCCTCCCACCTGTCTGAATTTGATGAAATTTATGTGGCTGTACAGGAGGAGGCCAATCAGTGTGCCAGGACATGTGTAGGCTCTGTCTTCTGCTGACAGTTGTGTGGACCATACTGTAGCTAACTTCCTCTGATGCTTGGCCCGCGGGATCAAGAATCTGTCATAAGTGAAAGCTTGAAAAGGTTAGGACAGTTCAGGGGAGATAAATGCTGAATTGGGAGGACAGCTGACGTAGGAACGTAAACACTCCAAGTGAAAATAGAGGTGGAGTGGACCGGTCTCGCATTCTCCAAAAGTTTTATTGGGTTCCTCCTAGTTTGTGCAGCAAAATGCCACAGATGGGGGAAGTCAACCACAACAGAGTTGCTCTGCGGCAAAACTTTCAACTAAGCCGCCTCTATACATAAACACCTCAATTACTCTCATAAGAACAAACAATAAAGAATGGTTATTGGGCTTTCACAATATATTTTGTACTGTACAAGAAAGCCTGTTAACCGCATGGCACAAAACAAATAGGCAGAATAATCAGTATACTTATTGACAATGTGTCATTTCCAGTTAGAGCAGGAAGACTCTCACGATGCTGCTGGCTTTGCCTTCCATCTCTCAAGAGGCAGAACACTAATGGCTTCTGAAATCAGGGATCGAAGGAACTCATAAAGCTACGCGACATGAGACGAGAGAGGAAGAGCATTATTAATCCTTTTTCATCTAAATATGTGACACATTGTGCAGTTCAAAATCCAGAATGATTATTAAACAATTGCAAAGGGCAAACTTAAGTCAGATATGAATTCAAAGGTAAACTTGTGAAAAGAATGTTTCAAAAATGATTAACAAAGTGAGTTGTATTCAACACAGTATCTTGAAATGAAAGGGTAATCGGCCCGATTTTAGCCTCTCTTAGAATCCCCCCTCGCGACAATCCTAGGTTGGGGCCCACTCTCGTCATGGCTCCAAAGATCATTTTAGCGGATAATCCTGCCCTGTGTGGTGTGCTAAACCTGATCTCGGCCACTCGGAAGGACGTCCGTCCTCAAATCAGGGATATTGAACATGTTGGATTTTTTTTAACCGACTTTGCACCATGTCGAGGACAAACGAGCACGCAGCCGGTTGACAGTGACATACAACCAACCAGAAAGCGAGATGATGGGGCGGCGAAGAACCATGGTGGAATCCAATATCAAAACAGTCATAGTGTAACAGAGCCCAAAGTCTTTTCTTTTTGTGTCATTAAAAAGAATCCACAAACTAGCACCACCTTCAAGACACCATCTGCTGCCGCCTCATCCGCCATATTTGTTTACTCCGAAGTCTCATTTAACCTCAAGGGGTTTTGTGAGATTTTCCGTCCAACACGAGAAAATCCGTGAATGAATCGGTTCGTTTGTGATGTGTTGATCTTGCCGTGTGGCTGCACACCACACACGGTACGTTCAAAACTGTTATATGCGTTATTTCTTTCTTATCACCTGAGGGTCTCTTAGCGTTCGGAAGTCGGCCGACAATTTTAAAATCTTGCCGTGTGAACCAGGCTTTACCCGCGACTCTAATGAGTCACCACCCAATGGATATCTGGACATACAGTAAATATACAGTAGCCTATATACAGATAGACAATAAAGGAACTGTCAATAGTGTAAAGTGTTTGTTTTAATCCTGCTATAGTATCACTGCTTTACATAATTTAAAGTCAAATGAATGGATATTACGTACTTTATTTTGTGTCTCTTTTGAAAGCATACACTATATGATCACATAGTATTAGTAGACATTGTAAAAATCCACACATCACATTTTCATTTCAGTTCTATCATTCCTATGGATTACATTCAAGGTAAGATAGTCAGTATACCAACTAAAGATAGCTAGCTATTTTTACTTTTAATTACATATGGGTTGTATAGTAACATTTAAAAGCAAACAGATAAAAAGGTGTGCATCCGCATGGCCTCACAGGTCAATCCCACACTTGTGAGCTCCTCTGCTTTCCCGTTATTAAGCGATGATTGACAGCTGTCATGTATTCGTCACCTGAGACTGATATTTGTCAGATGCTGCCTCTTTGACAGAGGAGCTGAGGGTCTTCCCAGCCTGCAGACAGCTCTTGACTGCTTCAATAAGCTGCAAGGCTTCACCTACAGCGCAGTTATGTTTGTAATCAGCTTTCACAGATTCAATTATGTCTGTAATAATTTACATTATATCGTGTCATATCAAACCACAATATGTCTTGACAGTTTCTTATTATAGTGCAGTGTACTTTGCTGGTATTGGTTCATGTTGATCGGCTGCGCAAAGGGAAGCAATAGTCACTTGGAGTTTGCATTATAATTTAAAAAAAGGAAAGAAAGAAGAAGATGCTTGATTAGAATTGCTTTCAATACAAAAACAGACCTCCAGGACAAAACAAGAATGTTTCAAATTTGGATTAATATAAGACTACATGAAAACCTGCAGGCGGCACGGTGGTCGACTGGTTAGCACGTCCGCCTCACGGTGCAGAGGTTGTGGGTTTGATCCCGGCTCCGGCCTCCCTGTGTGGAGTTTGCATGTTCTCACCGTGCCTGTGTGGGTTTTCTCCGGGTATTCCAGTTTCCTCCCACATTCCAAAAACATGCTTGGTAGGTTGATTGGACACTGAATTGCCCCTAGGTGTGATTGCGAGTGCGGATGTTTGTCTCTGTGTGCCCTGCGATTGGCCGGCAACCAATTCGGGGTGTCCCCCGCCTACTGCCCGAAGACAGCCGGGATAGGCTCCAGTACGCCCGCAACCCTTGTGACGAAAAGAGGTATAGATAATGGATGGATGGATGGATGAAAACCTGCCTCATACATAGCCATACATTTTGACTTTATGATTTATAAGTTCTTTTCACTGATTAATGAAGTAATAATGTAATTTGCAAATGAGAAGTTCTTGCAATGTTGAGAAAACCTTAAAAAATATTTAGTATTTCCATTGTTATTCAATTTAATGAGTTCTTCCTTGCACCCAGCCATCCGCCAAGATTTGTATGAATTAAGTTGAATTCTTTTTATGTAATTCTCTTCGCTAACAAACAAAGGGCCATAAAATTATGACCCTCCTGACCAGAGTAACGACTTTGTAAATGAAAGTAAAACCGCATCATTTGCAAGCAGTATCACTCACTTGCACATGTAATCTGTTTTTGCACCTTATCCAATTTTAATGATGCATACCTTATGATTTATTCAAAAGTCTTGGACACTTGACTGTGCAAGGTGTTAGGTGTCGTTTATCACCTACATCCCATCTGTAGAGTCGTGGAGAACAACTCTGTTACTGTTGCCGTAACAACCCAATCAGCTTGCCTCCTCACTTCCTGCTCAATGTGAGCTCCGTAATGTATGACAGAGCCATGATTTATATTCCGTGCTCAAAATTAAACAGCATAAATTACTCTTATTTACTCTGCAGGTGATAAAGATCCCGTCAAATAATGTCACTTGAGCATAATTTTTATGGAACAAATGAAATTTGTTATCAAGGAAAAGCAGGTCAAGTTCATCAATTAAAAGTGTTTTCTTTTTTTCTTCATGTGCTGTAAATGTTCCACTGCTATTTAAAGTGATTGATTTGATTATATCTTCATTTATTAAAGTACGACGTGAGGCTGAAGCCTGAGTAATCAGGATAAAAACTGACTCAGCATGAATGTCTTCAACTGGCACTTGGCAATTCAGCAACTCTTTTCTTTATGAGTCTGGAGACCACATTAACCACATAGTATTAAGTCCTTCAGTAACACACGTGAAAAGTCCATTTCAACGTTTTAAAAGGAGGTAGATTACATGTCTACTGTTCTGTACTTTTGTTTCTCAATTCTGAAAAATGTTTACAATGGTGAAGATTCAGCATAACATTCATCTTATTGCTGAAATTCGACCTGTTCCGGGACAACATCTGTTATCAAGCGTATCTATTCATTTGTTCCGTTTTACTGAATCTATATATTTCCTGTACAAAGTGACCCAGCGGTTTGAGAACTGAAAGTGTAAAAATGCGTGCCGGGTGGAGCTGGAAGCGCAGGAAAAAAATGAGGTTCTGGGAATGTTTTGCCGATAAAATAAAAAGAATCAGGAGAATGAAGGAAAGAGGAGAAGTTGAATATATATTTCATGTGATAAGAGAAAGATGAAGCGCAAGAAAAAAGATTCCATTACAGCTGCGACAGTTACAAAACTGCTGCTGTGCCGAGTAGCCTCTGCTGAGAAGATTGATGCAATAAGAACTGACCTTGGCTTGGAGCAGGAGTCGGTGATGTATGTATGAGCATCTCCCTGCTAAATGGACCCAGATTTGTAGCACTAATATACATGGAAGCCCAGTACCAAATTCACAATGGCTATAAATCAACAGCCACTTTGGGTGTCATTTCTGGTTTATATTCCACTATTGTTCTGTGCTTTTAATTCGTGTCACTGCCATCTGTTCAACTGATGCTGTTTCATTGGCCGTGATTGGGCTACAGACATACTGTGCTCACCATTCCTGTTAGAGCATCAGCGCGGATTAAACTACAATGGCTGAATTCCATTAGGGTCCATTGCCAGCTTTTATGGAAATAGAATCTTAGTTTTGAGAAATCTTGAGAGCAAAGTCTTCTTTATTTGTAAATGAAATCACCTGACTGTGATATTGGCTATTAGGAGATAGGGAATAAGAAGACTTATTTTCCCAGCCTTATGTATAAATATAAATTATCATGGCCAAGTTGAGCTATAACTAAATGAGAGTTGAAGTTTCAACTTCCACTATGCTTTAATGTCCGTCTAAGGTAATATTGACACGCGACTGGTTAGTTTATTTCAGGGAATACATGGTGTTAATTTAAAACAACAACAAAAAACAAAAAAAGCAAGGTAACTTCACCCTCCCTGCTGGGTTGTTAATCTGTGTAAAATATATATTCACTCTAACAAAAGTGTCTTAATATGAAATATGAACGTTTTTAATTAAATGACGCCATTTTGTCAGAACAGATGCAGTTAATCCCAACTGGAATTTTTCCCTTTATTAGCCGTACCAAAAAAACGTATTGTTTCTTTGCCGTTCTGCACTAAAGTGAGTTTTTTGTGTTTCAAACTAAGGCCAATGACAGAGGGAACATTTCAAATACAGAAAGGTGCACTGATTACTACAGTAGAATAGATTTTGGTCAATTTTGTCCTCATTTTAGTCATTAATCTGTCAGGAAAACTGATAATAGTCTGAGAAATCCACTTGATGACTTCCTCTGCGGGTCCTCTGACATTTAATTTGAACGACACAACAATGGCAAAAGGGATTATATCACAAAAACACATGAAAGCATTTAAGAAAGTACACGAGTAGTTCCTAACCTTTTTAAAATTGAAAATATTTTTGGGCAAATGTACATTAAATTCAAAGGAAAATATATCTACAACTTCTGTCATTTGAAAGAACTAAAAAGAAAAGTTCACTCATAGTTAAACCCTGTTCCAGACAATACAAATACTTTCTCTACTCTATTGATCGTATATGGCTTTACAGGCATCGTTCTTATATTCTTCTCATAGAAACAAATCTCAAAACATCTCGCTTACAGGTTTAATTATCCGCCCAGCAGTGCCACACTGCAGCAGTGTGGTCTTGGCGGGGTGTTTTGCTCTGAGATACGGCAAAGACTTCCAACTAATATATTTGAGTTTGGCTTTACAAAGTGAGCACATTATTTTAGTTTTCTCCAATGACCCGTTGAGCAACTTTTAAAAGTAAAATTAACTAAAAGTCGGACTTTGTCCATCTTAGCGCAAGCAACTCTCCTCTAAGTTGCAAAGTGAGCAGATGTCAGCTGCGTACAGTGTAAATAAAACTAAGTTAAAGTGGAAGTCAACCCCCAAAAATTATTTACAAAAAAATGTTCTATGCAGCCCCACTAGTCTAAACACGCCATTCTGATTGATATTGTGTTTGTGGAATATGAGTTGAGTACTAAAATCCACACATTTTTGTCCTTCTCAGGGAGCGGCCATTTTGCCACTTGCTGTCGACTGAAAATGACATCATAGTTGCCCAGGGCTCAGGTAAGAACCAATCCTGGCTCAGTGTCAGAAAACAGGTGAGCCATAGAACATATTATTTTAAAAACATTTTTGGGTTGACTTTCCCTTTAAGTGAGTTTTTTTGATAACCCTTTAAAAGTTTTACATTAATCTCCAAAGTTCATGATTTACTATGACATACCTTTACCTGATCTTTGTCTCTGACATCACAACATTGACACTGATGCTAAAGCTCACAAAACAGGGGTGATTGGAGAAAGTCCAAACACATCCAGTCCAGTAGGTTGTATCAACACAGATGTATACCAAAGTGATTTATTTTTACTAATTATAAGTTTCTTCCCTCACCCAGCATCATTCGACAGTCATTGTGGTCAATACATTTGCATGAATAAGAGACCAAAAACCTGATGAATGTAACTTTTGGTTTGCCATCTAAAGCTCTTTAAAAAGTTTCCTCAATTTGTAGTTCTTTCCAGTTCTAGCACGTAACAGATTTTCGCAATGTGTGTGTAGGCGGAGAAGCCATTGACAGAGGTCAAAGAAGGTCATTTTTGTTTTCCTCCTTAAGTCGCCTGGCAGCTTAGCTGTACATCTCATCTAAAATTGTGTACATCACCCTAAACCTTAAAATGATACTCCACAGCCTTTAATAAAGCACGATAAGTCCTCTTTCATCCCACGGCCGTTTCAATTTTAGCGAGCCACCAAAGTTATTTAATCAGTGCCGCAGTGTCCCATTCACAGTGTATTACCAATTCTGTCTGCGATCTTTATCAGCGCAGTGATGTATGTATGAGGCAGATGTTCCGAGAGGCAGGGGAAACAGAGGCCATGAATGAATGAATTATTGGACTCATGAAAAGGGGCTATAGATAGAGAATTTTGAGCCCTGTAATATGTTTGCTTTCTCTCCCTTATCTTGCCAGACAAAAATATGCCTTATCTCAGACTGCTGGGGTCTGCACGAATATGGAGCCTCTCCACATCATCCCCGTGCGTCTCTTTGTGTCGCATCTGGAGATGCTTGTAATTGTTGTGTTATTTCCTCTGCATAGTTGGGATTCGATCTTTTTCTTTCGAGTCTTTTTTTCCCCCCACCGTCGAAGGTGAGAAACCACATTTGATCCTGAGCGTACTTGAGTTTGAGCAAACACAACATCAGGAGGCGCTCGCTCATGCGTGGCCACACCCTTCACTTGGTCATACAACAGAGCACACACACATGCACTGTGCCCTAATTTGAATGTCTTGTGAGCAACACAAAAAAATGCCAAAGTTGCCAAATGTTTTTCCCCATGTTTGCTGTTATGCGAATGTGCAGTGAGTGTGCGTCACGAGGAAAGGGCATGTGTGCGCGCACACACGTACAGCTGCGAGCCAGAAACACACGAGGCTGCTGGATAATGAGGGAGGACAGGGCGGAATTATCACTTCACATCACAATAATATTATCCTTCTCACAACTCCCGCAGCATCTTCCATGACGGTGTGACATTTCCATTTTACTTGAGTTTAATCTTGGTCCTCCAAATAAAACCATGGCCTAAAGGCCTCTTCCCAAACTGACCCAGTCCTATTTTAATCACATGCAATTAAATAAGTGCTGTTTAACACTTGTTCTGACAGCAGTCATGACAAGTGGTTTGCGTGGCAAACTTCCCCTCGAGTCAGATAAGGAATAAAAACAAAGTACGTGGAGACTCAAAATGACAACAATGCATACTGTTAACGACAACGTTTACTCAAATATAATTCTTTGAATACATAAGAAACCGTGTGTTAAATATTGACTTAAAATGGTTACAGTTGAAGAAAATGACATTTCCTTGATTGTATCTTAATTTGCTCAGGGTTTGCATTTGTCCTAAAAGGGCAGCACACTCATTTGCCATTAAATGATGTGTGTTGCAGAAATGAATTGTTATTTTATTGGAAGATCCAGCGCAAACATGCCAGACTGACTCAACTGTAAGAAGAGTGACATGCTCAATTATATTCTTTGTTTTACAAGCCTGCTAAAGTGTTTTGTCATTATCCAGTTGTGATTCACGCGTGTGTCCCGATCCAATATACTGTATACAGTGCTTACCTGGTAATTCTTTGTCCGCTTTTAAGTTTTTTGTAAGGTCAAATATCACTGGAAGAACTTCCATTGTAAACCTCTTGTCAATTGGAAAGCTGTGCATCTCCCCCTGCAAGGCGGCACTCCTCCTCCATCTCATTCCTTTTTTGCACTGGGGCTGAACACTATGTTAACCTAGTAATTGGCACTGGGCCTTCCCCATTATACGGCTTTCTATTGAGCCGTTCTACATGACTAGTTAAAGAAGATGGCATGAAGATTAATGAAGTTCAGCTAATACAGGAGGGGGTACCTCTCCAACATTTCCACTGAGGAGATAGCCGAGACCAACAAGAGTCTGCCCCCAGCTCAGCTGCTTCTCTGCACCTTTTTATATATTGCCTGTTTTAACTGGTGAACTCTGGACCTTCCACTTATGTTGCAAAGCCACCACGGCGTCCCACTTTGATTGATGTCACTACAGCAGTCAGTCTTTTCCCTCGGAATTGAAAAGCCCAGCCCTCCAAAATAGATTTTCCAGCACAATTCACACTGACGTGCAGTAGATAGAACACTTTATGCAGTTTCATTTAAAACCATGAGCGAGGAGACGTGTTCATTCACTTTTGGCAAATACCCCTTTGGTTAAGGTCTGCAGGCTTCACTTTTATATTGTCTGGCTCGATTCCATTGCAGCTCCTGAGCCACTCCAACAGAGAGGAAGAAAGAAAAACAAAAGAAGAAATTAACAAATATGATGTACTGGGAATAGTACTGGTAAACAAGAAGTGGCAAATTGAAACATATTACAAAAGCTAAAATCTCAAACCTTTATTCACTTATTTATTTATTTATTTATTTATTTATGAACCTTCTCCAATTAATCTCACAACCTCGAACATTACCATTATCATATCAGGTGGATATATTGAGCAATGAATTTGATTTAAAAGCATCTTGAGTCCTTAATATTCTAGCTGATGAGCTGAGGCATTGCCAAAAGAGTGAGCTGTTGATAGGATGAATTCGATTGTTGGAATATAAATCCGAAGTTGAGGATTGCTGAGGTCTATTTTAGATGTTCATATTCACTGTATTTTTTAGACTATAAGTTGCTCCGGAGAATAAGTTGTACCAGTCAAAAAATGCATCATGAAGAGAAAACCACATATATAAGTCGCTCCGGTCACAGTTTGGGGGGAAATTTATATTACAAAAATGAGAGAAAGAGCAGTAGATCCTCGTTCCCTAATCATGGGTGCACAATCAAAACATGACCTACACAAGCTGAAGGTCATAAATAAAATGTTCAGAGAGCAGAGAGCAACCACCGAGTCATGTGATCATTATCCGCAGCTCCATTCCACATGTCCCGTGTCACATTGCACATTCATAGTGTCAACGTGAAAATATTGCCGCATATAGACGTCAATAATTTGCCAAGTAAGCATGAAAAAGAAAGAGGGGCTCAAGTCAATGCTAAGCACGAGCGCGCCTCAATGATGGCTCTGGATATACGAAAACACAGCAACTGATTTGATGCAACACTTAGGAAAGGTTGACTGCAGCTTGTTCTTTGGGCCGCTCTTGTAATCAGATAAATTAACCAAAGCTATCAAAAGATTGCAATAACACTCAACGGCGCCATAAAGCTGAAAGCTGCGACTGTGGTGGGAGCTTTATGACAGACATCACTCCAGCACACTGATTTATCTCTGCGGTCCTGTCCTATCGATCTTTAGCAAGGAGGCCTAAGTGGGACTCTCAGGAGGGACCTCTCTCACGCCAGGTGCTCAGCACCAACCATGCAAATCAAACCTAACAACACACGGATGTGTGTTGCTGCTTTTATAACCTCACACATGTGAAAATGTATCACTGGTTGTTTGTTTTTTTTTTTTTTTTTTTTACTTCTGTATTCCTATGGTGCTTGCGTAATGTTAGGACGTCAAGAAAGAACGCGGCTAATGAAATTGAATTGAAAGCACGTGCGAGGAGCAAAGTGACCCGTACCCCGTTCATGCATGTAATCAATATTCCAGCTTGGCCTCTCTTTGTTGTTACTTTAATCAAGTACAAGCTCTGCTTCTCTTAATCGTTCGGCCCTAAGATGAATGTTGCGCAAATGCTGCCCAACATATGCTTTGATATACACGGTACATCTGATTAGTGTGCTTAATGTATGCAACTTTTTCTTATCATTTTCTTCCAAGAAATCGTATAAGTGGGTTGGGAAATTTTATTAATTGAGCCCATTTTTAAAAGCATTATTACTTTTTATTTTTTATTTTTTTTAAACCAAGATACCTTTTTGCTACTTTAGTCATAAATTAAAAGGATGACACATAAGGGCACCCAATCATATAGTACATATTGCCTCATCCTTTTAACAAATACATTTCATAGCCCTATTAAAAGGGGTCTTCATCTGTCCTGTCAAAAGGCAGCCTTGCAGGGTTTTTTAGTTTAATTACACTATCCAATTAAAAAAAAAACGGAGCTGCATTCTGGTCCGCCTCTCCTTGGGTTTGAGTGGATATGACATTTACAAGGCTCGCCTTTCAAGCAGACAATGGCGTGATTGATGAGGTGCAGATGCTATGAAGGAGGCGATTGCCATGTGGAAGCAGTGCTTAGTGCACTTTGATTTATTTATCATCTGTTTCCGAAGCAAGGCTGGCTGCAGCGGGTCCACTCGGCTCGCCGAAGCTGCGGGCGGACCGCAGCTTGACGCTCTGCGCCGAGCAGCAGGAAAACAAAGTGTAAACACAAGAGGTTCCCGCCGACACGGAGTAGCCGTACCTTAAGGAGCGCCAGGCCTCAAAATTGTTGTTCTCATTATGTTGCAGATTTGAGTCCAGTCAATGTTGTTGCTATTGACATTGACACGCTGTGGTCAAGCAGCAGGGGCCTCTTGTTAGCTGGCTCTCACTGTTTGGTGTATTCACAATGATTAATTCATTCAGCAGAAGAAAAAGCTGGACCTTCTCCAGCAGAGCAAGGAATGTGGTTGCTTTTTTGTTCCCAACAATCTTTATTAATACATCACTGTTGTTGGCATTAGTCACTAATACATTATGATATTAAACTTTTCTCGGCGTGTTTGTGATTTGTAGTATTTTATACATTCAATTTGTGTCCTACTTTTCTAATTGGAACTATTGTACTTGTGTTAGCTTCATATAAAATCAGTCATTGCACCACAAAACTCAACAGAATCAACTCATGAACTTTTCTCATGCTGTCATGTTGAACAATATGTCAGTTTTCATTACACAACAGCATTTGATGCCCCAATGCCTGTGCCAAGTGATTTGAAGTTCAATAAAAGTTAACGGAACCGAATATAATTCCTTACTTGGTAAAGGTGTCACTGATGGTGTAGTGGTACACACGCCTGCGTTGTGTGCGGGCAGCGTGGGATCGGTACCCGCTCAGTGGCGGTGTCTGTGTGTCCCCTGCGACTGGCTGCCGACCAGTTCAGGGTGTAGTCTGCCTTTCGCCCATTGTCAGCTGGGATAGGCTCCAGCACCTCCCCGTGACCCAGTACAGGATAAGTGGTTTGGAGGATGACACATGACTTTATAAAAGGCCATCCTTCCAATTTAAATGAATTACGCATAGCACCAGACGGTCATCTTTAGGTAATTTCTCATTATATTCACACAACAGTGTTTTTTACAGTTTTGAATTTCTATATTCTTAGAAAAGCAGTGGTTTGAATTTTCACAATTTAGTTCTTATAATCTATATACTGTATTTTCATGAAAACATGTTTTTATTCTTATTATTTTTATTAAAAGCATGACTGCAGTATTGACAGTACAGCTTCTTGAATCTAGCAGCATCAGGCATTGCATTTATTTTTTTTATTTTTTTACCTTACCAATCACAGCAAATTGTATTTAAGTGACATGGAAACTGCAATGATCATTTCCATAAGCTACAAGGCAGATAAAACTATCTATCATCTCTTCCATAATGTTTGTTGCTGTTAGTTTAGCATGATGATGGTCAGTCCTTGGAGAGCAAACATGGGTGAGCCACCTTTGTTGTTAATGTGCGGCCCCCACCCTCCATGCAGAGACTGAAGGGGGGGAGTCAGGAGACAGATGCTTAACGACTCCCTCAAGGCCACGGCTGTGGGCCTTATCTCATCCACAGTTTGTGTGTGCAGGTTGCCTTAGTAACTGAAGTCAACACATCAATATTGGCCCCCAAGCTGCCAGGAGAATAAACATGTATAATGTGCGGAGCAAGTAGCACTCTACATGTTTTCCTTTCACATTGATGTAAGTTTTTGTTAAGTGAGTCTGTCAAATAGTTAGCACAGAATTATGATGATGATGTGATGGTGATGGTTATTATTAATTATTTATTATTAATTTATATTATAATATTAAAAAGTATCAAACATAAAAAATAAAGTGGACATTTGTGGTGATAGTAATAATTTAGCCATGCACACACGTCAATGATGTGACGACCTCTTTAGTAGACCTCTCCATGCAATGAGGAGATTAAGGAGTGCCATCTCATTTCCCCCAAACATTATTACCTCCTTCTGCTTTATTCCTCTGTCAATCTACTCATATTCTAAATGGAGTTTCTGGGATGTTCTGTCATGTAAATAAAGGACTGGGGATTTAGGAAGTTGCAAAACGTTTGCAGTTTACCTGCCAATGTCATGCACGGACCCCAGCGAGACTATTTCTGTTTCCGCTATGTCAAGCAAGGTGTCCTCCGGAAGACTGCGATCAGAACGCACTGATTTTGATGCAAATGAGGTATGCCGTGAGAATTGGCCAGGAAATGACTACTTCCATCCCAGAACAGTGCACAAAGGCGCAAACGCCTGTTACACCCAATTCTACCTTTGCAAAATCTAGCAAAATACCAAAACAAAGAACTACAACCATGTGCACATGCACTTGGACTGCGCTTTTAGATTTGCGCTTGTAACGAAAACAGGGCCCTATATGTTGCCATGAATCTTCCCAGGGCCTTCAGAGTTATAGTACTATCCAATCTAATTTGAACTATTACAACAATGGGACTGTTTCAAAACCCGGGGTCACACAATCTTTCAATTTTTACTCAATTTTATAACCACTGACTGTGGTTATAACTGTTTTTGACTGTTTTATAGCCACTGCTAGAAAATGGGCAGACTGCTTGGAAGCCAAACTCACTTTTTAACCAATCACATTGAAAATTTATGATTTCAGAGGCCAGGACACTGACCTTTGGTAATGTCAACATTTTTCTGTCATCTTATTGTTCGGTCAGAGAAAGCTTCACGAGCAACACACGTCTGATGAAATATGCACGTATTGATACATGTAATAATCAGCATCTCTGGATCACCCACACTGAACAATAGTGAATCTGTTCACGTGTCCCATATTTAAATACGGTTTAATGAAGATTGAGGCCATTTCCACATGGAAAATATTCATTTTTTTTTTTGTTTTCACAAAGTTTCTGAAAATCACAGTCGTTTCAAGAAATGTGTGTGTCCACAATTGGAAACAATGTAATATATATATATAAGGCCTGAAGTGGCACTGTAATGCTGCTAGTCACCAAAAACAAAGGAGAAGTATGTGCAATATTAACATACAACAATGGGGGGAATGCAAAACAGGTAAAAAAAAGGTGACATTTGTGCAGCCTCACGAAGAGGTAGAACTTCTGCTTCAGACCAAAAGCCCAGACCACTGCCAAATTCGTGTTTTGTTCTTGTTTTTCCATGATTAATCTTGTTTTCTCATCAGGCACCGTTGGAAGTATTGGTGGGCGGAGCTTCCATGTTGCACCTGTTGGCAATCATTTGCCACATTATTTAAACTCGATCACAGAGGAAGGAAAGGTGCGGGATTATTTTCAGATGATTTGTTTCCAATGGCTCTGCGTATTCGCTTACCCGCCTCGTTCTTCCTGCTTGTTTGCCTTAGTTCCCAAATGTCAGCAAGTACTAATGTGTTTTCTCTCATTGGCTCTCTGGACCATGTGTAGGTTCAAGTTGTGTGCTTTTTGATCTTATGGTCTAGGTTTCGTTTTCTGATTTCATTCTTAGTTAGGCACATGCCTTCCTCTGTGGCTCAGCAGTTTTAGTATATTAATAGGTTTGTTGCTTTGATTCAGCCTTCTCGTTTTTTGTTCTTTCATGTTCGCATGCATCCTTGGTTACAATAAAACCTACTAAATGGCAAATGGCTGTTGTGTTTACTTTGGGTTCCACATCATGGCTGAAGCCAACCATTACATTAAGAACATCTGATATGATTAGTCAGAATTGTTATAGTTGTTGGCAGTGCACAATCACATGAGAACTGGGTCTACTGTGTCATCATCTCAGAAAAGATGCAAAATGCATTATACACAGGGAAACACAAGGGCATCTATTTCAAATGTATTCACTTCGGGACCCAAAATGCTCATATTCGGGCTCCATACAGCTCCAAAAACTCAGTTTCATGTTGGCAAAAGAAAGATAGAAAAAACCTTTGTGGAAACACTCTAAATCTGGTCAATGTGAACCGTATCTCACATGATTTAATATAATCTAATCTAATCTAATCTAATCTATGAATTGACCTATTATTGACTCGACCAAATGAGTAATATTGCCACATTTTGTTTTAGTTATTTTTTCTGTTAACTTCAACATGCATGTATAGGCAATATAATTTATCAAACTTGAGACGTAGAGTGGTGCCAGTGAAGCACAGACAAAATAAGAGGCAGCGGGAAGATCTTGGAAATGACAGAAATAACAATTAATGCCACATTTGTCTACCAAGCAATTCCATTTTGGAGCTTCTGGATGGTCCAAGCCACAAGAAGGAGTCATGCCATATCAACTATGGATTTCTTAGCCTCTGGGTCATGTGACAGTTGGTGCTGGTCTCCCCCAGAGCATTTTTTTTTTCAGTTTTTGGGGAGTGCCGTCCCAAGTTTTAAACGCATTGTTTTACGTTGCTCTCCTAAATATTCCATGGTAAAATCATCAGAGCTACCTAAAGTACAAAACCACTGCAGTCTCCATCACTTTTACACCTGTTGCCAAACATTTACGCAATCTGTGAGACAGAAAGAGAGCACATGCAATTTAGCATCTGCTGTTTAGGATCTTAGGGAAAAAAATATAATCTTAGTAGATCATGTGCAACACGCCTACAACAGCATCCGCAATCTGTTAGAGTGAACATGCAATTAAGCATCTGTTCTGGTTACTATTACTCTTGGTAAATCAGGCCCATAGCCTGGCCTGTTTAACATTCCAACAGCATTACATTAAAAAAATGAAGATGACGATAAATGCAAAATTTGAAATCAAAGTCACCCACTGAAGGACAAAAAAGCAGGCAAAAAGGGGCCTGACAAATTGATGACTCAAAATATTTATTTTAGCGTTAATACCGTGCAAATCTTAGTTAATCTTGATTTTAATGTGAAATTTCCATGATGCATACGGCCATAATTTGTCAACACTGTTCATAAAGATCCATTAACATCTACCTACGTGTGCTACACTCAGATTAATTATAACAAACCGTGTGGAATTATTTGATGTATCTGTTCTGATTTATAACACGAGTTGTATCCAAAAAAGAAGTGTGTAAACTGTTCCTAGTGTATTGTTGAGGTTGGGGTGTGTTTGTGTGTGTGGGGGGCGGGGGTGGGGGCGGTTGCGTGTGCGTGGTGGTGGTGGTGGGGGGGGGGGGTCATAAAGATTGCCACAGTTTAGTGGCAACAGCGACCTGCAGTAGAAACCAAACTAACAAGGGCTGCTTGAAATGATGCTGTTTGTGCACCACAGGGCTTTGACATCTCCCTCTTTCTTCTCAGAGAAACATCTGGCACAGATTCCACACCTAATTGTTTCAGTCAATTGCGACTCCCTTTCGGTAGGATGGATACGAACAGAAAAATACAATTATAATAATAAGGCAAGTCTTTTAAAAGTGGCTTGGTATCTGTGTTGACAATTTCCTCTGAACAATTCCATCTTGCAGCAGTTTTCTTTCTAGTATTGCTATCAATATTACATCACATTGGATAGAACATAACATCAAACAAGTTGAATACTTTACACTTCCAAACATCTTGCCAAACTAGCCAGATAATTCTAATCTTTCACATTCACCTTATTCTTTCCATTCATGTTATCAATTATGACAATCTTAAATAAAGATCAAAAATTAATATTTTTAGGGTTGGAGTTTACGTCTTTCTGCAGTGCTTCATTTGATTGGACTTTCACACTATTTCATCTAACATTGTATACCAACATAATATGTGTTAAATGTTGCCCACTTGTTCATCCTGGAAGGGAGGTTTCCCCATCTGCGGTCCCTTTTCAAGGTTTGTCATTTTTCCCCAGATGGGGATTTTGAGTTTTTCAGGGGATGCCGTTAATATTTGTCAACTGTGGGCATGTGAAGCCCTTTGAGACTTTCTTGTGATTAAGGGCTATATAAATACATTTGACTTGACTTAACTGTAAATTGACACAACATAAATGTTGCTGTTTTTATTGATTGATTGATTTCATCACTTTGTATAACTGTGAGGATAAAAACTAATTAATTGAATCATGAAGTTCAAATAATGTTTTTGTCAAATGTCTGATTGACAGTGTCTGCTGTGCTTTGACATGTACAGAATGGATAGGTCCATAAATATAGAAAATGATGTTAAGTTGTTATGTGAACGGTGGCAGAGAAGAGCTGAGCACAATAAAACTGGGATCAGCCAATTTGCAAGTGACAAAAAGATCTGTGGGCATGTACTTTTAGTACATTCAGAGGACAAATTTCTGTGACAGTTGTGAGGAACAATTACTGAAATAATTGTGCTTTCAAAGGCAAGATTGATTGTCTAAAAGCTGTTTTCTGTGAAGAATCCATTAGATGCAACCATTTTTTCTAGCTCCTAGACATTGTGTTTTTATTATTTTCTACTTGCAAAGATACATGATTCTTTTTTTCTTTTTTTTTTTTTTGCTGCTCTGTCAGTAGCCTGCTCTGAACCATGCAACACACAGTGCTCTCATCACACAAGTAATTTAGAATCCATCTCTGATTTGCTATAATTATATACAGTATCTACATATTTTCTCAAACAAAAATAATATTTTATCACAGGAATGCAATGAAAGCTAAGTGTGAAGACCTACGATGAGTGAATTGTGATGTCTTGTTGAGTATGTGTGTTTATTCTGCGTCATATGGTTGTGTCTGTGTGCCTACCATATATTCACAAAGCTTAATTAGAATCTGGTTGTTATGTTATGGTCAATTGTAAAGCAAGACGGCTGAAGATTATTTTCCAGGCAAGGTGCTTATATACTGCAGCATCATTCAAATCCAAGCACAGGCCAAGCCAAGCAGGCCGTGCCCCAACTTCTTTAACTTGACTTGGTTCATTCCCATTTTGTGGAATATATTCTCTCATCGAGATCCCAATTGGGCTTATCTATTGTAGGGTCAACAATGGATTTTAATGTGATGTTATAAGTGTAGAGATGATTGATTCAGCATCGCCAGGAGGTTGGGTGGAGTGTGGGGGTTGGTTGTTGTTAAAGCATATCACAGTGAGATGATAAGGCATCTCCCTGAATGGCGGTAATGTGAGAGGGCCTGTGGCCATCTTGAGTCCCCCTCTGTTGTGCTGATGGTACACTGCCATTGCCATCTGTTTCAAATCCGTCCCATTCCCTCACGCATGGGCCCACCCCCCATCTATGGTGTCATTCAGCAAGCTTGTACAGTATAGGCACCCATCCCTTTATGGAAGCTCTGTTGTGTTAGAGGGTGACACGAGAGTGGATATTCACTCCCGTCCCATCCCTCTCCCACAGAAAAAATCCTGTACCGTCCTGCGTAGGACCATAGTTTGAAAAAGAACAAATCCTGTTATGCCCCGTCCCGGAGAAAACGACTCACAACCCCGTAACTGCTCCCAAAAAAACAACGCCCCTTTTCCTCATGGACTCCCCTGCTCCCGTCTGCTTCCGTGAACATTTTATCCCTGTATTAAATTTATCCTGATTAAAGGTAATTTTGACTCTCATTCCCGTGGGATTCATGAAAAAATGTGTCAGTCTCTAGTTTATTTGTTTCTATATTGACGTTTAGAGCTTCAAGTCAACAAAATGCTAATCAGGTATTATGGGCATATCATCTTTCAATCGGCCAATTAATGTGGACTTTTGACTTGCCCGTGTGCTACCGTCGCCATACAATAGCGCTCTGTGAAGGACACACAGTCTTCATACCTGTGCGTGAGTCAGAGAATCGGAGAGTACCAAAAACAAGCTAGGCTGTGACGGTTAGCCTAGTTAGTTTTAAGAGTTTCATGCCAGACCATGGGCCATGAGACTAGTGGCAGGGAACAAGGGAAGAAGTGAAGCCCCATCTTCATCACCAAAATATTATGTTCAATTAAACTTGGATAACAATTGTGTGCTACAAGAAATGTATTTATCACACACATTGCACCAACATCACAATATTTCTGTGTGTGGCAATCGGTCCTTCACTTTTATAGCCCTTTTTCACCTATTAAGGCTTCACACATGCTTCACACTGACATCACATCTACGTACTGATCAGCATCACCAGACACAATGAGCTTGCTCAAGGACACTTCGACATGGTTGCAACGGCCAGGAATTGAACCCACAACCTGGGTTGGGAGACGACCACTCTACCACTGAGCCATGACCCCTGGTAGCACAATCACTTGTTAAATTCTATGCTCAATGAAAATAGAAACATAGAAATATTTTTTTTAAGCATGCCTCTGAAGTCGCATCTTATTACACGCTATTCCAAGAAACACAAGATGAGACTGGTCCGTTTGTTGAAGAGAAAAGCATGCACAGGGCTCCCACTGATTACCAGAGCTGGGCATTGCGCCTATGTGACGGACCGGTCCGCCTATCCGCCTATGACGGACGCCCATTTTGCTGATGGTTGACCACTGACAGGTAAAATTTTAAAATAGACGGACTAAGCATAGTGGGAAGCATATTTTTTCCATCTATCGCCTATCATCTATTTTCGCAGTGAGGCTTCCGTTTTTTCGTTGGCCGTGGCCGAGGCTTTTCGACAGCTTCAGGGTCCCAAAAGGAGACATATTTAGTCCGGCTGCGGTGAGACTTCCATACCACGATGAGCCTTTCATTTCAAGCGGTGGTGTGTGTGTGTGTGTATGTGTTTGGGGGGGATGCTAGTGGGAGTTGGTTGATTATTATTTAGTCCGGCCTGATAGAAAGGAGCGGGCGGCGGAAGGCTACCCAGGCTGCGGACGGAAGACAATAAACGGACCAGGAAATTTTTGAAAAATGCCTAGCTCTGCTGATTACAACTGCTGTACATTTAGCGTGATGGCAAACTAATGATATTTTAAATCCTTAGTTTTCATTTGTTTCTATTTGTTTCTTTACATGAAACCAGCTTGTGGTGGTGGTGGTAGAGACCTCTGTACTGTGCTGAAAAATTACCAGTGAAATCATCGACTAATCGACTTCAACTTGACTTTCATCACATCAGCGTCGACTACAAAAAAGCTTTAGTCCCTCCACCCCTAGTATGCGACCAGCTAATGTGTGCTAATGAATGTGATGTTTCTGTCTGCAAATGTTGACAACAGTTTAAAATTGAGTTGCTTTCATTGTTGACAAATAGAAGAGTGTTCTCCTTTAAACGCATTCTCCACCAGGCATCGCTGCTTTCTCTGATTTCTCAGTGTTTACACTCGACAGGAAAATATGTTTTTATTTTCACTTACCTATCACAACATGAGGTATACACGCATAATCTCTGGGAGCGGATACATAAGATTTGTAGGCTACATTGAAAAATTGTGTCTTTAAAAAGACAAATATTGCTGAGTACTGACACATTGAGATAGCTACTTTGTAGTATTTGTATTATTGTGTTTGTATTTTGTGGTGGCATCGGACTGTGCGGTACTGCATGTTGCCCCTATCAAGTAATTAGATATGGTAACCAAATTGTGGGGAAGACTCTCCACTATGATGCCATGTCATTCTTCGCCACAGCAATATACTGTAATTAGAAACAAAAACAAAAATGCATCTCTCACAGTGTCAGTCAAAACTGAGCTAATTGAATATTTTGTATTAATACAGCTAACACAATTGTTCCTAACGTTTCCTCACTATATTATGTGAGCGCAAGCCATATACAGAAGAAAACGGACTAATTTTAGAATCTCATATGTTTTCAAGACATGCAAATATTTGTATATGCAGCAAATACAATGACTTGGGTTACTGCTAATGTTTTGAAGGCTGCTATGAATTACAGGGTGGCGTTTCTGCTACATGCATCGCCACATGACTCCATAAACCTTGGGGCTGATCGAAGTGAGGAAGTGCACGGTGGAGTATTATGTAAATGTGAGGCGAGGGAAGTGTATTTCAGGAAGAAAAAAAAAGACTTTATTTATGTGTCCTACATCTCAAGTTCTATTTCAATCATCCTGCACCCCCCTTCAACACCATTCCGCCTCCCCACAGTCCCCCCACTCCTTCTGAGAAAAGGGACCGGCAGCTTTGCTCCAGGGCAGTCTGGTCCTCCTGTGACTGACACCCTCCACTGATGCCCCCCACCAGGATGCTTCCCATACAACCTGGGGGGGTAGTGTGAGAATTAGCTTTAAAAGTAGGACACAGATAATTGTGTGGACAAGAAAGTGTATCACTGCTCTGTCATGTTCAAGTTCCTGCCACTCAGCCTCATAAGGCTAATCCAGGGGAACTAGCTCACGCTGCAGGGGCAAAACAGCTCTGCTTTTTGGACTTATACGTCTGCACTGGGACGTACAGTACATGCTAATGCACTCCTCAGCCCTTGGCAGCACCATGTAATTAATATGTATGAAAGGTAAAAAAAGAAAAAAAAAAAAGAGTCAGGCTCGGTTTGATTCATTGTTCCTTACATCGGCGTTATCGTATTAATAACGAGGAGGATTAAGAAGGTCAGATCTGACCCGGTAAACATGTCATGGAAGTGCTGTTGACAGTCAAAAGACAGTAAGCATACGCACACTGGCATAGATATAAATTACTCGCATAGTGGAATGCCGCACGGATCTGACAAAAGAGCTCCGATTCCATTAATTACACGCAGACAGGCTCCCATTTATTAAAATGGTGAAAAGTCATGTTTTGTGCAATGTGGCCTATTTTAAAAGTGCATGTGTGGGAATAGAGAATAGATTCCAGGAGCCTGCTGGGTGGAGGTATGGCTCACAAGCAGCTCCGCACCACTTGGCTGGGGAGGAGGGAATATTTTCAAGAATCCTCACTCCAGCTTGATTTCTATTACACTTTGTCTCCAATGTGCTTATCATGTAAAGATCTGCGGTTTTATTAGCCATGAAAAGGATCCGTATATTTTTATGCTAGAAGCTATTAAATGTAATGAAAGGGGAACACCCCTCTGCGCATGAAAATTGTCCAGATTTTAGCTGCACTGCAGAATATAGCCGATACAAGGCCATTGGGTCCATTTTTATCTTTTGATTCTTGCATTAACCTTCCATTAAAAATTATCTATGTTATCATCCAGCTCGATTTACGCTAATAAATTCCAATTTTATGAGCCATCTTGGAGGAGAATTATCATGATGTTATAGTTTAAGTAACATATGTTCCAATTTACTGACATCCACTGAATTTGATGTGGCATCAGCCATCCATCCACATCATCATCGTCATCATCATCATCATCATCATTATCCTTCTGTGGCATGAAATTCCCCTCAATAATGCGCCTTTGAATTTTGGTGATCAAGCAGCACACGGAGCCAGAAATTAACAGCTTGCTGCTGAGCAAGAAACATGACTGGTGTAGAAATGAAGGAAGCCTCTCTGCTCATTACAAATAGACAAGATAAGGAAGAATTCTGACTTACTAATGATGAATATGCATTTTATGTGATTTTATTTTAATTCATAGTAGGTTTTAAGAGGACTTTTTCCAGGGGGAATGAGGTTTGTTTCATTTTTTTTCCTTCTTCCTTTCTTTTCTTTTTTTTTTTAACTAAAAATAGTTTAAAACAAGCATGAATACCATCCTTTGTATGAATAAAATAAGTGCTGTGTTTCTGCAAATGGTGGCTGTGTCTCATATATTTATTCATTTAGATGGTTATTTGTCTTAAGTGGATGACACTCAGAGGGATAAATTAGAGAATATGGTTTTCTCCTCTCTGAATTAAGGGAAATATTTCTCCACCACCAGAGGAATATAATTTTGACATACATTTATGAAAACTTTAGGAGACTTGCTGTGTATGAATAGTCATCACCTGTTCGATCTGAGCTGCACAAGTACGTTTTCACGATACATTGACGTCAGACACTGTGGCACTGAAAGGATTATAGAAAGGTCACAGCATAAAACTGAAAGTGATGTCACTTAAAGTGAGTGTGAGACAGCTCATAATATGTATTGTTGTCTTTTTCTGTATGTTGGAAAAGAGTCACTAGGGTAATAATACGTTTCTGTTGCCTACACCCCCCGATTGCAACTCTCTGGTTATGTAAAGCCCATTGACATGATTCTAAAACTAGCTAAACCTCTGAAAAGATACTTGTTTGTTCCAATCATTTCTTACACCGTATCATAATGAGGCTTTTTGATCATGCCGTTGTGTTGAAAGTAATTAAGATTGGGCAGATGGACCTAATGTTGTGGAGTGTCGAAATTGAAACTGAGACATATAAAGAAAAAAGAGACATATACTGTACAGTAATGTCAATCTCAGAACACAAACTCAGAGTGTAATTCTGTGATGAATCTAAATAAAGTCAACACAATATAACATAAGCACAGTAGGAATCCCTGACAGATCTCTTGAGGCTCTATTTCTATTACCGCATCGTATTTTCATAAACAATCACTATACAGAAATGTCTCTCCCATGTGAAGCAGAAGACATCCCACACATAAATATAGTCAGCATAAATTAACAGTCCCTGCATTTAGAGAGGAAGAGATCTGAGACGCTTTGTTAAATGTTTATTTTTAATACACCAAATAGAATGTCTAAATTGAATGGATTTCACTGCAAGCACTTTGAGAGATACATTTTCATATTTTCAAACTTATGTGAGCATGTTTCTCATAACATACTGTAATGCAGACAGCAACAATAAACTAGAAAATGGTGCCCATCAAATGATGTTAATGGTGATGTTAATGCTGGGAGAAAAGATATACACTGCCATTAAGGTCAATCGCAAAAGTTATCAGTGAATCAAATGTTGACGTATGCCTCTGAAAAGATTTACAATATAGCGGTACCATGAATTTTGATCACAGTTTGTTTCATAGGTTGGTTGTACTTGATTTAGACGACTTTCAAATGTACTAGACTAGAGTGAGCTAATCCTGTATATTTGGAGTAATTTCTTTTAGAGTACAATCTGTTGATTATAAAATAGTGTGTGTGTGTGTGTGTGTGTGTGTGTGTGTGTGTGTGTGTGTGTGTATACATGTAGTAGAGAATAATGTGTGAAGTACACTACTTCAGTCAAAGAAAATCCATTAAAATGTTGATGTTCACATAAAGCTGTTCCGCCCTGTCTGAGTGCCATGTGACGTCAACAGCAGTGGAATAAAAATAAAGTTGAAAACTACCAAAATAAAACCAATAACAGTGTCAAGCATGACTGAAGAGAACCAACACTTTTGATGAGTCAGCTGCATTGCTACTTGCGATCAATATGAAAATTAAAAAATATATCCCGGCACTGGTTACTATTTACTTCACGGTAACTTCCTGTGGAATTTTTTATTTGCTTCACTCCATAGTCCTTTCAGAAAAAATGGCCCTAACAAAAACATGAGAAGGAAATATTTATGTTCAACTTTTTTGAAGATTAAAAAAAAAGATGCAGCAGACATCAAGTCAAAACAATTAAATGCACAGTACAGGTGCAGTGATTGCTCACGAGATTCATCTGCACAATGATGAATGACAGTTCATGTGTATACTGTGATAAAATCCAAGCTACCGGTATATTGATAACTAATAAACATATTTTCAATCAACCATGGGCCCTTTTATATAGAGAGTTGAGTATGTTTCCAAAGTTTAATTAAGGTAAGATAATCACTTAATTAATTCAGGGGAAACAGAAATGAATTTTGTTTTAGACAGTTAGGTGTACAATAAAATGATTAGGAAAAATAAGATACTACTAATGTATTGTAGGTCTGAGTATTTTTCTGCAAATGCAATTTCAGCTTTTCTTTTTTGATACAGTTTTAAAACATATCATTTCAGTTCATTGAAATTATACTTGGATCACACAGAAAAAGATGGCATAAAATTGTACTTTTGTACTGTCATTATTTTGCCTTGACTAAATTTGTATTAGTTGCTAGTTGTATTGTATTAAAATAAGACAAAATGATGAGTGTTGAGTCCTCTCCATAAATTTCACAAACACTATTCAATCTTTTGGTATATCAACACCATCTTTGGTGCGAACAGTTTGTGTAGTCATTTAACCTGAAGTACTTTGTATTAGGGTAGAGGATAAAATGTAAAATTACTCAAAAATATAGTATCCCTGAAGGAGTCTGTCAACAGATATACAGTATTTAATATAACTATTACATTGAAAATTAAATGTAAGACTAAGCCTGCAAAGTAACTGTTAGAACAACCATGAAACAAAAGAAATACATTCTGGCATATCACATAAAACAAACAAACGCGAATGTTTGCAGAGACAGGTCCCCCCCCCAAAAAAAAACACATTGACTTGTATAAGAAATTCACCCTTCACAGCTCCCGCCTCCGAATCATACACCTGTTTGGTTTCAGCGTGCCAGTTTTCCTCACTGGCTGTCTGCGCAGCCATGTGAACACAGTGCAGGTTGGCCACAGTGTTGCCCTTAGGCCCCACAATGTGTTCATAGCCCAGCTGGCAAACTGGGTGGGTGGCATGCAGGGGGACGAAAGAGGAAAAGAAGGAAGGGGAATTAGATAAATAATATTCTGCCCTTTCTCTGGGTGAGTAAGCAAAGCGGAAATACGAATTTACAAGTGGCGTGCACGGTACCCTTTATATTTGACAGTGCTAGGAGTCTTTTCTCTTTAGTAAACACAAAGCTTACAAAGATACTGTTCAGCTTCTGGTAAGGCTGTAGAAATAGCTGAACCATGTTGCTAAAGAGACAATACACTTTAAAAAAAAAAAAAGCCTATGATTAAAATAATCATGTTAAAAAGTTGCAAAATTGCTAAAAAGCACACTGTGGATATTCATCGAGTATCAAGTGTTGCAGATACCCAGATAAAGCCCAATCTGAACTTGAGTGCTTCAGCAATGCAAAGACAAGAACTAGCCTAGTGTACCCGACAAGAATATACAGAGAAACTAACAAAGTGGAAAACACTTAAAGCGGAAGTCAACCCAAACATATTTATTTCAAGAATATGTTCCCAGCAGGCCCACTTGTTGGAACACGGCATTCTGATTCATTTTGCGTTTGTGGAATATAAGTTAAGCAGCAAAATGCACTCGTTTTTAGCCATCTCTGCTGGCGGCCATTTTGTCTTCTGTCAACTGAAAATGACATCACAACTGCTCACAACAACCAATCACGGCTAAGATTCAGGAAACAGGTCCAGCCTGCTGGGAACATATTCTTGAAAAAAAAATGTTTGGGTTGACTTCCGCTTTAAGGTGTTCAAATTTGGAATTGAAACAATAATTCTCTAACATTAGAGCACAAACAGCAAGGCAAGCCCACATTGACGACCTGTATTTTATCTGTCAGTCACATTGCCATGTATCCAATAAATATCATATTTTTATCCACATTTGAAAGAGTCCTAATTCAAATGTTGTTTTCCTCATTTCACTGCCATGACAGTAATAAGACAAATGTCAGATGAAGCATCAAAGAAGCATTTTTTCGGAATGTTGTAGAAATCCGCCGCCCTGAGCGGTCACCACATCATGTTGGAGTGATTGGTGTGTCCCAATGATCCTTGGAGCTAAGTTGTCTGGGGCTTTATGGCCCTGGCAGGGTCAACCAAGGCAAACAGGTTGTGGGTGAGGGACCAGACAAAGCATGGCTCAAAGACCCCTTATGATGAGAAAAATAATTGGACACTATTTTCCCTCGCTCAGTCGCGGTTCCGCGGGGTCCCGCTCTGGAGGTGGGGCTCGGTGGCCAGGCCGACACCCACGGGCCCCGTAGTTTGCAAAAAAAAACATTTAAATTGTGGATATTTCCTTTTAAAAGCACAAAACTGGCATAACGTTGACGTCGGGCCAGAGCATTCTTTGTCACAATTTGTTAAATATTATATTTTTTCACATATCTATACTATTGGTCAGTCCACGCGTGTGGGTGTTATTTTTTTAGAAATTATTGACCGATGTTAAGTTCTGATAATGGTTTGCTCTCTTTGGCGACACTGTGTTAATGGTTGAACAAACGTGTCATTTTTGTGGTCTTGAGAAAAATTATGATTTTGGGGTATGAGGATTCCGCTCGACGGAATAAACTGAAATAAACTGTGAACTTCAACCCAACCCTTGATTTATGACATACCGTTACACCCCTAGCACGTAATGTACATTATAACCGAACCCCTAAAGGCTTATTAATACTCACACGGGTGACGTCCGCGTGCACGTCACAGCGGCAATGACGTACAGTTTACCTTTATACTCGCGCACAACCCACATGCGTTGTTTTGAAAATGTGTTGCAGTTTCACTCCAAGTCGGAGGTGTCGCTACGTGTGATATTACCCTGGGACACAATAGGGTGGAATTTCCTCTGGCTTTTCTGGCCAATTCCGGTCTGGGTATTTACTGCCAAGCAACAATCAAAGAGACAGCGACAACAATGGGACCTAGATGACTAGACGATGCATTTAATTGTATTACGAAATTGATCAGGAAGGTGGCGACAAAGGTGGTACATGCGTGTGTTGGCTTATTTACACACATAAACACCCACGCCGCTGCCAAACCTATTTTCTTTGCAGCAGCAACAAGCTGCGCGGTGCGGATCCTCTTCTCTGTGGTGACAAATAAATTACCCTTAAAGAACGAGAAAACCGTATGTCATCGCCACATGTGACATTAGCGACCAATCACGAGGGAGAATGCGCGAGGTGTCATACAGCAGCAACAATCTCTGACGTGTGCGCCACGTGGTGCAGACATGTCGCAGACCTGCGGCGCAGCACAATGCGTCAGTCACGTGATGCAATGAAGCAGTTGTCGCCCACGCGAATGCGGGAGTAGAAGCCTTAAGGCCAACCATAACTACATTGACACACTTGCTCTAAAGGTTTTCTTCGGCTTTTGTATGTGTTTTATTTTGTGCTGGAAGGGTAGCAGACAAAGAGAAATATTATGAAGACCATAGAAGCAGTTCATACTTCCTTGTCCTGACAATAAAATACATTATTGCTAGTAAAAGAACTACAGCATTGTACAGCAGAAAGTGGGAAGTGGGTAGGTAGGTAGGTGTCTTTTTGCAATAACCGGACCCGTTGCCTGCCCTGCCCAGCCATCCCACGTCATCCCAGTTGTACTGTCAGGGTGGCAATAGCTCATTTGTAAGGTCTTGGCCAGTGGTACAGCAAGGTCATGGTTCTAGTCCCACTGAGGACAAATAAAGACTGGCGCTATGGTTTGATGGACCACATCCCCATTGTTAGGTGGATATTGCGTTGATACATAACATTACCTGTGCAGGGCAAAAATTATACGGGTGTATATATATATTTTTTTTTATTCAAAATCCCATAGAATTTCAGCACACAAAGCAGAGAAATGTGACCAAAAGAGTCCACACGTAAGTCCTGAATCTCCAGATCATGCACAGCACTTGACAAACAAATGGTACACATTCTTCACTTTCATTTATGTAATTGTATGTTCATCATTCCATTGTTGACATTCCAATTCTTTGAATGTTACCTTCAGAAAGAAGTAACAGAGATTTGAATCTTAGTTTTGTAGCCTTGGCACGCGAACAATGTAATTATGTTTATTAAAAAAAACACAGTTGGTATGCTTCACTGTATGTTGTGATCTTGGAAGTGATATTGTGATTGTTTGTACTTAGTTTTCACAGTGTTTGATGACTGCAAATGATGTCTGACTGCGCCTAGCTGCAAATTAAGTGAAGCGCCTGCCTGAAAGCATCTCAATTGCTCATTGAACTGAGGGACAGCTACAACCTATTTTGATCATTAAGTTACATAACTTTTTGTGCAAAATCCAACAAAAGTATCGGTAGAATATTTTGATTGTTCTGCGCCATGTTGGGAACATCTTTACGCTGCTGTGTGTCATCAGAACAGTTCGGGGCATACAGTACATCCACTACACCACGCAATCCTTACGACCACTCCACCAAACCCTTTCATCACCCAGGAGTCCCAAAATACATACAAAACCATAGTCTCTTACTCAAGAATTATTTCAAATGTCAAAAGTTTAAGGTTAAAATGGGAAGAGGAAGAAATACGAGTTCCTCCAAAGTGAGGATGAGGAAACAGAAAACAGGCAGGTGTGGACATCATTGTGGATAGAGCTCCTTAATGCGAGGTGTAAGGAATGACTTGCGCTGGATGGATGCCTGCCCCACAGGGTGAGTGACGGACATAATTCAGGCATAATGCTCCTCTCCCATGTGGAGAATTAGTTATGTTGAGTGGTGACATGCCAAGTATGAACAAAAAGATTCGTATTCGTGTTCGAGTATTACACTGCAGCGTTCTACAAAGTAGTTGTAAACAAGCAAGATGCACCCCCAAGATGGTCAGCCATCAAGAGGACAAGGTCTAGTTGGTAATTAAAATGCAATTTCTGCTGCTGTGCCCCCTGGAGTGGAGGTGGCAGCGGACTCACCCAGGAGCCTTGGGGCGAGAGGTTCCACCTGCACTACCGCACCACCTGCGCCACCACTGCCTCCCTTCATTAAGCCCGGCATTTATACTAGTGTCTGGCCACCCCCACCCAGCAGTCCTGGTTTGGTCTTTACGGGCCCTAGTAAGGCAGCGCTTTATTAGAATTAATGTGGCACTTCAGAGGAGAGTGTCAATGTGGTGTGTACCGGGGTGCCAGGAGAAAGAGTCCCCAGTTCTCCTCTGTCAGATTGAATAAAGCCGCCAGCTCCAGCCCCGAGCCGAGATGAGAGTGGACAGCTGATGACAGAACTGTTTTCCAGAGCCAAGGGAAAAGTAAGTATTCTTTATTTAATCTGTTTTCATGTTTACAGGATGAGCTGTTTTATTTTTCTTGAAAGCTAATCAAAGCCTAGTCGTTAAACATGATGTTAAGCATTTGCCAATAAAACATACTCTGGGTGGAGCTCTGAGTGAAAGACTATATGTAGTAACTGTCAAATATTACAGTATATTACACATGGGTGTGTTAATACGTTTCGGTATGGCATGTTCGGTTCGGTCCACTTGCGTTGGTTCGGTCCACTTATTAGCGCGAGCTTACGCACGGGCGCTATTGACTGCGTGCGGGAGAGGAGAGTGGCGGCACAAAAGTGAGAGCCAGAAAAGAGTAAGAAAAGAGCCAGAGCTCGAAGGTCCCCCCTACACTGCGGTCTCCCGTTTGGGAACATTTTGGCTGTCCTGTTAAAATCGCCGATGGGGACAGGTATGTGTACAAGTCCGAAAGTTGTGTGCCGACATTGCTACATTAGATGGGCGGCGGGGTAGCACGTCTAACATGCACTGCATTTTCCGACTGTGAATGTTTCTTAGACGAGGGAGCAAAAACGTCAAACTTAAATAGCGAGATTTATCATATTGTAGCGTCTTCCAGGAACACGCCGTCAGACATAGTTTAATTATCACGTTTTTATTAATCCAAGTACAACTGCTCGCGCTCTTCTTTCTCCGCTGCTCCACTCGCTTGCCGTACGATGCATTTATGAACCTCGGAAACATCACAACTCAGCAACACACAAATCCGACCACAACACAGATAACCCAATTCGTTACAATATGCTGTTCAACCAATCAAAGATTTCAATGTATAGGGCCTACAATTTCATAAAGACTTTTTAAAGTTACTGTATTTTTTTCATTATAAAAATAAGTTTAATATAGTTAGCAATAATTGTAACTGTTATGTATCTATTTTTTTCATCACAAAAAGTGTATACATGTACTGTAATGACATCTTTAACTTATACTTAGATATGTCACAGGCTGTTGCTGCTGAGTGTTTAAAGATCTCAGTGTCTTAATAATTTACAAAATTAAGAGATCTTTATTGTTAGTGTATTTTTTATTCTGGTGTAATTTCTTCACCCGAATGGTTCGCTTTTACTTATTTTATTTTTTTAAAAAGGAGAATTTACTTGTCATCTAGCATCATATATATATATATATATATATATATATATATATATATATATATATATATATATATATACACACACACACACATACACACCCACACACAGCGGGGCATACCACCTATGTGATGGACCTGTCCACCCATCCACCTATGACGGACGATAGATGGGAAACGTAAAGAAAATAGTCAGACTAAGCATAATCAGAAGCCCTTTTTTTCCTGTCTATGTAATTGTGTATTTCGTATGTATATAAGGAAATATTCTAGTCCACCAGAACATCCCTGAATCACATGCATTACTAGATGTAAACATAATTTAGGACTGCAGCCAACAGTGCAGAGTCCACTTTTATGATATCCAGGATCATCCCAGTTTGTTAAAGAGGAATTTCTCTGCATTTCATCAAATAGTCACCTTCATTGCTTCCAAATAATGCAATGCATCATATTAATGAAACCTGCCTCTGTCCATTTACCTGTTGGTTTTCTATTAAGTCAGACAGAACTCAACATCCCAGGACTGATGACTTCAGGATAACACCATAAATCCCTTTAATATGGCTGACCCTTTTGCCTACTCAGCACCTGTAATAATGGGTAAATTCTGTGGGTGAAAAGGCAGTGAAGTTTTGAGCCGAGTCTATTGACCGGGTAAATCAATTAAACAAAATCTTAGTTTATTGTTAGGCTGCAATAAACCGCTTTATAAATTAAACACTATTGCTGAAATGTGACAATTTGGCGTTTTTTTTTGTTTTTTTTTACTTTGCAAAAAATAAAGAAACTGTAACATTTTACATGCATTTAGTAGCTAACATCTAAAACTTCTAAGAATATGTGTTCAAAATGTGGTTGTTTGTGTTCTGATTTGTTATTTCTTTCAGGATAGATGCATCAGTGGGGGGCAACACTGATACTACTTGTAGTCGGACAGCAGGGGTGGGCATTAAATGCTAGTTTGCATCTCGCAGAGACTCCAATTAAACACAAATAAGCCGATACAAGTTCTTGTCTTCAGACATGTTTTATGTCCTCTTATGCAGCGTAAGGGAATTCTCCAGAATGTACAGCACATTTCTCTGCAGCTTGGCCATCTCTACTGCACGCCTCAGTTCATTAGTGTTATAAATGGAAAGCATTTTAGAGCCAGATGTACTTCTTAAGTCTTATTAGCTTCAGATGATGTTGTTTAAGGGGCATGTGAGGCCTCCAATTAAAGCTGCAGAAAACTAAAATAGAAGTTTCTCCAATATTTTTCCCTTAGCAAGTTGCAACTTTTTCAAACATTAGACCACTGCATTTGCTCCCTCCCAGTAGAAAAAAAAAGGTTTTATAGCGAAATCATATATATTTTGGCCAAAATGTGATTATTGACATAACACAGTTTAGTTAGAATTTCTGATGTTGTCCACTGGCATTTGTGCAGAAACTTTATTGACGCGTTCAAAAATGTTAATATCCATTCATCCATCCATCCATTATCTATACCGCTTATCCTCACAAGGGTCGCGGGCGTACTGGAGTCTATCACAGCTGTCATCGGACAGTAGGCAGGGTACACCCTGAACTGGTTGCCAGCCAATCGCAGCAAATGTTAATATTTTATGTGAATTGAAGATAAAGTGGAAAAACACTATACAATATGGGCTGACCATCCTCTCATGCCTGCTCTCAGTTGGGTTTTGTACAAAAAGTAGAGCACTAACAACTGATAAAAGATATTTTGTGGTTTACATGAACAGCTTGCATTTCATTAATGAAGTTGTAACAGTAATATGCCCCAATTTAAAAAGCACAATTTTGCTGCAGAGATTTCCACATGTACAGTACTCTGCAAAAGTCCAGCCACCATTAGATTTGCCATTTTAGTAAGGTTATACACTATGATAATGGCAGCCCCCTGACTAACTGATAACAAAATGAGAAAAGAAATACACACATATATATATATTTTTTTTTCTTTTTTTTTTATAGCGAAATCATATATTTGAAGGTAGAAAAGCACTATACTAGTGACAGCCCACATTTACCATATACAGTATATGTGCCGTATAAAAGATCTCGAATGACACTTACGACCTTGAGAAAGCATCCCCCACCATGTTGTTCTTCCCATGGATGTGATGAATTTCTAAATCGAGCCAATGTAGGTACAGGCTCCATCTAATTGGTTGCTGAGTGGAGTTCTTTATCATTATTGAGTTTAACCAGGGGGTTTTGGTCTGTATAGAAGATCAGGGTCTGACTGGATTAAACTGAAAACACTAAAGTGTTTCAGAGCCAAAACAGCCAACAAGCTACTTTTTCACTTCTGGAGTAGTGTCTGTGATAGTTGCCACAGTAATTCCATGCCTCAACTTAAGCACTAGTGGGGGGTACCTACCCATTTCCAGCAACCTTTCCCATGGAAACAAGTGGAGCCTGGCCAAAGTTTGCGCTTTACAAGAATCAAACTTGAGTTAGCAGCTGTTATACTTCCTCTTGCTCTACAATGAAGTCAGGTCAGACCACAAAGTGTAAACCACCACATTATCAAGACTTTTTTTTTAACAAAGCATTTAACACTTCATTAAACAACCATTAAAACATTGCTGACATAACAGTTTTCTGGCAAAAATTCATCAGGTGACAAAGGCAGATATCGCATGAGATTGTAAATGACTGCAACTAGCCAAAATACCTTCAAAAGGTCACAGAACCCATGTCTGATCCACAATTTCTTCAAGAATGCACGAAGAACATGATGCTCACGTGCCCATGCACTGAATAAATGGTATGTTGAATTTACTCAATTTTATATTGTCAAGTGGTTGCACAAAATAAAACAATCTGAATCCAGATGTTTTTTTAAAGTAGATGTCTAGTCTACTTAAAAAAATGTTTCTGTATCCAGTTGATTTTATTTAGTACCTGATGAGATAAAATTGAGTAAATTCAACAAAAAATTGTTTCAGTGCAGACATTCTGTGCTGGAATTTAGTCCACGTCATTACGCATTATCACAGCATCAACCAACCAATATCATGCATCCATTCAACATCTGAACATGTGCCTAAAATGTATTTGTGTGGGCATATTTCTAATGAAACTAGTGTTAGAACATTTAGAAGTATCCAAAATAAGAAAGATAACATCAAGGCCAAGATCTTAGTAACCTACCATGAGCAACTACTGGATGTGCATATCTAACCTTTTTTTCCACAACTGCACTTTGAGGCGTCCTCAAAAAACGGTTTCAACAAACATCATATGTCTTGTGCTTACAATCTGAAGTGCCAACCTCATAAGCACACCCACTAACACAGCATTCAATTATATATGTGAATTGAGCATACAAGCAAAGCCAGGAATTGTGAAAATACGATACTTTGCCTCCAGGGGAGAACACTCAGTGCCTTGATTTCTTATCACATCCGAGATGTGAATCACAAGCTGAAACCGCAAGACTCTGGGGTCACTTCTTTTACAGCAGAACAACAGAAGAGAGTTTTCATCATCATTTACTCTCCTTACCGTATGCTTGCAACATGGACTTTGGACTCTGGTGAAAGCTTTCGAGGGCTTCTAGTGATTCAGGGTGATACGGAGACCAAGCTTGACTGACAGCCGCTGGAGCACCTGAGCAAAAACACACAACATAAAGTTTGTCCCTTGGTCAGTTTGAAAAACCCTGGGGAGTCCAAACAGCCCGAGCTGTAATTGTGCGTAACGGAATAGCTTTGGGGAAGTGTCCAGCGGCACACATAACGGTCAACAAATACTGATTCGAGGAAGTGGGCCAACAGAATCAATCGAGATACGCTCAAATGGCTCACCAATTGCAGGGGTGGGATGCAATGATATGATTTTTGGCTCATGTTTACCAACAGTTTGGCACACGACATGTTCCACAGTGATGTGCAAGACCCGATTTAATTCAATACCCCTAAAAACGCCTTAATACTCAATCAAGTAGCTTTCTAACTCCCATGCGACCAGTATGCAAAACTCAAAAGTGCTCAATCTTCAAACCGGCAACCGGCAAAGATGGTCATTTTCCAGTGTTGACAGTCTTTTGTTTACAACAATGTTTATTGTAGTGTTGTAATAAATATTTTTGTCATCTTTAAAATTCGTCTGAATCCCTGCCCTATATTTCTTCCCTTGAGCCAGTGTTGTAACATATGTAACATATTGGGGCTTGTCCGGGATGTAAACCTGGGATAAAAATTGAGGCACAGCAAAGAAACAATAAACGCAGCTTGAACAAACTGTGTCCAAGGGATCTTGTAATTCTGGGGTGGAATGCTCCGTAAATACAGCACTATAATAAACTGAAAAAAATAAGAATTTTATACAGTACCTTTATAAAAATGTGCTTACGTAGTACTTTGACAGAACAGGAAAGGATACAAAATACAAAATGTGCTGCGAAAATCAATTCCTGTTATGACACGTTTATCCATAACCTCACCACCAACATTTCCAAGACATTAGTTAGGTAGTTTTCCCATAATCCTGCTAACAGTATTCAGTGCATCAGGCGTCACCAACCTTTTTGAAAGTGAGAGCTACTTCTTGGGTACTGATTTATGCGAAGGGCTCCCAGTTTGATATAGACTTCTGAAATAACAAATTTGCTCGAATAAAATGTACAAAATGAATATCATTAGTTATTAATAATAACTAACAGGGTTATTAGGGTTATTAATAATAACAAATGATATTCATTTATGTGAAAACACTCATCATGGGAACAGATACATACCAGATGTAACACATGTAACATGTTTTCATTTATCTTCGCCAGGATTTACATTTTCAAATGGTCACTTGACTTGAAGAACATTCCAAGAAAATAATCACCCAACACCGGTGGGCTATTTTTAGAACAGGCCCATGGGTTATACTCATGTGGTCCTTGGGGCCTACTGAGTGCCCGCAGGCACCACTTTGGTGACCACTGCAGTATGCTATACTTGGGAGAAAACCTCTTATGTCCAAATGTGGTCAATTTCAATGTTTTTTTCACAAATCGATATTATTGGTCAGTCCCCATGTGGTTATGTTATTTTTACAAATTATTGACAAATCTTAAAGTGTTGAAAATGCTCCTTTTTTCCAGAAACACTGTGTTTTTTTTTGCTGTTATGTTGTTATTGTTGTTGATGTGGTTTTGGAGATACAGTACAAGGATTCCATCCAACGCCAGCAATGTGTTTGTTTTACAACGTACAAAATCAGAGATAGGCATTCCGTCCCAGGGGTGCAGCAGTCCGTCCGTCCCCTAAGATCAAACCCACACGACAGTCGTCTCTGTAGTTAGGAGTCGAGTTATACTAACTGCTGAACTAAGAGCCCGAGCCACCGGCTCGGCAGCCAGCACCCTCTTTTGAGGATGCCGAGGACTGAGGTTTGACCAACATACATTCGCACAGCGCAAGCTGGCATCCGTTACACACTGAAAATTAATAGAATTTGTTTTGACATTTGGGTAAACAACTACTGGAATGCACCACTAAGTCAGCTTTGACCAGAATCAGCTTAGCTTGTTGTCTTTTATTTTGCGGCGGGTCCACTAAATTGGTTCTTCCTTCGCAGCGGGAAAGGCAGGAACAAAGCTCCTTAGCATCCCCCAGCACAGGTAGGCGCCCGAGGCCGAGTCGTGCCGCACTTCCCATCCTTTTCCAGACCTGTCACTATTCATTCCTGGGCTGCCCTTCTCCCAGCGCCACAACCTCAACAGGGGCATCGCTCATGATAGAAAACAATGAGCGTGATTTGTGAACTCTCTGCGTCTTTGTAATTTCATCAGTGTAATGGGATTATATTTCAAATCACCAGTCCTTTGTTCATTACGCGTTTAAACTCCTCTGACAGGCAAAAACTTAAATAAAATGTGCATGTCAACCCTGGTTGACTCTGGCTGCTCTCGCACTTGATTAGACAAACAGTGCACCAGGGCTGTGGAACCAGGGAAATAATGTGCTCATTTATTCATTTTTCAGACAAGTCACAATAGATTTTTAACGACCAGTGTCTGACCTCCCTTAGGTACTTCATGCTTAGGGGGGTTAATAAAGCCTAAAGCTCGAGCGCCAAGGCGAGGAGCACACTGAGGAGACGCCGGTGATGAAATAAAGACAGGACCAAATCAAGAGTCTCCCAATGCCCGCTCCAGCCCCCGACAGAGGAGGAGGAGGCGAGGGCGGCGGTGTTGTGGTTGAGGTTGAAAAGAGAGACTGGTATTCCACTTAGAATCCAATTCCACAAGTCTCTGCGGGACAATTAAGATGGGAGAAAGAAGTAGTCTTTTCTCAATGCACTGGGGCGTGCATATTAGACGCTACAACCGTGGCCATACACCCGGCCACAAAAGAGTTTGCAAAGATTTCAACAAGATAGCCTCTTAAGACTTTGTTGCCATTTTAGGACACAGGAAGAAAAGTCTGCAAATTGATGTCACAGATCCTCTCTGCATCAAGTGAGTTTACGTATATTTTTCACGCACCACTGTCCCAGACTTTTTTAAATGTGTGTTTGCAGGGCTATTACGTGTGCAGCCAGTAGGCTTTAGATGCTTGGTATTTTGGGAAAATGTCACAAGTTTGAGAGCGGCACGCAGTGACAGAGAGAGAGAGCGAGTGAGGAAGAGAGACGGAGGGCGGCCTCTTCCAGATGTGCTGCCACTTCAAGCATCCGTCTTGTTTTCCTGCTTGGCTCATTGCTCTGTTTGTCTGAATCGGTGTCATTTTTGCTCACTCAGGTCAGCAGCAATTCATGCTCCTCTTTCGTCAGAGCCACTTCACAATCGTAACGTGATGCATGTGGGATAGTAGGCAGCTCGACGCAGTCCCTGTCACTGCTCATACAGGGGTTAGATATAAAAGGTGTAAACTGCATGCTTTGATAATTCCATGTCCTGTTTAAACCACTTCCTCCCAAAGTCTTGAGTGGAGGGCCATATTTTTGTGCCCAGCGCAAGTCTGCTGCAAAGAGTAGTCGAACCAGACGCATGACTGGCGGTTTCTTTCTTTTGGTATTTTCGTAGACTGGCGCAGTTGGAAAGAGCCGTTTGCACCATTGTGGAGCGAACGGAGCTGACTTACTTCCTGGCCGATTAAGGCGGCTCCGCTCATTCCCTTCAGTTCAGAAGACGCAAAAAACACCACTTGCGGATGATGTAAAGTTAACCAGGGCGATCACAGTGAAGTGGAAACTTGGAGACCGCCTTCCAAATCGAACCTTCGTGTCGTTGTGTGTCAATCCCCCTGCTTTTAGCTGCTCTAAAGTCTGGTCTACTTTCTGTCATCAATTTGTCAGGGTCTTTGGGGACGTGTTAAAGAAAATGCTCTCGGTTCGCCAGAACGCCCAGCATGGCACTGTGCTGTGTGCCAAATTCCCAAATACGCTAAACTAGACTAGCCTTGGCACAAAAATGAAGATGTGGCAGTTTTTACGACGAGTGCATGTGCTTGTCTACGAAAACAGACCCCAGAGTGTTCCTGATGTGTCCGAAAATATAATACCCACTCCAGAAATAATTATTCAAAATATCTCATAAAATCAGTGACCTCCATGTTTTCAGTTTTTTTTTTTTTTATGTTCACAAGTTGAAACAGAAATGTTTCACATGGCCCCTTTTTGTAGAGGTATTTGTGTTTGACAATGTTTTAATTTATGAAAAAATGCATAATATACCGGTACACAACATTTAATGCACAGTGGCATCACATCTTCTTCCTCATAATATTATTATTTATACAAGCATAAAAAGAAGCTAACCTTTAAGTTACAAACTAATAATCTAACATCCTTTTGTGATTCGAATACTGCACAAAATCGACCACAGGGGTGGACTTTCGAGCGTCCAATGTACAAAAAGAACAGGTTACAAAAGTATTTGCTCATAGCAGTCAATGTTTCATACTTTATTTCTAGTCTATGCCTCATTTCCCTTCTTTTAGTTGGTGCGGCTCTCTGTTGGGTGCCTCTTGGGAACAGAGAAAATTACATCCTACCTGATAATTAGCAAAGTTCAGAGCAAACTGAAATCTGCCCTGTTCTCCTATACTGTAGTTCCCAACACTGGCAGCTTTCTCTTAGCAACTAATTAATTCCGCCTCTGAGGTTTGCAGACAGCAATGGTCCTGGATGCTGCAACAGCAGAATTAAAAAACAAAGGAAAAAGAAGGATGAAATAAAGAGTAAGTGTTTTCTTTCTTTTTTTTCAATGTTTTTCTGTTTCATCTTTTTTTACCCCCAAATAAATATGACAGTGGTATTCCTGGAGGTAGTATTATTATTTCACACATGGATGCATTCTTCAAATAGAAATAACAGTGTTTGGCTGCCATTAGACAAGATAGCAAGTAGCAAAGCTCCCTCCGTCCATAATGTTCTTTAATTATTATAATGTCATCATCCATATCCGGCAATGTTGCATGAAAAAGGAACAGCAGAGCCCAGCCGGTATTAAATGCAAATCACTAATCTCGCTTCTTTACACAGAATGAATGAAATCACATTGCTTGGATGGCATTATTAGTTATGTTATCTGCACTGTTGCAAATCCTATTTTTCAAGTCAACTTGTATGTACACATCCTGCGTGGAGTTGGATAAATTGTAAATTGCATTGTATGTACAAATTAAAATTACAGAAGAGTGTTCACTATGACAGGCAAGCAGTGTCTTTTGAGGTGTGTCTAGAAAGATTTAGTAATACAAATAATTATAAGAGAATTGAGGAAAGCGCTTTTTTAGTTAGTGTTATGATAGTAAAGGCGGCAATGTTGCATTAGTGTGAAAGATGTGGATAACACAGATGTGGATAACGCACAGTTAAAGAGATTCAATGTCAAAGCTCATCTGGGGTCTGTTTATGTTGAATTTGCAATTTCTCACAGTACTTTTGTGTTTTTTTTTCTCTTGGTGTTCCAGCTTATTCCAACATTCCAAAAACATTCATGTCAGGATAATTGAAGACGCTCAAGTCCTCATGGTGTGAGTGTGGATGTTTATCTACAGTCTATGTGCCCTGCTCTAATTACTTTGTAACTGTGTCAAAATATTTTCCTATAGCATTGTTAACGCAACAAAAAATATTAAAGATAACCTTTACAGAATTAGCATATAAGCATTTACACCTTTACATTTACGTATGTAACTTTTTGGATCAATTACTTGTCAATAGTTTTAATCCAATTTGTTTATTTTTTCACTTGAGTAAAAAAAATACTTTCAGCGCGTTACATTGAGCAACATTCTGCTAAGTACTTTTTATTTGTACCTAAAAGTGTTGAAAGCTAGCTGCAACATTTATACACACACCACATAATTTTGAGGTATTTGGGGACATTTGGACAAAGTGTCATCAAATTTGTAAATGGAGGAAGAAATTGTACATGGAAGAAAATTCTACACCACAGTCAAATTTGTGTCGCCTAACCTTGAATGGAAGGAAGACACAGGAGCTCCGTCCACCAGGATAAACTAACTGTCCGTTGCCAGCGATGGTGTGGAAATCTCCGGAAGCCAAGCAAACAACAGACAGACGGTGGTCGCACTGCAGAAATGGATTTTATGGCACACAAAGACGTTCCCTACGCTTATCTCGACTCAAAATGCTTCTCTTTGCTCTTACTCGTCCCTCAACAGCCGCACACCACTTCGCACAGACACTCGGTCACAGGCCATTCCATTGTAACAATGGAGAAAGTTACCAACATTTTTGCCCGCTTTTTGAAGCCTTTAAAATGTTATAACTTCCTTAATTCTTAGATAAATGTTCTTTATTCCAGCTCTTTCTGGTGACATTGGTCTTGATAGAAAAAACCCATAAGAATAATTTTGTTGTCACGTCCCTGAATACATCTGTAACGTTTCCGGTTAGTGTGGTGAAGAGAAAAAGACGATAGGCAAAAATCCAAATTCACGCCCATGCCGGGATACACAAAAATGCTCGCCATTTATTCACACTCACATTAACAAGCACGAACACGCGTGCACAAACACACCCCCGCACACCCCCACACACGCACACACGCACACACACACACACACACACACACAAAAGTAAAAAGCCAGGTAGCAAGTCCGCTAAATCACACATGAACCATGGAATCATTACCTCGCCTCACAAAATGATTCATGTAGACCAGGAAACTGGTCCTGCCAAGTCTGTCCACTAACTGGCGGGTTGGGATGGGTGGATCGATACCAAAATATCGATATTCTGATCCTGAATGATCAATTTTAAGTTTGGATCCTCAAGCTAAAGTATCGATATTCACAATTAATTCATGCATGTTATATATTTATTAATCTATAATTTAGAAGGTTGTATTGTCATCCAGTCAGAATTTTTGCTGTGTTGCCAAGGGCAAAGAGCTTTCTGCCTTGGCAGGGCAGACTTCTGGCTCTGGTCCCGCCCACGATCAGGGTGAAGGCCCACGTCTCATAGGCACTGCATGGATTGCACGCTATTGTTGACAAGCTGACATGGAAGTGGTAACAAAATAGTTTGAAGTAGTTTGGTTCAACTGATGATCTGTGCGCTCCCATTGGTATAAGCGCAGCAGCAGTGTACATGTGGTTTTGTTCGCAGCTTTGTATAAAAAAAAAAAAGCCTTTCTGGTATCGGATCGGTATCGCGATATTTGGTCCAGTATTACTTTGTATCGGATCCAATCCAAAGTCACTGGTATCGCCCATCAGTCAAGTCAAGACGGGAACTTAAACATTGGCGACGGCCGATGATATAACTTGTTGGTGACACATCTAAATAAATATTGGACTTACACGTCTAATACCCACGTAACACGTCTAGGAATATATACAAATAGTTGTTTATAAAATTCTGGGGGTCAAGTACAATATGGTACAATTTATTGCAACTAAAATATGTGCTTGTAAATTGACCTAACAATTTGCAGCGTTTGCAGGCGGTTAACTGAACTTAATGTTATTCTTTATTGTTAATTATTTCACACTGATACTGTTGCTTGTTTGTTGTTTTGAACTGTTACTGTAAATTGTTTTTTCTGATACTGATATGAATTTCTCGTTCTTGACCTAAGGGTAATTTTATAACTATTTTGCATACATTTCTACTGAAGATTATAGTGTTGTTTATTGCACAATACAGTATATGGTTTGAGTGATCAAATCTAGCACATAATTTTCTATATGTGGAATTTTTGGGGGAAATCTGTTGTCGTGGGTGTGTTTGGAAATACATTCCCAGCGTGCACTGCTTCTCTCACACTGTAGCGTTGTTCAAATGTGTTGTTTGGTTATTCAGAGTGTCCCAAAAAAAGGAGTGTTGGAGTGTGTCAGGCAGTATAGATGGAAACAGTTCAAACACAAGCTGCTGAGCGGTTTATAACATAGTCTGCATTCAGAAATTAGTCGGAGGAGAGCATGCTCTGCATCTTTGAACACACACATTCTCGGAGTGGTGTTAGGGAGTCAGATGGAATTTCTGAACATTCCTCTGTGTTGATGGCAGCAAATGAGTTGCACTTGGTCAAAACCTCTGTTTCTAACTACGGAAATTTTTTTCTTTTTCATTTCAAATGGTTTACCTGAATTAGCTCACATTGTGGCCAAAGGTAGAATCCTGGTTGGTTATTTTGCCTTTTGATTCTGTAAATCCTTGTTGTGTTGTAAGAAAAACACAGCTGTACGTAGACCTGACAACCGTTACGGATTGTCCGTAATTTGTTACAGATCTCACTAAATTTTTCACAATGCAGTAGTCCCTCGCTGTACTTCGCGGTTAGAGTTACGCAGCCTCAGTGCATCGCGGGTTTTCAAAAAATACTCAAAAAATAAAAATGAAAATATTCAGCCATATCGTCAGCCATATTGCGGAAATCCATGTTGTTTCAAAGAGATTTATAGGAGCCAATTAGCCTATGGGTCAAATGTTTGTATGTACTACTTGTCTTGAGCATTGTGGCGCTGTCACTAAGAGTATATATAAGAAAGGTGTTGACTCGGAAGGGCATACAGGTTTTTGACCGCTTTGTTTTGGCGGAAGTTATGTTTATAGATGCTATGTGTTTTATGGAGATTTTAATTCTTGGAAAGTGAGAAATAAACTACGCATTTTAGCAAATGGCTTATGGACTCTTTGTTGACGGACACAATCAGATAACAAACAAACAAAGCAGCCAGCGCGTCAGACCAACCCAAACCAGCAACACTTCACTAGCCCAGTATTAGACTGGCTATTATAAGATTGTTGACTCCGAGGCTTTGTAGATACCCACGGGCAGTACAAAGCGCGTGATTGGTTCCCGGCGCGAGATCGTCCGATGAGAGAACGGGTGGATTTATCCTGTGAGCTGGTTGGCGGCACATCATCGCAGCCTCGCTCGGGATTTCCCTTGTTGAGTTTCGTCAATCTTGTCCACGCTAATAAATGAACGGCATTTTTGAACAACGTTCTGTTGGGAAACACATAACATTATTCAAATGTGCCGTTTAGTTATTCAGAGTAAAGCCGGATCAGCGGATAGTAAACAGCTGTGTTCAGAAGTTCTATCAGCCACGGGCAAGCATAAGGACGACAAAACATCAGCAAATAAAATGTTCAAGTGTTTGTTCAAGTTTGTCTTGAAACAGCTTACCTAAACTAGAACGTTGCATTTCATCCAAGGGTCCTTCTTGATGTTATTGTGCTAAGCCAAAGTTGCCTGTTTACTGCCGGTGACAGAGCTTCTTGTTTGTCGTCTTAAAAGAAGAAGACAACAATGAAGAAAGAGGCAACGAAGAAGATGATGACGACGAAGAAGAAGCAGTCGCACCAAGAGCAGGAGTAATGAATCTTTGGCTTTGTACAACAACAATGAGGATTTAAAAGTGCATTAATACACCAAGATTGTACCTTTGGCTAAAATACACCGCAGGATTCTAGTGAAGGTAAGACAATTTTTGGATAAATATTTAAAACTTTATAGTAGTTATTAACCAGCGTTCTGTCGTAATCATCCGCTGTCGGGCTTGCAGCGAACATTCCTTTCAGAGCATGCAGCTTGGTATTTACTATTCATTTTGCATTTTAAAGTTAAATTTGTTGTGTAACAAATATTTAGGAGAGTGGAAACTATGTCAGGGGGTTCGCAACGGCGTAATAGAGGCATAAATCCTCCGGAAATAAACATTCAAATAAATATAATGTGAAATTAAAAATAATAATAATAAAGTCAACCTTTACTTCGCGGTTTTCATCTTTTGTGGGAGGGTTCTGGTCCCCATTAACCACGATAAACGAGGGATTATTGTACGCCAGTAATTTTCAAAAGTAGCAGTACTGTTGAATACAATTTTCCATGCACTATATGTGCAGTTTCACTATATTTTTGTGCGAACACTTTCAAAAGCATGTTCACTTGAAAATAAAAATAAAAAAACATTGTTTTTGGATTTACAGGACAAAGGGGCAGATAGCTATTTCGCTATTACATCAGTTAATTATATAAAATGTAGTTACTTGTATTTATTTATTTATTTTTAACCTTTCTAACCCATTGTTTGACAGAACTCAGCATGTTACTGGTGCTGGCTGTTATGTAGTGTCACTAAAGCCAATTCTGTTTAAGTTGAACAAAAATACAATAAGGGCTTGTGTTTTTCTTTCTAAAATGAACAATTATAACTATTTAATAACACGTGAATGCAAAGTTCTTAACTAAATGTTATCTGCAGAAACAAAGTTTAAATTCCTATGATTTGAGTGCAGTAAAAACAGTAGCTAATTGTGATCTGTCATAAACCTTGAGTTAAACACTGGAGTACAAGTTGCTCATTAGAGACGCTGGGGCCACTGGGCCACCGATGAGTGGCTGTGTAAAAGCTTTAAAAGGCAACTCAACAACCTCCTTGATAAGGCTGCGGGTTGCACTGAGGTTGTTTGTGATGTGCAAGCCATGAGAGACAGAGGAAGCGGGCAGTCATTATTTTCTCCACAATTACCTGAAGTCCTTGATAACGAGCAAAAAAAATGCCATATAATTAGAAAAACACCAGCGACACCATTATTGTCAGGAGAACGCAACGGTATAATGAAGCAATTATAAATGAGCCGCTTTGTGCTTGTCATTAATTTCTGCTTTTAAGGATGTGGAGATGAAGCATGGCTGAGCGTCAGCGGCAAAACGAGCTCAGATGATGTTTTGGGTGGGTGAGGCTGGGGGAAAACACTGTCCTGTGTTGTGTGTGCGGTGCGGGGGGAATTGCTGATGAGTCCAGCAAGTCTCACTCCCAGTGGACAGGCTACGCTTTAAATGTGCTTTAAAGACCTTCTATAATATCGCAAGTTCCAGTTAGAGTCTCAGGTTGCAATGTGTTTTGCAAAAATACTTTGTTGACAACGTAAGTCCTCCATTGCGGCCGCAGGCCGGATGAATATCAGCGCGCTGTGATCAAGTTGCCTTGTCACCAGTTAATAAGAGAAGAAAATAATATGGTGCAACTCAACATTATCTCACATATCACAAAGATTGACCTCTTCCTCTTTTCCTCTGACATCTTGAACCAATTAGGTTGAATGTTTTTATTTTGTAGAAGTTGAAAAATAAAATGACTGAAAACAAATACACATGCTGTGAAAGCCTTTGGCCAAGTATGGAACAAATTTGGGGAAAACATTTGGGCCAACCCAAAACAAAATAACAATTTAGCACAACCCAAAACAAAATAACGATTTAGCAACAAAAGTAAAACCTAGCTATAAAATGTGAAATATTTTTAGCGAAACAAATGTAGTAATGTAAAGGGTCAGAACAGGAGTGATGGTTTGAGCCCTTTTATCAATCACTGATCTTGGCAATGGTAAATCCGAAGTAGTGGCCAACAGTAAATCTTGTTCGTTTTTGCGCATCCTGTCTGCATGTCTAAAAGTGCATTGGCAAACAACCATTTAAAGTAGTCTTTATAGCCCAATGTTTTCTAATGACCATCTCTTTTGGCCAACATATTTTAAGTCTTGTAGTTTGCAGTGCTGTTCAATTTAACTGCATCATACTGAGAGGCGTTATATTTTGTACGGTCTAGTCATTTTGTTTTTATTTGTAGTTAAATATGTTTGCAAAACAATGTTGGAAATAACACTTCAGTATGATACAGTGCAGCCTTCAACAACAATGTTACGACCAGTGAGTGTGGATGGAGCTGACATGCGATATCGCGGGAATGCATAGAATTACGTTGTTTGTTCCATCAAAGGCATCAAAAACATCCAAAGGGGAGCACAATGCCACTGAGTGAGTAAAGTCACTGCAAGTGGCATCCGGTGAGAGCACAACTCCAAAGACTGTCCTCCTCAATTAGAAATGCCGTCTTATTAATAGATCCTACAGCGCACTTTATCATATTGTCTCGAGAAGGCTATTGTAAGAAAGGGGCAATTAGGACCCAGAAGCTGCGAGGCTGCCATTATTTTAGAATTTAATGACCACGCAACACAGAAGTAGATGTAGAAATGAGGGCTACAATGCGACAATTATGCATAATCTGGCAGATCTTACTGCACCCCCCCCTACACGCACTGTCCCCACCCTGAATAAATTTACATGGAAATGCATTTCTGCCTAATTTATTCAGAGAAATTAGAATATACATTACAAATATTTCTATGGACGACATCAGCAACATGCGGTTAAGAAATTTAATGACTTATTTTCCCTACATGCAGGCTTATGAATACAGTTAGAGAGGCTCAAGATTTTGGTGAAGGCAATGATAATTCAAGATATTTGGACATAGTGATATGTATATTAGAATTGTTTTTAGGGTCTTCTATACACTCATTCATATATATGTATTATATATATATATATATATTTATGTGTGTGTGTGTGTGTGTGTGCGTAAATATGCAGTCAAACCAAGCGTCATTTAGTAGCAGTGGCAAGATGCATGACTCTGGACACAACCCAAAAGCAGGGATTATTGACATGGATGCTCGGCCATTAATAAGCCGCTGTATCCTTTGTGTTCGGGGTCGCCGTCGCCGCAGTTAAGTATAACTTGTCAAGGCTGCTCGAGCTGCACAATGCCTACCTCATGCATCTCCTGTCAGCAGGCATAATTCCTGGATGCTGGCCCGCCGCTGATTTCTGCATAAGTGATGCGAGCCTTCGAGTAGAGTTAGGGGCATGAGTCTGTTGCCATTGAGAGATGTTCATCATTCTTGATCTGGCTCTGTCAAGACCTGGTGTTTTAGTGCCTCTCACGATTAGGCAGAATTGACAGGCCAAGAAGGCAGTGAATAGCAAAAAATGTGAGGAACTAAAAGGGGGTGGTGTGGGCTGCAGGGTGAAGTGGAGTGTGGCCGCCATTTAATCTGCAATTTATCAGTTTAGGCTGCACCATGTAACATCAGGGAGATTACATTCTAGAGCGAAGGAGCTCCATCTCCCCCCTTGTCCCCCTCCCCTATCTCCTCTCAAATGCCTCCTAATGTCGTCTGATGGCAGAATGTGCAGGACAAAGAAGGGAGGACTGTCTTTATTGTCACCATTATTGTTTGTGAAACCCTTAATTAATATATAGCACTGTGTACTCCTGTGTGAGTAAGTGCCTGTGCAGTATCCACACAGACGGCCTCTTTTATAGAAGCTCTTGTCAAGAAGTAAAACTTGAGCAAGATTAACACGCACCCGTTGTATTTGGACACACACACACACGCACAACTACACACACACACACACACACACACACACACACACTGCCATTGATGTCTGCTCATGACCTTGGACAACACTGATCACATCGGGCCAATAAATGCTTAATTGCCATTTTTCCGTAGGGCTGCTTTATTGATGGCGTTTCCAAAGTGATTAATATGAACTGCTAACAAGATGTTGCACTCGGCTCTAAACAAAGCTGAGCAGGCATGTTGGAATACATTGACTTCTTGGAATTTTGCAAATATAGGTTGAATTAATTTCAAGGATTCCAAATGAATCCTAATAGAATTTCCAACGTGACACGTATACAATGCCATTGTCAAATTCATTAAACATATTTCTCAGTCACACCATGCAAACCCACCATCTCATTTAAAAGGGTCATTAAAAGGGTCACTGACTCCATAAGCTGTGTACCAACATATCTCTTCCTCTAGGAGGACAGAAGCAGAAATATGAAGATTGTTTTAAAGGACGGAAAAGCCATAGCAGCCTGTATATTAAAATGGTTCAGGAGTCAAGTAGAACAATTGGCTGGAGGGCAAAAAAAAAGAGGAAGCAAGAGGAGGTTGTTCTTAATAGCTATTGGCTTGTCAATGGTGCCATTGTAATATGTCAAATGTTGTGAAATATCTTTGCATTGATATGCCACTTGCCATTTTCAAATCCCTGCCTAAAATGTATAAATGCATCCAATACAGCAGAGGTCACCAGCATGATGCCCGTGGACCACATGAGCAGCTCACCAGAGACAGGACATTGTGATTTCTTTGGTATGTTGCAGAAATGATCATCTGAAAATGTAAACCTTTCCAGAGATTCATAGAAATAGTGTTGCATATTGATATTCATCTGCTTCTGACCTTGTTAAATCATTGTTGATAATTATTGTGACAAATCATTGACATGATCACTATCTTCACATAGGTGAATATCATTATTAATAACGTATTCTTAAAGGTACGGTAAATGTGTTATTTCATAAGTGTGTGTCACACTGGTAGCTCATCACATCAATCAGTACTCAAGAAGTTAGCTGTCAATTCGTATAAGGTTGCTGACCCTGTATAAAATCACAATAGGACACTGCAGATGATAATGTAAAGTCTCCCCCACCAAATAAGTTACACTCTTAGTAAGCCACACTATCCCAAGGGATGTTTTGTACACAACAGTCTAAGGGACAGAGAATTTGATCCATCCTGAAAGGCGGATTGAACTCTCACAAGATGAAGACGTGACATCTTCAGCTCATTTGATGTCAGTGATAGGACAGCTTACTTGTAGATCGGGCATGTTGCCAGCCAGCTCTCTCTGGGTCTTGACTGTTGTCTCTGAACAGAGGCCAATGACACAGATGACATTCAGGGAAACCCATCACCTGTTGCGTAAGGACGGGATAATCATACGGGCGGGGGACGCGTGACCGTGTGTGAGTTTGCGTGTGTGTGAGAGAGACTTGTCAGGGCAGCAGTCAGTGCTAAGCCTTGAAATCCACCCTAGTGACAGAGATGATCAGCATCAGCAGCTCATCGTCAGCCGAGATCATGTCCACAGCGAGGGTCATGCCAGACACTGACACCACCACACTGTCCACTTGGAACACACAAAAATGCCGCAGCCTTCGAACAATTTTCAAGACAATCTGCGTGTCGTGCGAGATATTTATTGACGCACATGCGTGCGCGTAAAATATAAAAGTTGTTAGCCTCAGGTACAAACACTTGAAAACTGCTTAATTGTAACACCAATGAAACAGACGTGTTTCAATCCGAGAGGGAATTTACTATTAAATTTATGGAAATGCATGAGCGAGACTTGTATTAGTTGTAGGCTACACCTGTGCTTGTCAAGGTACTCAAGTATGCCGGATAATTGGCTGTTGATTGCTGCCATTAACATCTGACGGCTAAGTGCATCTAATTCCCGTTCCATTTTCATGGTTCAATTTGATGTCGCCACCCACTCGTTCTTTCATAGGTGATTAGCTGTGCTGATAGCCCCCCACCCCCCCCCCTCTTTTTTTTAATGATATAAGCACAATATGAAGAAAGAGCGCAACACTGTAATTGACACATTTACCTAATTGATATTCTTTGTCGTGAGCAGTAAAAGAAAATATGGGAAGTGTCATTCATTCTCATTTTTCATTTTTAATGCTCGAATAAAAGGAATGGTACCAAAGGATGTAATATCGCTGTCTCCTGTAATGATGCGATAGCATTTTAGTCTTATTATTTACTGTACCTCCAGCATGTACTGAACTAAAGGTGATGATTAACTTTTTATTTTATTTATGTATTTATTTTTTTTTACAAAGCTTTCCTTTTCAACTCTTTGTCTTGCTAGTTTAGCCTTACACAGAATTGGTGCTCACTGTTTGCATCTCTACAGCATCACCACCTCAGGGCGCCGAGACGTGGCATCCCTTTGAGTTTTAATCTCCTCGTCTGCCTGCAGCCTTGCGGCTATTTCATTTTAGTTTTAATATGTGTATTTGACATTATGTTCATTTAGACCTCCCTCCTCTGCCCCCCATATCCTTAATTTAATTGACGTGCTTTTGCCTTATGTTGTTTGTTTTGTCCTTGGTGATGAGGCTGGCCACAACCCGCTTTGTATTGCATCTGAATGGTGGATGGGGGCTAGTTTTTAAATGGCTTTCACTTGTTTTTGTACCTTATTCCAAATGCTTTTAAACTGTCACCTAATAGCTATTTTGTAATTTCATTTTTTACTGTATACTGTTTTCCTCTACCTCATCGTTCATTCAGGTGACGACTACGTATTACTACTTTTCGTGGTTTTGTACCTTACTCATAGCGCTTTTATACCTTGTGATGTGTAGTTTAATTTGTATGTTATTCCGTCTGTCTTATCCTCATATCATTCATTCATTCAGGCAGGTTCTTCTACCACTAGTTCATTTGCTTTTGCACTTTCCTCAATGCGCTTTTATGCTGTCAACATCTACTTTTTTATTTTATTCTGTTTGTCTTTTCCTTTCATTCAGGTACTACTACATTTCACTTGCTTTTCCACCTTACACAAAACTTTTAATTTATTGGGTTTTTTTTGTGCATTTTCCTCTCCATCATCCTTCATTCAGGTAGTTCTACCACTATTACTAATTCACTGGCTTTTGTGCCTTACTCAAAGCACTTTTACAGCACAGTCAACCTGTGCATTTATTTTTGCCTTTTTCCTTTCCATCATCACCACAACTCATTCACGTAGTTCTATTAACACTCACACCATATACTACTTACTGCTGCTGCTACTATAATAATAATAATAATAATAATAATAATAATAATAATAATAATAATAATAATAATGATAATAACAACAACAATAATAGTAATTCTTATTAATAATTTATTGTATGGCTGTAGTAGGAATAAAATACATTCTATTTTATTTTATTTTTACCGACAGCCAAATTCCTTTGCTTCAAACGTCACGTAGTCGTGAACGGTGTTGTTCTTTGTCTTGAGCTGCTCCAAGATCAACTCGACCGTGCTGGCGAATGGTGTGTCTGCCATCTGCAGGCTCCAAGTGGAACAGCACGCATTTTTACAAATCACAATTCACCTTGTACCTCTCTTCACTGCTTTTGGTAGTAGGGCTAGAATGTAAAATAACAGTCAATAATGTGTAAATAGCTAGTGCGACTTCCTCTACTCATGTGATGTCGAAGGAAGCACAGTGTTGGGTGCGGTGATGAGGTGATGACAATTAGTGCTTACCACAATTTTAAAATACTAAAAATCTAAAAATATATATTTATTTTGCCTCAGATTTATACCTCGCTAAATTTGCTTGAAAGCAATACAAAAATGAAAATAAATGTAGACGTAATAATGTAAGATTTGAGATTTTATATACAAGACATTCGTGTCTTGAAGACATTTTACATTTTAATAAAACATCCTTTGAGATTGTCGTCCAAAACAGAATTGTACTATGTATCTCATGTCCCAGACTTTTATGAACCAGTCAAGAATCAACTAGGCGTGAACAAGCCACCTCCTTGAATGTGCATTCGGCTACCTCGCAAAGAAACTACAGATCTGCGGCATTACTTGAACATTAT
>NC_141221.1:18595000-18802500 GCF_054856515.1 Filicampus tigris | reverse complement strand
AGCTGACATTAGCTTATGGGGGGGGGATTGCACGCTACACTGTTCACGTTACAAATGCACATATGGAATGAAGGATGAAATATTTGGGATGGTTCAAAAACAAGACTATATCAAGTACCGTATTTTCCGGACTATAAGGCGCGACTTTTTTCCTAGGTTCTGAGCCATGCGGCTTATAGTCCTGTGCGGCTATTCTGTTGATTTTTCTTCCACCGCTCGGGGCGCTCTGACCGGAATTATAGTACAATTCCATACAATACATTGGCCATTAACTGGATGTGACTGCATGTGGAGGAGTTCAACAGGCGAGGGCGCTATGCACTAGGTTATTGCATTAGGTGCTGTAATTCTTTGATTTTATGTTTTCCGAGAGGCGACTGAAGTGCACATGAATGTGATTGGCTCATGTTACGTATGTTGTTGTTTCAACGTGAAATGCTATTGTTGATTTAAAGAAGTTTAACAAAGCAGTACAGTTGGCAGAACGTCGTGTGTTAGATTGGCTGACTTTATTAACATAAAACAAGACAGGTGCATATGTAGAATGTAGTAGAACAATAGATGATGGAGTCTGGTGGACATTAGCTGACAAACTGGAGCGGCAGCCGGCAGTGAAATGACTATAAGTACTGTTTATTTTCTCTTGATTCTGTTCCGTTTTAATCTGCAACGTTGCTGCAGTGTTAAAAGGCACTGTTAGGAAAGAATCTGTTCAGGTACATACATGTACATTCACAGTTCATAATCGTTCTGTAAATGCAGTAAATATCTATTTTTTCAACAGAGATAGGTGCGGCTTATATATATATTTTTTTCATTATTTTTTTTTTTTAATAGAGTGGGTGCGGCTTATATAAAGGTGTGTCTTATAGTCGTGAAAATACGGTATGTGAATTAAAAGAAAGGACAACATGAAGATTCACCCTGATGAGGACAAAGACGAGCACAGGAACAAAGTCATCAGCTCCAGGGACAGAGTCTTCATTAGCCAGACTGAGAAGGTTCATGATGGTGGAACACATGCGCAGTACACATTGGACTTTGTCTCTGGGTGTCTTGTAGGCATTGATGGTCTTGATCTCAGACTGTGCAGAGGGCCAGGGAGCCTCTTTCAAGTAAACCTGCAACCAAGGAAAACAAACACAAAAACACAGTTGAGCATCTCTGGTCAAGGAAAACACAAAAGTGATTTAAAAAAAACAAATTGTCATACCTCTGGGATTTGAAACGCTTTATGATTAGCAGTCACAACTTTGGACAGCCGCTGGATATGTTCATGGAAAAGCCTGTGAGGGGAGGGGAAATTCTGTCTTTAAAATACAACAACGTAGTCAGCTGCTTTTCAAAATTCACCAGGTTGAAATCATTTTAAAGTAGAAAAATATTACAAATTACAATCCCTCAAAAATTGTGAAAGAATCCTGAAATGGTGTCACAGAGCTATGGTGGCAGTGAGCATGTACAGTATGCCCTTGGAGGTACTGCACTACTTAATCAAGAATGTATTTGTTTATTGTCTTGACTTAGATGAATATCACAACACATTTTATGACCAATTCCTGCAGAAATTCAGTTAATTCCAAAGGGTTCACATTTTTTTCTTGCAACTCATGAACCCTGTCAGCTGCATACTTTCTCTGGCTGTGTTCATCTTGTGTTTGATCTTGATTTTGGAATTATAAAGTGTTTGGGTTGATAAACGTAACAGTTTGTTTGAATGAGTTATGGGTTGGGTTTTTTTTTTTGCGCTGCTATTACTATGGATTTACAGTTAAATCAAGTGGCGGAATAATCCTATTTATTAGTAAATGTTTTGCTGCGCAACAGCATTAGCAGAAATTGTTTTCCCTCAGCATTCACAGAAACAGAAAGACTGTGATCATGGTGTACAGCATCATGTCACTGGAGAAAGTGCAACTACTAACTGATCTCTGAGAATGTCTGCATCCTGGTTGGGGTAAAAGGCCAGCTTGAAGATGCGGTTCATAACGCTGCGCTCGATGGCCATCTGGGCATCCTGCAGCTGGTCCTCACTCGCATACTGCCAAATGGCATCACGGGCCATGGCGCCGTACAAGTAGCGCAGAAAATCCTCCACCGCTGCAGTCTTGTCATCTGCTGCTGTGCACACTTGGAATGCTGAGAGAGAGGGGGGGGGGGGGGGACTAGTTGCTACAATTTCTTTCACTGAACTTTAAACTATTATAGAAAAACATGGAGGTACCCTTGATGAAGTCAAACATCCTGGACTCCATGTGTTCAAGAAGGAGGCGGACACACACTGTGGTAAAATAGCGGTTGGCTACCTCCTTGTCTCTCAGAACTCTCTGGAGGAGCCTCTCCAGATGGGCCTGGGAAGTCTGCAGGCCTTGGCGGCATCTCGTTAAATAGGCAATGTATGGGGCTCGCTTTCTGCAGAAAACACAAACAGAGGACTTTGTTTTATTACTGCGAAAAAGACATTAAACATCCATATGATGCTAAACTCTTGATGGTTACCTGTAATCTTCCGCAATGGCAGCAAGAAGCTTTCTACAGGTGCGGGGGTCGAAGCGGCTGACGCAACGCGAAGTCTCCTGGATCTGGGCCATCTGGTTCTTGTCCTGGAGGTTGATGGCCTCTGCTAACTGGACCTTTAGGAAGCACACGATCTCGTTGTCTGCGAGGGAGGAGGGAATCATGAGAAAATGCAGGAAAGGTATGCAACGTCCAAGTTGGTAACCTGATCGCCCCGCCACCTATGCGTGACAATGTGACTGACGGAAACAGGTACGGAGTCTTATGGTTTTACCGTTAAACGTTTCAGAGTGTCATTTCATTCTGCCAACTAATAGGTTTTCCTCAAGACGAGCATGTGACAGTGGAACCCTGCTTTTGTGCAGCATTCTATTCGATGTAGCATCTGTATCAATTGTACCGTTCTTAATGCACATTTTCTCATGTCATTTTTACTGCACTCTAAAGGAAAAACTGTAAGCATGTTGGATTTCGTCTGACATTTAATACCTTCAGGGTCCATGTGGTCAGGCAAACCATTTCTAGTGGTTGTAGAGGTCAGAATAGGCAGAGCCACTGAGTCTGCAGAACACAATGCCAACCGCAACTTTTTCTTGGCATCACTGAAAGTCAATAACAATCAGTGATTAATATAGATAATGGTAGTAGATATGCTGAATTGTGAATATCAGACCTAAAAGAGAACTTTGAGCCATGCTGCTGGGCTGTCTGACTGGCAGAATCGGGGAGGTCATCAGCAGAAATGTTCTGCAGAGCATCTTCTCTCGGCGAGTCATGAACACTTTCCTCAACACAAACATCTGTCAAAATCAAAGACAACTGCACTGTTAACAGATTGCATAAAAAAATAGATTTTTTTCTAGATGTTAATATAATGACGTTAATGTGACACAAATGTAAGAGTGTCTAGAGATCATTATTAAAAGTGCTATGTTGCACTTCACTCAATGTTAACAGTTTCAATAACTTGTTTTGAGTGACTGGCCCAAAAAAAAAATCGAGTTAGTCTAACTTGACTAATTTATGATTTAATCTTTCTACACTGTCATTCAGGAGGCAGACATGGGAATACAAAGAGGTGGAAAATTTGAAACAGCTCCTCTGTACACGCCACAGAGAAACCAGGCTTTTGTAATGTTTATGTACAGAGTTTTATAGAAAGATCATCTTCGGTTTAAATACAGAACATTCTTCTAATTGAGCAGCATTGTTAAGTTTGGTGGTTGTGGTTGTGGTTTGCGGTTGTATTGAACTGCACTGCATCTTATCGCTGGTTCTAATTGTATTGTACTACAGTACTTCAGCTACATATGGGGCCATTATAAAAAGCTAAATTGTTCATCATATCAGATGGTGGTGTACCTACCGTAATTGGGTTTTCACTCAAGTATTAAACAAAAGTAGGCAAGTGATTTTTTTTTTTTTTCTAAACGATTTGAAGAATCCCGTAAAACCGAAATCATGTTCATCCTGACCTCCAGCACCCTCATAAGCCGCTCCTGCTGTGGCTCCATCACTCGGGCTGGTCCGCTTTATGTTTCGGTACTTGTCTAGGATGTCTTCCGCTGCCTGCACTTGGGAGCTTTGTCTGGGAAAAGGGTCATCTGATGAATCACACCCCCACCCACACACACACACACACACACACATACAAACACCCCAAAAAATTACACTTCAACTCAACAAGGTGGATTCGATTCACCCACTTGGACATTTGATGAACAAACCTTGAGGGATTCGGTCCGGAGCAGTATCATCTTTCTCATGCTTGTCTCGTTTCCGAAATGCAGCTATAGGAGCTGTGAAGAACAGATGATTGTTTGAATTGTATGGTGTGAAAACAATTTCAATGTGACTGGATGACAGGCTGACCGTGTGCAACTTATTAGCCAATTTAAATGCACAAAGGCAGGAGTGGTCAATTGATGTAAAATCTCATTCCAGTTAAACTACCAAAAGAAGCAAAAAAATTATAATTAAAATTGTGAAGAAACCACCAGAATATCATTAAAGTCCACTGAAACTCATTATGGATAATTAGGTCTATGAAGTTGAAATGTCTATGGGGGCTTATCCTATTAACACAAATGGTGAAAACAGGACAAACAACTGAGGTACAGAGTCTATCGTTTGATGAGACACTGGAAACACTGGGTAAATGTTGATATTCTGTCTTGCCAACACAGTAAGGTTGCAACATAATGCCATGGAACAAGATGCATGGATGAGGGCGGTGGGCATTCAAAAGGCACCGTGTGACATCTACAACTCTAAAAGGCAACATCTAAGCAGCATGGCGCGCAGCCCCAGCAGTAAAGCTAGCTCGTTGGCGACAGCGTTACCTGGGACGTCACTCTCAGCCGTCCAATACAGCACTGTGAGGGACACAACAGACAGGGTTGGCCTTTCGCACAGAGGCTGCCACTCTGCAGGACAACCAACTGTGTTGTCGGGCAGAGCAGCAGGACAAACACATTGCACTCTGCACAGGTTGGCAGCAGACTGGTGGTTCAGGCTCCAACGGCTCCCAACTTTACCATGTGTCACCCATTTTATGAATATCAATTTAATGTTTACTTAAGAAACACAATTATCTCAAAGACTAATGTGCAGTCACTCTGTGTGGGCGCAGCTCATTATTCCCCAGACAGATGCATGAGATATGGTGGTCGAGTAGAACTGCAACAAGAGACGTGCCATCTATCAGTGGTGATGACAGAGAGGTCCATCTAATGACCATTAGCTGCTAGATGACAGCACAGCTGGGAGGGCTAGCGGCCATACAATCTACACAGCGAAAGCTCCTCTGATGAGTGATTAGCTTCGAACACTCTATATAAATCTACAGAGAGTGAGACGTGAACGAAAAGGGACTGGACGTGTCTGTAAAGTAACGCTGACAAACAAAACATAGGCAATGTACAACATACATCATTCTTTCTCATGTTATAAATGGCTTTTTGTGCTGCTCCTTAAAGTGTGGTATTTTCTGTCACTTGTGATTAAGAAAAGTTTCTTCACAAAACGAGAAATGAAGGAGCCCTGCAAGGAAACGCTATTTCTAAACGATGCTTGTTCAATTCGGCAAAGAGGAGACCTACCTTTTGGAATGGCTGACACGAAACGCTTCTTCCACCATGGCCTGTTACGATCACACTTCTCATCATCACTGTCTTTTCTGTCCTCAACCTTTTAATGCAAACCAGAGACAATATCTTGCAGTAATCATTTTAACTTAGTCAGTAGCGCAGAATATTATAAAATTAGATAGCGTTACTGCCGAATCAATAAATGCAAGATTATTTGGACACGTGTTGACTGCAACAACAGGAACTGAAAATGCAATACTCCACGGGCTAGTCACATTCTTACACACATCCAATTAATCATGCCTTCATGTGGACATTTGAATCACTGCCCAAAGCTTGCGATTATAGGTGAACGACGGGCGGTAAATGTAATGGTTTGACAGTTCAACCCTCCACAAGTCAAGCTATGGAATCAACAATCTTGTTACTACAAAAACGGAAGGGGAACTTTAACACCGTCTTCTGACATTGAAAGAGGAACATCACCGTGACCTTGATCCACAATGTACCTTAATGTAACCTATCGTATGGGCTTGTTACCTCTCCTTTCAAGGAGTCCTTGAGGGGCGACGAGGATGACCGTAAAGCAGAGGCCCCGGCAGAATCACGCTCCTCAACTGGTACACGGCGATTCACCCCGGGGTCACTTGTGGGTCGCCAGCCTGGGCAAACAATGTCAGAGCTGCGACTACGGACCAGTCGGTCAGTGAAGGAGTGGCGCTGCTTGTTGTGCTCAAACTCAGCCTGAGCCAAGTTGTGGGGCATGAAGAGGGAGTGGCGCGTCTCCTGCCCGACGGCACTGGCTTCAGGGATGGGGGGATCCGGGGGTGGGTGAGCAGGCCTGGCATAGTGCACCTTAGGCCTCACTATTGTCCCAGTGGTGGAACCTGGAACAATAAAAGCCACAGGAGAAAAAAAAATGTACAGGAAATGTGAACTCTCGCTACATTTGGCTCACCATCGAATTTAATTTAAGATGAGATTAATTTTATTATGGGCAATATATTGATGAATTTTGAAGTGTCCTTTCATATAGTCATGACATTCTGAGAGTGCTAAGGAAAGACAAATATGGGAACAGAGTAGGCCACCTGTTCCAAGGGTACACCCTCACATCTCTTGAAGAGCTTCCAAAGGCGGATTTTTTGTTGTTGTTGCTGCTATAAGCACAGTGGGGGAATTAGAACGTGCCAAAGTGCTTGGTGTGAGGTCTCTCAACCTGTCATCCCTTCACCTTGCCACAGACATGCAACCACTACTCTGCAAACAATCTTGGTAGTACAATGCAAAGCCTTTACAATCTTGAACAAAATGAACAAAAATAAACAAACAACTGGGCCAACTGAAATTGCATATGCATTCCTGCACCTAACAATTGGTATTAAAACTATGGGGGAAGAACAGGGTTACTTTTTCGATCATCTTGCTCAAGCTATGCTCAGCTATGCTTTAATGACAGAAATTTCTAACCCTGATCGTCTGTTGAGCATTTTAGGAGTGAAATTTACCTTCACCACAGGAGAGCGAATCAAACATGACCAATAAAGAATCAGCTTGTGAGGCTGGTGAAGTCAGATGGTGTGCTCCTGTAACAATACAAGCAGATATGAGATCATTAACAGCCATTACAAAACCACCACCGATACACAAGTGCACATCCAACTGTACAATATTTCTTGGTAATAGTGGAACTGTTGAGATGTCAGTCTACAGAAAGTGCAATTTATATTAGCGACCACTCTGGAAGTGACAGCGATTGATGATTCTCGCTGCTTTGAACTGGACTAATGGCTTAGCAAGCCTAGTGGGGATGTGACTCTCCTACCGCTGCCTGACTCTTCCCCATCTGGACTGGTCACAGAGTCCTTTCCCCCAAAATCTGAGCTGCACTCTGAGCGCAAATCCTCTATTTTGTTGGGGATGTCCTCTGAGGTTGCACTGATACCTGCAGGGCAAAAAAAAAAAGCAACTTAGTAGCAGCAAGATCTAATGGGAAATGCATTTGCGGTCAAAAGAAAGACGAAAAGAGATTGTGTGTTTTTCCTCTTTAAACTGCTTTAATTGCTCAGATGGGAACCCAGTGAGCACTTTAAAGTGGTGGCGTAAACTCCCATGGGTTACAGAGGTAAGAATGATACATCTACAGACGGCATCCAACCCATCCAGTGGGCAGAGGTTATTTTAGTTTGCATTTGCCGACAGCTGTGGTTCAATTCCTGGAGTTGGTCGTATAGTTACCGAAGGGTCGCTGGTTCGACTCCAGGTTCCAACTGTCCGCTGTACTCAAATGACTTACCCGGCTTAATGAATACATAAATTATATTAAATGAAGCAAATGGCTGACAAGAATTTGCAGTGCCGGCCACAAGAGCCATCAAATGCAGACATTTGGACAACAGGATTATTCCAGGCAAATCTGTACTGTTATTGTTTATCTTTGTATGACTGTGCGTATGAATGGAGTTTAGATTTATACCTGAGACAACACTGAGGCCAGGAGTGCTTGGTCTTGAACTGACCTCCCGGACTTCTGTATCATCTGAGGTGCTACCAACCCCTGAGCAGCTCTCAAGCTCCTGCAGCCGTTCCTCCTGTTTCAAATCTGGGGCTTCTGTAAATGGTACAAAAAAAAATAATTATAAATTAAACATTAACTCAGTATCAAACGATGATTTTCAAAACCTACTCTTCTTGAAGTACAGTTAAGTCCGAATTCAACTAGGGTGTAGTCTTACAGCACAGTTGCTACTCCAGATACAGTGGTGGTGGTTGCTAAACAGTTATTCATTCCGTCACTCCAGCCCTTGCCTCTTGACTATTATTGCCAAGTACACACATATGCATGGAATCAAAGGATACATTATCACGAGTGATAAGAGCCAAACAAAACCATAAAGCTAGTGAGGCCAATTCTTTGGCTGCCCAATGGAGCTGTTAGGTTGAACCCAGAGGCTCCATATGTACAGCAGTACTCATTTGCATGCTCGTTAGTAATAATGTGCTGGTGAAGTGGTCTGCAGAGTGTAGTTTTCTGCTTCCAAACCATGAAACAAGCACAGTATTTGAAAAAAGGCCTCTGATCGCACTATTACTGTTCGAAACAGGAGCAGAAACAGAATAAAAAGCAATCGCGAAATTCATGCATGTCATTTATAGCATATATTAAAATGTGTAGTTAAAATGTGCATAAGACACTGTATTTCCAAAGATACAGTTAATAAAGACTATTGATTTCAAATGAACTAAAAAAAATGGTGCTGAGTACGTCTCATTCATATAGAATGGAGTCTAATGATTCAAACAAAAAAGACAAATGATCATAATCTGTTTTTACTTTGCTTTTAAGTGTTTTACACTTTACTTGTAAATGACTTTAAATGTATTTTTGATTATGTGAAGCACATTGAGTTATCTTGCCTTGCCAGTCACAAATACAGCATACACAACCCAGCACATTCTAATCTAATGAGACCCCACAAGATCTTTTCATTTTGGTCCTGCCTTTAAGAGACTATAACGCTCAATTTTGATTGACAAAGTTGAAATTTTACTTAAAATATTTAGCTACATGAGTGAGTATGCTGTAGTGTTTTTCTATACAGCAGCAAACTATGCTAAACTAACCTAGATTGGACCATAGCAATCAAAACTGAGGATCATTTTCCTTTTTCAGGATTCTTGTAATAGCACTAATTATATTGTGCAGGTTGAGCCAATAAAGCGTCAGGTGAGTATGTGTACATTTGACTTATAACTGGACAACTGATACCCGAATGTGATCACCAACATGGCACGATAAAATGTACACAAGTCTGGAATTGATGGCATATAAACTGAACTGACTGAAGACAGCTGCTGTCCTTGTGCTTCCCTCCCCACTGTTCCACCACAGGTGCAAACACACCTGGTGGTCCCTCTAAGGAAACCCAGAGCTGCCTTTTATTGGCACACAAGGATCTGCCCTGAAAGACAGGCAAGTGCATACAAATATGATGACAGATGTGTACACACATTTTAGGTGTGGAGCACATAATACAACCACACCTGGTGTCCCAACCCCCACTTAAAAGGGAGTAGAAACATGAATATGCATACAAGTGCGTGCGTGGAAACACATATTAATGACTGTTGTGGGAGTGAAATGCAGGCATCATAAGGATGACCCAAGACAACAAACAGTCAGAAGGTGACAGCCGGATGAACCTTGAGACCCCACCTGAGTCACTTGGCAGGACCTCCACACTCCATGCCTCGCTTGTGGTCTCGGAGATTGTGGAGCCGTAGGGGTCCAGCAGCACTGAGCCTGATCCTGGGAGGCACAGCAGGCTGCCGAGCATGTTCTCTGCAGCTGCCCCTGAGAACAAAAAGGAAAAAGACTGACCCTCCTCCTGGACCTAAAAGTCACCTTCATTGTCAAAGCCATTTTTTCCATTCTTAAGTTTTTCAAGGTTCTTGTTGAGTTTTAATGGTCCTCATTTTTATTTATATTCTATGAAAAGGAAGTAGTTAGAGACAGCACCAACCCTGTACCAAGGTTAGAGGTAATTGGGAAGAGATCACCTGGCCTGGCCTTCCGGGCCTCAACTTTGAGCTGCTGATTACGCTCATATTCTTCATAAACAAATTAGTCTCCTGCATACTGTCCACTTCCATTCGGGAGAACACAAATTAACAAGGCGGAAAAATGCAGAGGAGTGACAAATAACAAGTAGGAGTCAGTGTTCTAGGCTCAAGACGCCCAGTGATAGCCGCTCGCCCAGGTCCAATCATGCTTCCACTTAATGACACACATGCACCATGAGCAAGCACATACGCCAGTGTGTTGTGATGGGAGAGTTCTATCCCGCTGTCCATGTTTACAATGTTCAAGAGTGCTTGTCTTTCAGGTGGATGATTAAATGAGTGGCACAACAAGAAGCGAAACAATTAGAATTTCTGCCTCATTATCATGGTAATCTTATCAGTGGGATAATGAGGTATTAATGGATATTTAATGTGCATCTCATAACCCAATCCCTTGGAGAAAACACATAAGGAAATCGCTGTAAATTCACTTAATGACGGAAAAGTCCCCCAACGCCATATTCCAAAGAATGAAAAATGGCGCATGCAAATGAGAAGGAACCAAGGTCAATAAGACTGCAGGGACCAAATGAATGTCAGAGAGAGAGGAAGACTGAGAGAAAGAGAGCTTGGTAACAGAAGCACCCAGGCAGGGAAAGATGGAGATACAGTATCAATACCGTATTTAAAGAAATAGTGCAAGCTAAAATTCATGAAATAACAAGACTGTTACATAGTACTGTTGTAAAACACAATGTGTGCATATCCGGTTGGGTCTCGTGCCATAGTTTAAAACGCAGAAATGGTTTGTTTGTGTTGCGGGCTGATCACTTGGATCACTCGTGACATAACAGGCAGATGCTTGTGAGTGAATATTTGTATTATCATTTATAATACACTCAACATTTGTGGTTCAAACTGACAGGGTCATAACAGGAAAATGACACATTGACACCTCTTGTGTTCGACGAGGTGCATTCAAACAGTCGGACATTTCAAACTAAAACAGAAAAAAGTCCCTCAATGCTGTAAACGTTAATGGCTACAAATATCAAAATAATCTGGGCTTTCTATCAATCTATAAAAGCGGAAATATAACCAAAAGAATGATAGGTGTTTTGCCAACTTTGCCATTTTACTTAATTACTATCAATGGTCCATCTAATCAGTTACTGTATGTTACAACACAAAAAAAAAAAATCACTAGGCTTCCATTCCTCTTTCTTGTGGCTGGGATGTCAAACGTTACATAATCAAAGAGATTTTATACTCCCTAAAGTCTTAAATATTAAACAACAACTCTTTAAGGTGGCCTAACGTTTTTGTAAAGTCATGGATAGAAATATCAACAGTGTGTAAAAACATGTTAAATGTTTTTCGTGTTCAATTGTAGCCAAGTGTTCAAACATTTTCAAAATGTATTTATTAATGTAATTGAAGCGTTAGTTTTAATTAGTATCCTTAAAAGTATTTTGTTGAACTAATACAATTAAAATGAATTAGAAAAGTTGTTTAGCTTTCATAAATAAATGCTGTACTCAGCATAGAAAATAAAATAATTCACAATGCTACTCCACCATTGAAAATAAACCAAATCCAGCTTCACTTGGAACAATGACGAAGGGCATCAATGTTCATTTTGCAGGAGACTATACAGCCCAAACACGTGGCTTAGCTTTTGGACAACATGTTTCTTTTCTTTCTTTTCTTTTCTGAGAATCGTAACAGACTTCTGAGATTAATGTATTTTATACAATGTTCCTGTTAAAGAAGATTCTGAAATAAATGTGTGCCTGCCCTGTAGCATAAAATAACATCATGAACTATTCTTCAACTCACTGTCTTAACTTTTCAATTCAACCACTGAATGTCCAATGACACACAATTATTTTCCCCGCCTCCAGACCTACACAAAATATTGTAAAAGTCTTCCATGTTCAATAATTACCTCATGGTGTTATTACACAAATGTGCCACAAGGTGATGACATTGTCCTGAAGCTATTTGTTCAACAGAGACAAAACAATCCTCACAAGGATAACATGGATGTACTACAGTATATATAAAGGCAGATAGAAATTACACCTAAGTAACAAACCCTGGCCATACCTGCTATTTCCTGCAGTCGATCTTCATCCATGTTGGGGTCAAAGTCACTGCCAAGCACGTCGGTGCTCCAGGTCTCACTGACAGTCTCAGAGATGTCCCGATCCTCTGTTAGGCCCATCATGTCTCTGATTTCAAACTTGCGCAGTTTATCATCCAAGTTGTCTTGAGTGGTGGCTGATTGAGACCCACCAAATAGAATGACTTATATTGCACACACTTAAACATACACATACTATCTTTCATAGTCTGTCAGCATAACACTAAACTTACTTTTCCCCTTTATTTCACAGCAAAAAAATAAATAAAAATGGGATAGGAAAAAGTTTGTTCAATGGGCACTAAGATACGAAGGCTCCTGAATTAAAATGTTATCAAAATTTCAATTCCCCTGTTGAAGTAGAAATGATGGGGCAAGTTAAAAATGCTTTTCAACTTTTCTGCTAACAACATGTAATTAAATTAAATTAAATTAATTAAAGGCACACCTTGTTCATGCTCCAAAAGCTGGAGAGCCTCCACCCCGTTGCTTCCTGAGGGTCCAGCTCCCAGCTCGGAAACAGACTCTCCCTCCAGGTCAAGAGATGACACTGAATTAGAACGATTAGATGGACCTGAGGAACATATTTAAAAGAACAACTTGATGTCCAGTTTGGCGAAAACCTTGATTCTACATACACCAATGTGACACCAAAGGACTTGATTACATATTGCTATCACCACAGAGGATGTTTTTATTTTACATTTTTTTCTCGGTTGCTTTGGCACATTTCTCAGAAGTGGAATTTGCAAAACTCAGAAAGTGCATTTCTCAAAACAATTCGTAAAAATAGAAAAACATAATGGTTCCCCTGCAAAAGCAATTTTTGTATTAAAATCCTTAGTTCAGCTCTCAAAAGAACATGCCAATGCCATCACAGAGGGACAGGTCTTTGTGTCATTGTGTATGGATGAGAGTTATCCATAAAATTGCTTAGTCATGTTGCCAATTTAACCGTGTACTCTGAAGGGATGTTATGATGTAAACTGCGGCTAAAGTTTTGATGATAATGATTTTAAATTGTAGGTTACACCTTAGTGCATATGGAAGATTGATTGTAAGCGACCGGGCAAGTTTTACATTTTACTTTTACTGTTTGCACTGTAATTTGTTGATAAACCATCTCACTATGACACAAAGAAAAAGTCAGCACAACATACCACCAAAAAAAAAAAAAAAAAAAACAACTACAACTACGCAACAATTATCTTCACTTGATGAGCTACTTCAGAAAACCGGCTAATCGGTGGTTGCTCTAATGCTTCACACATTTCCCTTTGTTAGAAAAAGTCAAGAGCTGTCTGGGGAAAAAAAAGCTAATGGAAATATCTAGGAATATGTATGAGACATGACAACTTGTTCAGTCATTTTGCATGTAAAGACTTATACGAATAATTATCGCCAAAATATTGTGCGGTGTGAAACAATTCAACAAAGACCCACTGTCTTACATTTTGATCAACATGACGTAAGCAATTGATAATGTCGGAAACATCATATTTTGAGGCAGAGCCATGTGAAGTGGACACATTAGCACGTTTTGTCCACTTTCAACATTTAGATATAAAGAAGCATAGTGTGAAACTTTTGTTAGATGGTCTATTTATAATTCAGTGCAGGCCTAGTGAAATATTTTTTCTGTAGCTCTGTGTGCCCTTCTAGTTTCTTTATTCCACTAAAGACAGAAAACTAACCCTCAGAGATGCCTTCCAAGTTGTCACTGCAGAGTGAAAAGCGCAGCGTTTTGTCAGGTTTACCATGCAGCTTTGTGTCATCTGCATGGCCGTCGCCTTGGGCAACATCAGCCATCTGCAAGTTCAAAACCTATGGTGGACAAACCAGTAGAGTGGAGAGTATTGATTCCAAATAATAAATATTGTAATATTACCATTAAACTCATAAAATGGATGACAAGATCAAATGTGTCATTTTATTTATAACATCATTACCTTTACTTCAGTTAAATGCACTACTTCAAGTCACATTACCTCATTCTCTGACATCATTCCAGGGACAGTCTGAGGACCATTTCCAAACGATATTACAAGCACCTCCTCTGGCATCAGCTCCTGCAACGACTCTTGGGAGCTAGCCTCTGCTTCCCCCTCCTGGGCTATGTTGGTACGGCTACGGCTTCGAGCAGCTGCTGTTGGGCGGTTGCAAAAGAAAATGTAAAGGTTACTATCAGATGATAATCTAAAAGATTTAGGTTTATTATCTAATTTTTTTTCTGAATTAAGTGCATCTTCAAGATATATTATGTTTGGACTTGTTGAATGTGGTACTGCAGCAATTCATGATTAACTTAATGTTTTCACGGTAGTAAAGAGGCAATAGTCTTGATGCGCTTAGCATGGTGATGTTAGTCTATATAAAAATCTGCTCAATGAAGGTCTGAGCTAAAATATCATGCAAGGACCTTATTCAAGGGATAAGAGAGTTCGCTTACACAATAGTGATAATAGCACATGCACATCCATTTGCTTCCACACACGTAGCAAAGCATAATGTCACTGCATAAAATCCACTATGTTACACTCTGCAGGTTTTAAGTCTTCAAGTATCATATTTTTTAACGTTTTTGAATTAGAACACGAGCACAACTGAGAATGATAGGCCATTTAAAGTCAAGGATAAGCACGGGCAGGCAAAATATCCTTGGAAAGTAGTACAACTATAATTTAATTTTAATTCTGAGATAACGTGACTAATGGGAGTAAAGGGTAACAAAGACGGACCGATTGGTCCAAGCATCTGCCATATGAAACTTAGGGAAATTAAAGAGCAGTACTGTACTTGGTGTCAGTGGTGTCTATTTGCACTGAAGGTTCATTTTTACCAGAAGATTCAGGGGGAAAGAATATTGTAAACCCACTAAAATATCCAGGATAAATATGCATCTATGGTCACCCAAACGTAGAGGTTGAACTATTGTCATGCATGATGTCACATGAGACCTCATCATATCTCACAATATTTCAGCAAATGTTATGATACTTTAACTAAGGATCTAAAAACAATAGGGTTTTTTTGTCTAGGTTTTTATTTTTTATGGCAAAGGAGAAAAGCGTACTGGATTCACAGTACAATAAAGCATAACTTACAAAAATTCAACATTAATTATCAAAGATGATAAGCAAAGTGCACACCAGAAAGTGGGATACATTTAGTTTTTGTGAACACACTAATGACAGTTAAACATTTTGGAAATGGAACAATTGCCTGCCCCGTACTTTACACTCTGTTTTATAATTGAAACAGTTGGACAGTGGAATGGATTCAATCTCCGTTATTTTCAACGGGAGAAATGTGTTCTAAATTCACATAAATCTTAGGTCGAGCAGAAACTTAAAAAATGTTTGTCTTCGATCTCAAACGTTCCACTATATTGCTTTGGCATTAGACTTTTACAGCTGGAAACACACTTGAATACAGCCTTTTAAAGGTGTTATCAGATCCCTTCAAGAAGTCTAATGATTGGCTCTATGGGGTACATGAGCATTTTTGTATTGTGTATGCCTTGAAAGTCCCACTGTATTCCATCACTCCAGCACATGATTCAATGGCAGACTACCAGACTTTGATCTACTGGACTGCGTGACTTTTCAGAATCAATACCTCTAAATTGTACAACTTTATTTTCGTTTTGGGTACAATACACATTATGGGCATGAATAAATACATAAATCAATGAGAAAGTAACATTTTGGCCTAACTAATGGAGCAAATTGCTATGCAACGTTGAGCAAGCAGGGTGAAAGCACAAGCACAAGAGCAGTGCAAAGTGTCAGCACCAGGGTTGAACTCATTTGGTGATTGGTGCATGCAGGATGCTGTAAGAATTTCACAGTCTAACAGAAAGCTTACTAAAAACACAAGATGGATAAATTCTAGCTCCGATGCACCCGACAGGTTACCCACCAAAAGGGGTTACTAATGGAATATGAGCAGACAGGGAGGTGGTTGTAGGGTCCCAGGATGTTAGAGCAGCTAAATGTTGTCCTGGTCATTCAATGGCAGCACAAGAGGGGGGAAACGACAAAGGTAGGGAGCGGGAGAAAGAATATAGAAAACATCTCACACTTCAATTCAGAAATAATTTGAGTATTCAGACTTTGTGTATTACAATCATATTTCATAAGCAAGTGGTCCACTTCTAATTAAGAACGCGTTGCGTTATAATCATTTGTCTTGAAAATACTAATGAAGCTAGTTGAGGCATCTTTCCAACCCATTCCAATTAAAGTTGAGTTCATTTATATTTGGTAATTTAATTGGTTGTCATTTTTGTAATTGAGCCCCAATACAGACCAAGCTAATTATCTTTATAACAAGCTGGGAAGGAGCTCATTAACTTTGTATAAAAACACAGGCCTCTAACTAGCCATCACTGCCCAGCTTGTTTATTTTGCTCCTCATTACAGACAACATTCTAATTGTTCCTCTAGTTCGCATTTAAACATGCGAGTGTATAACAGGCCACACACCCGCACATCAACCATTTACAAGTGGTTGCATCATATTCAGCATACTAATAAATTCATTATAAAAGACGGGCAGAGGAGGTGAGTACCTATGGGGAGTCTGTTCTTCTTATTAGCAGGGGAGAGCTGTGGGGTGTTGGAAGGGGTAAGTTCCAGACTGCTGCTCTTCCCAGTTTGCGATTGGGGCACATTGGCCAAGAGGGTTTCCAGAGCCATGTGCTCCTCCTCCCTAAGGTGGTCTCCAGCCATTACCCTACGCACAAAATCCACCTATGCATGAAGAGAATTACATTCTTTGTTGAGGTTTTCACATTCTGAACAAGCAACAAACATAAATATTTAGAAATTCTGCACAGTTGCCATAGAAATTAGCAATAAGTAGAGATTGATGAACACATGCAGAATAACAATGATTGATGAGGGCAATTTGGAGAATTATTAAGATTATATAGAGATACGTCTCTAAAACATTTCATGCAACACACTGTAGTCTTCTGGAATAATAGTTATTTAGTTGTTATCTTATGTCGACGTGTGACTTTGGCTGCATTAGGATTAGGCAAGTAATAAAGAAAGTCTTGTTTTCAGAGAGTGTGTGTGTGTGGGGGGGGGGTGCATGTCCTGGAGTAGGCTTTTCCATAAAGTCCAAAGAATTTCCAACAATGTTGAATATTTCTCTTCAACTGAACTAAAGGGAAGCTTGAGCCTCAGTCAACCCAAAAGGAAACTAAATCACGACAATTTCCAACATGGCACTATTCAGTCCGGCAGATGACATGGCATTGGCCAGACGCGCATCAGACAGACGCATGAAATGTGATTTGATACTCCACAGAACTCATTTCCACTGCTCAAGAGTCTAGCGGTTGCATTTACACAATGTAAAATTGTATCTTTAAATTAAAATATTTATTTTAGAACAACTTTACATTCAAAAATGTTTATAAATGCATGTTTTTACTCATCTGCTTTTTTACTGATCGAATGACAGATTGGACCCAATACAGCAGGTCCCCGGTTTACCAGGGTACTGAGGAATGACGCTTCGAGGTTACAAGAATGTGCAATGAACTAGTTTGCACAGCAGGGTAAGAATACGCGACCACACGGAATAAGAAAACACAGTCAGTTACTGCCAAACTTTTTTGTTCATTTGATTGTTTTATATTTATGGCCTACACGTTTTCCATACAAATAGTTACTGCAATTATGTGACTTGACTATTGATATGGTTAGGTCAGGTTATGTTATGAATAGACTACGACACATTGCAAATTCTGTACAAATTCGGGTTTTGTTGCCAATGTAGGAACTGTACTCCAATGTAAACCAAGGCCCCCCTGAAATTTGAAGGATATAGTTTAAGATTTTATAGCAGCAGCAAAAATTTTACCAATGCTATCAGCTGATGATGCGTAACATATACTGCAGTCCTGCTTAGGCCTTCGAGAAGGTTCATTGAAGACATAGGTGGTGTTTCAACTGCTCTTCCACCAATCACGACATCCAGAAAAGCAGCAACGCAACTCTGAAAAAATATGTACAGAAATATTTCCTTAAAGCGGAAGTCAACCAAAAGATATTTTTTTTAAGAATATGTTCTATGCAGGCCCATTAGTTGAAACATGGCACTCTGATTAACATTGTGTTTGTGGAATATGAGTTAAGCAACAAAATCCACACATTTTAGCCATCTCCGGGGGCGGCCATTTTATAACTTCTGTCGACTGAAAATTACATCTCACATCCTCATGTCTCAGATAATGACCAATCATAGCTCAGCTTCAGAAAACAGGTGAGCCGTGATTGGTCGTTATCTGAGGCCTGAGCGTCTGTGACGTCATTTCCAGTCGACTGAAGTGACAAAATGGCCCCCCCGTGAGATGGCTAAAAACGTGGATTTTCATATTATTATGATTTCATATTAATCATATTGCTGTTTCAACTAGTGGGCCTGCATAGAACATATTCTTGGAAAAAATATGTCTGGGCTGAATTGCGATTTAAGAATGATTTGAAAAAATAACGCTTCATTTGAATAAATATGCAATTAAATGTAATTCTTACTTTATCAAATTTGGACAAACAACTTTTTCGTCTAGGGTCTGCATCGTCATCTGCCATCGCCAGCTGCTGCAAAAGCTGGCCAACCTTTAGTTTAAAAAAAAAAAAAAAAAAAAAAAAAAGAATATTATGCAATCAATATACAGTATAGAGTACATAACAAGCTTGTGAAATAGTAAAAAGAATAGTTCCCATTCTACTTACCTGCATTAAATTGAAGCGAGCCACTTCATTAATTGGGGCATCTGAGATGATCCCATACTGTTCCGGGTTAACAATTGCTGGACAAATGAAGCAGGTCAGCAGTAGGTCGGTACACATGGTACGCACCTCTCCCACCTCTAGACCTTCTACACATGACAGCGTCTTGTACATCTGCGACACAATCCATCGCAGGCTATGGGGAAAGCAGTAGGTGTTCTGCTTCAAATAACCAATAAACTTGTTGACCAGAGCAACTAACTTTGCCTCATTGGTCTCAACAGCTGCCTGCACTCTTTGCTTGTAGGCCTCAGAGCCCTTCTCTCCAAAGCGCTCCTGCTGGACTGGAGTCAAGCGCTCAGTCACTTTGCCTGGGTCGGTTTCCAGATGGTCCTCATCTTCCACCAACAACTGCATGATGGGCTCGTGGAGGGTGGCAGTTAGGAAGAGTTTGGCTGAGTACAGGCCCTCAGAGAACAGCTTGAAAAGGATGCTGAAGGCGCATGTGCCTCGTCGCAGTAGCCGCCGTGGGTTGTCACTCTCCTTTAGTTCAAACTCTACTAGGTACCGCAACACCTAGGATTAGCCAATGGGGGAAGGAGGACAATTCTATTTGATCTTTGTGCTAAGCCTAAACTGGTTACTAAGCGAGTGGGCATGTAGGCCATACCTGTAACAAGTAGCTCTCATCTTCCTGCATGATACAGTTGCCATAAAGAGAGGTGAAGACAGTGTGGATGACCCCCTGAGTGTGATCCTGGTTCAGCCTTTCCCCTGCCACGAGGCATGATGCCACCAGTCTGGGGTTCTCCCTCAACCGGGCCAGGAATTCACCATAGAGGGTCTCATGGAAGCCAAGAGTCTTGTAGCCATCAACAAACTGCGTGTCTTCCAGCATTTTGGCATGTTGGCAGCATTCAGCTGGTGAGGCTTCCACACTTAAAAAGCCAAAGCTTAATGTTAAGGTCCATCCATCTCATCTCATGTCAAGAAAATGCACCAAGTCAAACATCAATCAATAGTTTGTCATATTGCAAACAAATGAAGATTCTAGAGTGTCATCTGACCTGGTGAGAATGAGACGATCGAGGTTGATCCGCTGTTGCTTGGCAATCCAGGCGGCCCGGTATAGCCTCTCGGCTGTCTTCAGAACATCGCTGTTGAGTCTCTGGATCAGCTGCTTCTCTGATGCCACATAAAGCCGCTCCTGCTTCAGGTGGTGGGCCAGAGTATGAATGTCTGGCTTCACCATCTTCACCAGCTCTCACAGACTTTGAAGCAAAGAGCTACAGTGAACAGAGAGGCAACTTTCTAAATAAATAAAATAATTCCAAGAACAATTCAAACAAACCGGTGTGGTAGCTAATTCTTAGTTACCACAACATGACAAAGAATAGTGTAACTTCTGGATGAAACACTGATCTAGGTGACCATCCGTCCATTTTCATCTTCACCTTTAAAACAACTGGTAAAAGCAGCTACTTTGACTGCCGTGATATAATATGCAAAGAATGGAGAGAAATCATCGACAACACCACCGCGTTTAGCAAGATACATCCAGCCAAATATATTTACTTTAGTTGGCGGTTTCAGGGAACAGCATCACAAAATATGTTGAGTAGACCATAATATGATAAATAAACAGTTGGGTTATCCTTTACATAGACGGACATGAGAAGTGCTCAGAAAGAGTCAGTAATACAGACAGTATGTCGGATTCAATTAATGAATGGTGATGGCAGTAAAAGGAAGTGTCAGAGGTTTGCTAATGTCAGGAAAGAACAGCTGCAGACTCATTATTCACTACTTAAATATACAGTGGCTGATATCCTACGACATATGTGGTTGCTTTATATACATGGTGGGTCATACGTTTCCACACATCGGAAAAAGTATCACTTATATTTTGTATGTTTCAGACACCCGAAGTAACATAGGTATCATAGGTATACAAACCCTATGTATGGAAACTTATGGCCCACCTTGTACAGTGACTTCATTTGAATCGCTCATTTATCAGGTAATCGATTTTGCCAATAACAAAAATAAAGGTTGCCTCAGTAGTTTGATATTTAATAAATTAGCACATTGATTCACATAAAATCAGACGATCAATATTTTCCAGAGGTGGGCATTCCGTCCCTGAGACGGAACGGTCCGTCCCTCCGTCCGACTGAGACATTTTGTGGACGGTCGGACGGAGAATGAGAACTCTTTTAAGGAGGACGGACTAAGCAACGACGCAGGTAGGTTTTCATCCGTCCCACTAATCATCCCTAACGGGGTCAAGTACCGGCTGATGTGTTGTGTTGGGTTCTTTTAAAAAGCATGACTGCCTGCTAAGCCTGCACACTGGAGTGCTCTTTTTCATGTGTGTTCCCAACCTGTAGTATCGTTCTCACAGGTATAGTCTGCCCTCTAGTGGACGCCCATTTCACTGACGAGGAGAAAAAAAAACACTGAAAGTAGGGCTGGGCGATATGACCATCGTTAAGGAATTTAACGTGTTGACGATCTCATAAAGCCGAAAGATCGTTTGATCGTCTACAGGGCACATTCTATACAGTTTAGCTCTATGGTGGCTCAAAGCCGCTGACGCACACCCGACCAACCAATCACAGCATGCACAGTGCACCGTACGTGACACTATCCACCTCTCTGTTTGTTTGTATAGCGGGAAGCTATAGCGGAAAGTCTTCACGAAGCAGAGTTGGTCCCGAAAAGAAACTCCACATCCACAGTGTCGGTTTGGTTTGGCTTTTCCTCGGAGGAGAAAGCGCAAACCAGTTATTTGCAAAGTTTGCACAGACTCGGTTCGGACGCCAGATGGCAACACGACATATCTGTTTAATCACTTGCAAAGACAGGACCCAAAAAACTACGCCGACAGCCAAAGCAAACGGAGATCAGACACATGGTAACCAGAGACAGCCGCTAGCTCCAAGCTAACACAACCCACGGTAACAGAGATTACCGAGAGATTTGAGCCCAGAACCTGGCAATTGTCTGTGATGCAAATGTGATAACCACTACCACCACTGCTTCCTGACTAACACCTGTTTCCACTTGAATCAGAACTATAATTGTATATTTTGGTCATGTCTTTTAAAGATCGACCGACAATGCTTGTGTCACAAAAAGGAAGTAGCAGTGTAAGCACATTTTTTCACAAGCATCTGAAATCACAACACAGTAGAATATGCTAATCACTCTCCCTTTTCAAACTATAGAAAGCCAAGGTAAACAAAATGAGCAGAAAAAGCAAGAAAACTGAATAATTACTTGGGGAATCCTCTGCACAACAGTCTCTCTTTGTGGACAGTTGGTAACATAGTAAACACTCTTTAGGCTCTGGGGATTGGAATGAGACAAGACTGCTGGAAACTACCTCATAAATGGAACGGCTGCAAGGAAGAGACAACGCTCGCAAGCTAATTGACAACCACAGCATTTGAACTGATATGCCTGACAAATTGAATTGGTTATGCAGATTTAAACACATAATGATTAGCCATTCACGTACTTCCTTTGGAAGGAGAACAAGGGATACTGATCTCACAAACGTACATGTAAGGAGCAGACTGCTGTTTGCAAAGTTTTTAGACTGCATGTATCATCAAAACTTTGATCTATACTATAACTCGGGTGCTGGTCAACACTTAAAATTTGGTTAAGAGAGCTCTGTGTGAATGTTGTTTAGGAAGGAAATACTTAAACTGTCTAAGATTATTTTGTTGGCATGCCATTATTCAAAAACAAGAATGGAACTACTAACCAACAATGTAGCCAGTGGCCAAGGCCAAACAATCATAATTTGGTAAAGTCTTATAGACAAAGAAAATAAAGACAATGTCAAAATGATCATATTTACCAAGATTAACCATTTTGGGATGGGGAAAAAAATCCCTCTCTCTGAATCTGCTCAAATCTTTAATAACCTCCCATGTCTCACCTTTAAGGAAGATATTATGGAAATTGGAAATTAGTTTTGTTCCTATTCACTTAAGAGGGTGACAAACATCTGAACAACCGGGCCAAATATATGCATTTTGCTAATTTCAATTTCTTTGATTCACTGATGTCTCTGAAAGATTATGCCATGGTGTGAGCTGCGGTGAGAGTGTTTTTCCCCCTCACGGACTGCTCATAATACGGTCTGGGCGTACAATTTGTAAATGACAATCATGTTTGATATTGACGGTTGCAAATCCTTGCGTGTGAGGTCAACATAGAGTTCGATAGAGCCACTGAAGTATGCCAACTGAGGCTTACATTGTTGCCACTTCTATTTGTGTACTACTATTGCCCCCCCCCCGTCATGCTTTAGTTCACAAAATCAGTTAGGATGTTAAAAATCAGTATGCGTGTGTCGTGTTTCACATACATACAACTTCCTACTAGATGTTTTAATGTACTTCCAGGTAACTAGACAAGTAGGCTGTTCATGATGAACTTAAGAAATCATGAAGCAGCACATTCCTCACATATTTGGATGGAACTGAAAAACAAAATAGCCTTAAGTGACTTGCTGGGAAGTGAACAGGCATTTATCAAAAGGCCTCCTGTGCAAGCTCCAATGCTAGCAGTACCAGCTGCATTGAACTGCCTGGTGGGCCACTCACAGAGAGCACAGAGGAACTATAAAGCAGAAGAGAAACAACACAAGTTAACAAGTTAAGACCTCAATGCTTCAGGACAATACAATAATTCGGATTGAGACAGCAAAGTACATTAACGAAATAGAACCACTACCAATATTATTTTTGGTTAAATGTTCTAAGATTAAAAAAATGCAAACAATACAGCAGCATTAAGTAACAGTATTTCTCAAGCACGCACACACACACACACACACACACACACGCCCACACACACAAAGTAGTCAAGCCAATAATCCAACATCCTCTTCCCACTTCCCTTTCAGATAATTCCCTACACTGCCCATAAGCAAACTACACAAGTAGCATCCTTGGCTCTTCCCAATGACATGACAATGGCTGAAAACTGAATCACACCACTTTCGGAGCTGAAAAAAAAAAATTCGGTCCCACTTTATGAATGGGGCTAAATTAAAGTGGAAGTCATGTCAAACTGTTTATTATTTACTTTACTGTTTATTATTTACTTACATTTCATATGTTATACTGTACCATGTGCCCCACTAGTCTAAACACAACATTCTGACTAATATTGTATTTGTAAAATATGAATTAGGCAGAAATATCCACCATTTTTTTTCCATTTCAGGAGTCAGCCATTTTGCCACCTGCTGTCGAATGAAAATGACATCACAGTGCCTATGAGGACTCAGGTACCGACCGTCACGGCTCACCTGTTTTCTAGGTTTGGACATGTGACATTCGCAAGCTGAGTCCTTAACCCATTAAAGCCGGGAACGCAAAAGTGCGTTTCTCCATTTAAAGCCGGGAGAGCGTATTCATCATTTTCTTTTTTTAATTCAATTCTCGGTCTGTTAGCCAATGAAATGCATCAGAATATACATGTGACGTGTCGTGAGTCGTTTGAGGATATCCAGAATTTTTGGAGGAGTAATGGCGGCACAGTCGATCGCGGGAGCTCTGATATAAGTCACGGCAGTGATTTAGACCAGTGTTTTTCAAACTCTGTGCCGCAGCACATTGTCAGGTGCGCCGTGGGAAATTATCTAATTTGTGTGCCTGGCAGCGTAACCATGCCTTTACTACATTGTAGTACTCTTCCATACCAGCAGGTAGCAGCAGGTAGCTAATTGTCTTTGTTTAGAGACAAGCGAATTAGTGACGCATGTTTATCCAAACAGGCCCATGAGTAAGCACACTGAGTAAGTATCAATATGAAACATTATAAAATATATTTTTATTAACACTTGCTCTGCTTGTACTAGCTTCCGGGAATAACAGAAACGCGTATACGAACATCACAGACATGTGCGATTAAGATGGTTTGTTCCAAAATGTCGGAATACGTGTTTTTACGCTCGCCGATCAGATTAACAATAGACATAAACTACCTCTCTCGTTCTAAATAAAATCTTGATCGGAATAGGTTTGATCGGGCCAGAATATAATATTCTGAATGGGGTGTGAACATGAAGCATTTTCATCCCGATCGGGCATTTATTCCAAATAAATGTGTCCAGGTAAACGTAGCCACTGATGGCATTTTTAGGCAGCAAGTGGCAAAATGGCAGTCCCCTGAGCTAAAAACAGGAGGATTTTCCTGCTTAATTCATATTCCACAAACAGAATAATCAGAATACGGTGTGGTGGGGCGTAGAACATAAGATTGTAAAGAAAATGTTTGTACTTGAGTTCTGCTTTAAAGCATCAATAAGAAAAATACCTGAGTGACTGGTAAGATCAGTTGAGAAACATAATGAGCATCCCTCAACCGAGTTGGAACAATAACCATACGAAAACCCACTTCCGCCCTTGCTTAGTCCGTCCTTTTTAAAATATTTCTCGTCCTCCGTTCCCAAAGTGGGTGTCTATTCGCCATTGTCAAAGGCCACGGAAATAACAGAGCAACATGGGGGCATTTGGCACTATACTGTTAGGGGAGGGATGGTACAAATAACAAATCCTTCAGAAATATCAAGATTGGTGCCCAAAATGCCACTCATGGTTGGTTGGTTGGTTGGTTGGTTGGTAGAGACAACACAATTTCAAAACATTTATCTAGTGTAAAATGTATGCACGGTTTTGAAATCCTGCCTACACACAATCCAAGTATGACCACGTTTGGTGCTGCTCTAAACAGCTCCAGTTAACTAAACTGTACCAAAATCTGGTGTGATTGGAGAGGGACTGCACCTGAACCAAGTCACAATGGCTTCATGCGCTCAGATAAAGTACACTGTCAGTTGACAAGAACACAAATCTTGTGAGGAAACCAAACAAATCAGAGATCTGAGCACTAAATGTTTGAGTCTTGTTGCACAAGTGTAGTAATGCATTTGCAAATGTGTTGTTTTTAAAACACCATTTGAGGAAAGAAATGTAGCTGCCTGCTATTACTGTATATTCTATAATACGTTAGCGTGACTGAAAACGCTTGATAACCAAAAACTCGCTTTTCTGGTCAACTGGACAAAAGTGCATTTCTAACCTTATTTTAACTACAATTCATGCACCCAAAATCTTAACATTTATGTAAAATACGCACCAGGAACTTAAGGAACAAAAAAAACAAAAACAAAAAAAAACATGACTGATGTACCCCGGGGGACGTTCACAAATACGTACACTACAATAACCTTTTTCAAGCATTAGATAAGGATTCCTGCATTTTTAAAATTTCAGTACTGTATGTAAAAGCTTGAATCAGAGAGAATTATGTTAAAGTGCAACATAGTTCGACACTACAGCAAAAATACTTGTCTTGTCAAATTTAATTGCGGCATCTCCGCCTGTGTCAGTCAAAATTGAACATTATCTATGATGTGGGTATTATACAGCTCCAATGATGGCTCTCATGGGAGTGTGAAGGTTAGTGTATCTAAGGCAGGTGGTAAATGCCACATAATACACACAAATGTATGCATTTGACGAGACAGCACTATAAAACAGTTCAGTTTAGTCTTACAAGATGCGTCCTAGTGCTTCACTAGAGCAGCTGATTTTGGCACGTTTAACAAAAAATGTTTCAAATCAGTTGTGTGTGTTACAAATTTACTACGTTGGTTCACTAGTCCAACAGCATTAAAGCCGACCAGAGATTTCATAGTTGAACATAACATGAAAAGCACGAAACTTACACTGGGTTACTCACACAAGCCTTGGGGTCATCGATAGAACCTACATTTATTGTAGTGTCCTGCGTTCGCACTGATTTGGTATAAGGACCCTAAAACAACAAACATTAGCCTGCCAACGTTCACCAAGTTAGGCTGCTAACCTCAGCTAGTCAAGTGCGGAGAGCTAACGATGAGCTAAACTCGGTTGGCTACGTTAGCTTAGCTTTGGTTGCAAGCTAAACAGTGACCAATATAAGCTCAACAAAAGATGCAACGTAAATCAAGCAACTCACCGAACTTAAATGGTATATGTTGTTGTATCACAGTACTACCAAACACAGTGGATTATGAGATTTATCAAGCTTGAGAAATTGTTTGTCCGCGGTTGGCCGTCTCGCACTAGGTGCTGCAGGAGCGAACCGGACTGTCATTTGCTGTCATCACGAGGAGAAGCCCAGAACGCGCATGTGCAATCCATGTTAAAGGCAGAGTCCATAGAAGTGAAAAAGGAAAACATCACGTTGACTTTTACAGTGCGACTTTCTTATTTTTTTCTCTATAAGTAATTGTGTCACTCTCAAATAGTTCAATATAGCGGTTTAATGTACCCTGAAAAACAAATGTTACTCATTACATTTTCATAGTAAACTATTTAGTATTTACATATTGCCGATAATGTAAAATCCAAATTTAACCTGGAGTTTTATCAATGAACAGCTACAGAATTGCATTGTTGTTATTATTTAAGCAATTTATTAATTAAAATCATCCGAATTGACCTTATCAGTGGGATCATTGTAAATAATTGGCGGTATACATTTAGCCTCATTTTACGCTACATTTAAAGACGTAGCCTTTTTTTGCTGCATACTGACAATCATGCTGTAATTACACGCAATGCTCCGCTAGATGGTAGTAGTATATTAAGGAAAACAACGCAAGACTACCAGTACCAGTAGCCCTCGCTGCAGAGCGCAGTTCGAGGCGTGGCTCAACCTAAACGTTTGACTCCGCCTACGCAGATTCTAAGCGCCTTTTAAATTTATTTTTTGTTAAACTATTTAGTTGGGGGTTTTAATGCTGCGTCGTCTTATGACGTCGTGCGTACTTTTTTAATACTTTATTGAACATCGAAAATTACAAACTCTCAACCCTCAGTCAGTGAGGGCGTAGCTAAGAACTGTTTGACGGAAGTGGTTGAAACGGCCATTTGACGTCCATTATGGGTAAACAGAGGGTTGTAGAGCCACGAAACATTGTAAAGCGTGTTCAGGGTCCCTCAAAACGGCGGAGTTGATATTGGTTCCGAGACTCTAGGCCACTGGGTTCAAAAGTTGTGGTCAAAAGACGACCTCCACTTCGACATGAGTAGAATGTGTAGTACAAAATGTCCCCAGCAGAGGGCGAACTCTCTGTGTGGTTGAGGTCAGTCTGTTGATGTGATGTCATAAGACGGCAAATCATTAAAGCCGCCAAGGAAATAGTGGAACTCCAAAAAAGAAAAAAGAAGGCCCTGAGATGTCGAGAATTTAATGTAGGCGAAGTCAAACATTTAGGTTCAGCCACGCCTCGAACTGCGCTCTGCAGCCAGGGCTGACTCCAAACCGCGGCCATCAGCTAGCACACCAACAGTGCAAGAAGGCTTTTGATCATTACCTTAATTGGGCAAGACATTTGAAATGACACAAAACCATGGCCTTACACCGGGGCTAAGGTGTACTATAGCCCCGTCAAAAATATGTGCAATTCGATCCAGTTAAGCCCCTCCAGCATTTTATTTGATATTCTAAAATACTGTATACTCATTAATTATTTTCTCAACCCCATGCATTGGTCAAGCCCCCTCTAGCACCGGGAGAGAAACAATCCTGGAGCCATGCTGGCGCAAAATGTTGTTGTTGTTGTTGTTGTTTTTAAACAAAGATCTATGATAGATTTAAATTTGTGTGAATGAGCCAAACATTGTACACTGATATGAGTTCATTTGAAATGATAATGATAATAATAATAACAATAATAATAATAACAATAATAATTCGTGTACCCTAATACAGTTTTTCACTTTGATATAAATAATTAACAGTCCTTGAATTTAGTGTTTGAGTAATCCAACAAATAAGGATCAACATAGTTCAATAAAGAAATAAAATGTGTGTGTGTGTAAAATAAATGCAAGCAAATTCATTTGTTCAATTCCATTTATTATATATCTATATATAGGCTATAAACATCACAAAATATAAATTTTAAGTCTTGCACAAAGATATAATCCAGTAAAAGAGCAATCTTAGTTTAGTCAGCAATAACAACAGAAGCAGGCATAGGCTATATCTAGATTTAGCATTGCAGATTTTTTAGGAACATTCTTCTCATTTACCATTTAAAGAAAATATGTCTTCACAAAACAGTTCAAAAGAAAAATTCCAACTCAATATTGAAAATTTTACTATATTGTTTATTTTTGCGTTTGTATTGCATATTGTCTAAAAATATACTGCACTATTAGTTTGTATTATTCAAGTGGTCTTAAAGTCAATAAGGTAATTTATTCTTATTTATAATGAATGTAATAGCGTAATTGTTTTAAATTCAATAATAAGTAATATTTATAACATACCTGAATTAAAAAACAACATGCTTTAAGCAAAATAAATGTATGATTTTAAAAGGTTGTTTGTTAAGACAACCTCTTAAGCCAGAAGAAAGATTTAAAAATTATACTTTGCTTTATTTAAAATACATATTTTCAAATGAAGGCCACTTTCAAACAAAGCAGTTCACCCAAGCACGTTTCATCTAAAATACATAGGTGAAAAAGTAAAATGCTGTCTTGATTGTACTGTACTTCATTTTCTATCAAACAATAACTAAGAGACTGATATAAAAATAGTCACACAAATACAGTTTACTAAATGAATACACTCTCAATACTAGTCACCAGTTGTAATATTACTATTACAGGGTATAATAGAAATTTCAGATAAATTTGTTTGGGGCGGGGAAACAATTTTGTGGGATTTATCTGTGTCTATTATGTAGGCAAGATGTGCATATAGAATACTATAAATGTTGTGTGCTTTGTACATTGTACAGCAGAAACTGAATAATTCATACACGTTCAAACACATGGATTGTTCTGTTTTGCCCCATTTGCATGCAGTCTATAAAGTTCTCTGAGAGCAGGAAAATCAACGGGAGAGTAAGATACGAATGTGGGTTTCTGTGTGCATGGGTGTATCATAGGTCAATGTCAGTGCGCTGAAGGTCACAAACGGGGAGGGAAATCGGCCATATGCAAGCTATTGCATGGCAATCTTCACTTTTCCAAATTAAATGTATTTACAATATTTACATTTTGTGTAACTGACATCATTACCACTCCTACCTTGTGCTGTCCTAAATAATATCATCCAAGAGGTGGGGGGTGTCCACCCAGTCTAATGTTCTCGGCTCCGATGCAGCCATGATCATACACATAAACTGTTTCCCTGTTCTCTTATCTAATGGGTAAATGGTTGTTGGGGTGAACCTTTTGTTGCTCTCCACGAATTCACATAGCTGATTATAGATTTTGGGGTATTCGTGTCGAAGGAAGACTCCTCTGATCCTGAGCTCACGCTGAATGTTGACAAAGCACACCTCCCTGGCTTTCCTTCCCTCCTCCCCCTCCTGATCAATGGCTGGCGTTCCCGGAGGCGGAGTAAGGATGAGAGTTTCCATTTCACTATCCTTCTTCATTAGCCTTTTTTCTGGGCTTGAAGAAGCCAATGAAACCTTTGCATATTTTCGAACTGTTGGTGTTTGGACCCTTGGTGAGGGTCTGTTAGGCACTAGTTCACCAACAGCTACAGATACATTCAAGAGAAAACATTCATCGGGGTCATACTCATTACCTGCCTGCTGCAGTTCCTTACAGTATTCACCTAAGTTATCCTTAAAGCCATCCAGCTCTCTGAGAGACAGGTATGTGGGTGACATGACAAGACCCTCAAGCCCAATTTGGAGAAAGTTTTCAGCAGTCTCTGGATTGGCAAAACCCAGAAAGAGAACACCTCTCCCTCTGGAAAGGTATCCTGCTTTAGCAATACGAGAGAAGGCTTTATGAATCTCCGAATTTTCTCTGCAGAACTTGATAGTGTGCCGACACACGCTGCTCACACGGCCGTACAGACACGTTTCTTTGTGGGACTCCCAATCATCCCTGCGACAGTTTCGTGAGCAGTAAAAGGTGTAACAGCTATGGCATGATTTGAAGTACAAGCATGCATTGAACATATTTTCAGAACGTTTGCACTTCTTGTTAGCACACACCATGGTTTCATCTTCCTCCACACTGTGGTCTGGAGAACATTCTTCTGCGCTCCTTTGTAAAGCATCACACCCACTATCGGGGTCTTTCATTGTGTCAGGACTAGATTTTGAAGATGGGAACTGTGTGTTCAGACATTCAGGATTTTCGCTCTCAGAAGATCCCCTGACTTTTTCATCATCTTCAGTAATCAGCTGTTTAAGCTGATCCAAAAAGTCCCCACTAGGCTTCCTGCTGGTTGGTGGTTTGTAATCAACCACTAAGTCAGCTAACAACTCATCAAGTTGCTCCAGACTCTGCTGAAGGGAGACATTGCTACGTTTCCTTTCTTTAGTCGTTTCTGCTGTGTTGAATGACTTCTTAACCTCAGTCACTCTTGGGGCAAATTTATTTTCGCTGTCTAGAGTATTCCAGTTGACAGCATGCACACCACGCTGCTCACGGTTACCTGCACATATGTCATTGTCAGTTATGGTGATCTCAGGAGTCACAAACCAGTGGCCAATCTTGCTATTCTTCCACAGATTGCTTGGACCTCGCTCTAAAGATGTCTCAGAGAGAGACAGAGCAGCATAACGCTTTGGTGAGCTTGAAAGGTTAAGGATAACAGGTTGAGACGAGACATTGGGCGATACCCCATGCCTTGCTTGGTTAAATAGGTTCTCATAGCTTCTCCCACGAAGCACTGATTGCTCTCTGTCATGGCGAGGATAAAGAATATTGTCCCAAGACTTGGAGTGGTTTTTGGCCTCTATCCTAAGTCTACTTGTCTCTGTGCCGTAGGTAGAATACCACGGGGGTATACCAGTGTCCGTACTTACTCTCGGTGGAGTGAGCTGAGAAGACTGGTTGGAATAACCGGATATACTTGAGCGATACCAATCATCTGAAAAGGCCTGCGACATGCGGGGGCGTCTTCGACCTTCTGTGTGGTATTGCCTTGATGGAACGTACCGCTCCTCCTGAGAGTTAAACGGCTTGTTATAATATAAATTTGAGCAACTTTGGTGGTAAGGATTGAAACGGGGGTCGTCCCCAAAGTAAGAGCTTGAGGGAGTTTGAGAAAAGCAGGACCCTGCCTCACTCGTAGGGTAGGGTGTACTATATACAGAGTGTGTTGGCTCTTGGTTTGAAAAATTATCTGTGTAGTATGACCTGAGAGGAAGTGTATGTACCCATCGATTCCTTGGCTCATACTGACTCGCCATAGTACTTCCACGGCTGGCTAAACTGGACCGATCATCCTGAAAGTATGCCCTAGAATAGGGATGAACTGGATAGCGAACTGGGTCCTCTGTATAGAAAAATTTCGTTGGGATGTTTGGGTTCGAGTAAGCTCTTTGTTCCTGATTGAGATACATTGCTGTTTGTGATGGCATTCGGTACATGTCTAGATGCTGGTAAGAGACAGGAGACATGCTTGTAGTGTAGTGATATCCTTGTCTGAAATCTCCATTGTAGCATTCACTCGGAGTTGGTGTAGGTGAGGAAATCTGTCGTGGTACATACAAACCTCGACAGCTACTAGCCTGTGAGTATCTTTGCCAAGCGAGTCGTTCAGGCCGTAGATTGGGGACCTGCCTAGATGTGTGTTGGAGAACAGCAGCATCTGGTTTAATGTCCACACGGCACCTGACATGAGGCGTTGTGGCTGTTTTTTCTGATTTAACCTCATCAAAACAGTCAGAGACATAGAGGGGAGGATGGGGTTGTAGTTTAATAGGGTGGACCTCGTTCAAAAAAGCCCTGTTGGAGGAATGTGCTTCCCTTTGTGTTTCAAAGGACCCCAAAGTGTCTGGGGAATCCTTGGCTTGGTTGACCTCCAGAGGAGACACAGAGATGGGCACAGGGGTGAGCGTAGATTTGATTCTGGGAGTACTTCGAGATCTTTTTCTATTTACAGAATCCGACCATGTGAGGTGGCTGGTTTTGTCTTGACTGGTGTGTTGTTGGAGTTGCCTGGAGTTAAATAAATCTGGAGATGAGAAACGAAGATATCCAGGTTGATCCAGTCCATTCCATGTTAAATCTTTGTGTAATGTCTGCTGTTCTGGACGCTTTAAAGGATACTCCATTGGGGAAGACACAGACTGTGGGTCGTCCAGTGATTCAAGGAAATCAAAGCTGCGGCAATGTCTCTTGTTGATGATTTCTGCTTTATCAATCATCTTCAAGTCACATTGCAAAGAAGAGTGAGCAGAAATGACGTGTTCGGTGGTTGGATATAAAGGAATGTCCTGATATAGGGTTGATGTCAGGATATCAGGGGGATGTGTCCGGGTCATCTTAATGGAACTTCAATGCCCTCCATTCAGTGTGACATTTCAAGACAACCTACAGGAAGGAAAATATATATTGAGTCAAATGCTACAATAATAATAATACATGGGATAGAGATTGAGTAACTATAAACTATGATCTCTTATTAAATACATATTACTGGGCTAATTACCTCTGCATGCCCACCCCCGTCTAGTAGTACATCTCTATGGCTAGGTTTACACCGCAGGCAAATGCGATCCAGATCTGATTTTTTTGCCCATATGCGACCTGTATCTGATTTTTTTATGACAGTCCGAACGGCTCAATTCCGATTTTTTCAAATCTGACCTGTTTCGCTTTCATATGTGGTCCTTGATTGGGTACATATCCGATCTTTTTCAATGCGTTCGCGGTCTGAACGGCCAAGTCGCATATGTCCGACATTGACGTCATCCGGAGGCCAAAATACACTCCGCGCAGGCAGAGGGAATGTGCTGGCAGCAGGGGATCGAATCCGCAAAGTTGTTTTGAGTAACACTATTGACTTTACATTTTACTTTAATTTCATCCCACTTAAAACATGAACCATAAAGCGGACATTTATGGCGATTGTAGTAATTCAGCCACGGCTCAGATTGATTCATTTTTTACGCACGGCCATGACGTGATATAATCGTTAGTGATGTCGTCATGAAATGAGATATATAAAGTGTCGCCTCGTGATTTTCCCCGAATATTGTATTTATTTCTGCCTCCTACCTAATCGCTTCACTGTATAAATGTCCCGACACGCTGGACCACATTTACTTGCGTATGTGTTCATACATCAGACAAGACCGAGGTCGCATTTATAATGTAATATGAACGCTTACGCAAAGAAAATTGGATTTTTTTTTTTTTTTTTTAAATCCGAATTGACCATTAGGACCTGCGGTGTGAACCTAGCCTATGATTACAGCACCAACCTCAGACTTGGCTGAGTTATTTCTGGAAAAAAAAACTGGAAGTTCATGTTTGTTAGTTAGCAGGCTACTAGTGGAAGTCTGTCAGTCTGTCGAATTAGCTAGACAAAATCATAGGCGGACCGGCCTGTAGGCGATTACTATTTGGTCCGGCTGGACAAAAAGGCGGAGCGAACAATGGTACCCCGGCTGCAAGCGGAAGGCGATAAACACCATACGTAAATTTTAGTAAAATGCCCAGCTCTGGAAAAAACACTAGTAGCACTGCTAATATGTTTTATCTCGTTTGTCTAGAAGTCAAAGATCTTTGGTTGCTCAGTTGAGGTCTGGTGTACCCCCTCTGGCCAATGAAACTGTCTGATTTACTAATATACCTGAAGATAACAGATTATGTGAAATGTGTGGTTTGAACAATGTGAGAAGTGAATTTCATTTTCTTTTCTATTGTACACCTTATGATGGTCCAAGAGAGTGCATGGTCAATAATCTTGAACGACGTAACCATGATATGCTCTGTGTCAGATGAAGAAAAGATTAAATGACTTTTTGATTTTGATGTTTTTACAATTGCAAATTTTATATCTAAAGCTTGAAAGAAAACAAAATAGACTGTTTTTGACACAAATTTCTGTTGTTATTGTTTTTGTTGTTTTCAGTCCTGGAGCCGGGTCATCCTGATTGTTTGGTGTTTTAAAAGCCCATGCGGGCTGGGCGTACTACTGTATGCATGAGACAATAATAAAATCTCCATGTCAATGTCAATGTCAATATGAAAAAATTAAGTTGTTTGAATGAATAATACATATCATCAATGCAAGAAAAAATACATTCAATCTCCAGTTTGAAGGACAGTGAATGTTTTATCTAGACCAATTCCTTAGGTATTTTAAAACAAAAACACTTTTATTTTTCATGTTGTAATGCATACATAGGTTCTCTTGTTGGCCCTCACCCATGAGCTAACCCTGAGCTGCCATCTGTTCATTGTGTTGAGCGAGAACTGACCAGTCATGTCCCTGCCTTGTCTCGCCAACACACTTAAATATCACGCCTGCTCGCATTCAAATAATATCAGCAGCCAAGCCTTTCAACGCTGCACTTTTCTTTTTGTAGGCTTATTTTTCAAAAGCACATGAGAAAATCTTCATACGGTATATGCATTTATATTAAAATACCTAATTTTACAAAACAGGAGAAAATCTCAGCAGTTTTTTCACAATAATTACATTATGTAGTCATCGTAGTTTAAACTATTTGTCAGGGGTAGGCATTTTACTCCATTTTGCTGGTCTGTCATTCGTCATCCACCTGGGTACCCATGTCCGTCATTTTTCAAGCTGAATCGAATTGCAATCGTCACATCGTCAGTCTGTCAGTCAGTCCGTCAGTTAAGTCCGTCAGTTAAGCCCGTCAGCTAAGTCCGTCAGTTAAGTCCGTCAGAAGTCCATCAGTCAGTCCATCAGTCGGTCCGTCAGTCGGTCCTCCCACCCTCCCAAAAATCAGCAGCAAAACAGGCGTCTGACCTCTCGGTCCTTGACTGACAGACACTGTTAGTGACACTGACGGACGGAACTCCACTTCTGTCAGTGCATAGGCTGTCATTTTTAAAAGGGTCCCGCCATTCGTCAATTGTCAGCAAAACGGGCATCCGTTGGTGACGGACTGATGAACCGGTCTGTTATTCTGATAGAATGCCCACCTCTGCTATTTGTCCTGCACTAATCTAAGTTGAAATAAGAATGGGCAGACTGAATATTCAGTTCAAACAAGCTTAGTCCCTTGTACAACTACACTGAATGCACTGTGATGACTCCGCAATCCTGACATACAGTCATGGACTAATACCATCATAAATTACAAAATAAAAAGAAAATATTTAGCAGGAGAAAAAAAAGCACCACCCCTGGCAAACTTCCACAAGCCCATGCAGACTGTCTCAATATTTGCACTTATTTAGGTTTTTCTCCAAAGTAGAGGGCTTCTGCCTAAACTTACAAAATGCAAAGTTATTCTTTTTTATTCACGGTCAAATTCGGCTCCTCAATAGTGTGCAACCCCCTTTCTTTCATTCTTTCTTCTTTCTCACCCCTCAAGTTTTAAAATCGCATGCCACATCTTGTCTCCATAGTTACAGCACACAGCACCATTCACCACACAAGGACCAAAATCTCTGACAAAATGGACACTGAATCAGCAAATTGATACTTGCAACACAATCGTGTTTTAAAATAGGGTTGGCTCTGACGTTGTAGTATGTGTTTTTACGAGCACTTTATCACAATTCTCTAATTTTGTGGATATTTTGGCCTGGCAAATGCACAACTTTGCAACCCGTAATGCTGTATTTGGAACGATGTTAGCCATTCCTTAATGCTTGCAAACGCTGGATCGGTGTCATGTCGTCTGTTTTTAGTGGTGTTCATTTTGGTGCTGCGGCACCATGGGCCCGACACGTCCGATGTGGTCCGAATGACATCATTTGCGCAGAAAGAAAAAAAGACAATCATCGGGTTCGAGGCGGGACAAATTAACGGGGGCTTGACTTTTGGCTAAGTTCGCAAAAATAAGACTTGGCGAGTGAAGTCAGGCTTACCGGTTTCCCATGCAGTGATTAGATGAGGAGATGGGGAGGCGGAGGAGTCGAAGGAGGAGACGACGTGTGCTGCAGCCTGCCGCACCTGCCGAGAGCCTCCATGCGTCGATCCTCCGTCTCGGATGCTTTATCAAGACGTTCCCCCCAGTCGTGTTTAATGTGGTACAGCGTGCGTGGGTGTGTTTGTACGTGATGGAGGAAGAGAAGGGGGACATAACTGAGTCTGCGTCGAGAGGCGTGGTTACTAGTGTTTGTGCGTGTGTGTGCGTGCATCCGTGTGTGTGCGTGGGGGTGCGCGCGCGCGTGTGTGTGGATAAGGATGGGATGAGGAGGACCAAGTGATGCAGTTTCATCGTTCACGGTTCATGTACTAAACAAATTAAGTATTGATACATATCACTTATGTATCGCTTATCACCGAATTGGGCTACAGAATCGTTGCACTTTAACAGGCTACTCTGTCTAGTAGACCTATAATACATTTTTGACAATGTTAGGTTTCCAGTTTGCAGTGGTGGGGACACTGTGGAGTATGTACAAATACTTTTGTTAATGCACTGAAGTAGATTTTACTTGGCTATTTTCCTGGTGACTTTTACATTTACTCCTTACATTTGAAAACAGACTTTCTCATCTTTACTTAGTCAAAATACGTATTTTCTGCGATTGATGACTTGATAGAAAGCCTTGGAAAAGTATTCATAACCCTTGAACTTTTTCACATTTAACCATCTTAATATCATAAACGTTTATGTTTTATATTGAGATTTTACAGCAGAGGTGCCCAAGTCCTCAAGAGTCCCTATCCAGCCTGTTTTAGGTGTATCCCTATTCAAACACACTTGATTCAAATGATCAGCTCATCAGCAAGGATTGCAAATCAAATGATTCGAATCATTTGTGTTGCAGTATGCATACATCTAAAACAGGCTGGATGTCATGTGAGGTTCGGGATTTGAACCCATATGCAGACATGACACGGAAGTTGTAGAGTAAAAAGTCTTTATCAAAGAAAATACAAAGTACTACAGAGAGCTGAATTGGAAGAGAATGTGGATCCTCGCTCGAAGAAGGTTTGACGTGCTGACGTGTCACTGAGTAACTCAAGCTTATAAACTGTTAAAATATCAGGCATAGTATATGACATAATAAAGGACAGAGAATAAAAGGACCATAGCAACTGCATAGCAACTCATACATCACGTAACAACTAGTCATAACAGTAGTTATAACAGTATGAGACAGACACATATAAGAACTTCACAAGGAAAACATGAAACCAAGTTAAAAAAACAAAATTCAAAAACAAAATCAACAACAGATCGGAGAAGGCCAGACAAAAGGTTCCAGGAGACCAGATGAAAGGGTCTTGGCGGGACACGTCTGGTGGGCAACCCAGAGGCCGGACGAGAGGTTCTTGACGGTGCCAGTCTGGTGGGCAACCCGAAGGCCAGACGAGAGGTTCTTGGCGGCGCCAATCTGGTGGCCGTCTCGAAGGCCTGATGAGAGGTTCTTGACCGGGCCTATCCGATGGCCATCCAGAGGGCCGCACAGGCGGTGAGGGCAGGTGATGACCTTGCACCATTATAGCAGAATTGGATGGAAGCCGCAGAGCTTGCGCCGCAGTAGCAGAATCTGAGGTTAAGCCACAGATCTTGCGCAGCTAGGATAGAGTCAGAGAGCAGCCCAAGGCCTTGCGCCGCCGGAGCAGGGTTGGAGCCTGGTGGTGCCGAGGAGCCTTGACAAGTGCCTCCATTTGCTGGGGCGCCGGGAAGGCGGCCTGGCACTGCCGAGGTACTGGTACGGGGGTCTGCATTTGCTGAGGCGCCGGCACGGGACCCTGCCTCATCAGCCTGCCACCATAGAGGTTGGGAAACACGTAAGGAAGGTAAACAAGAAGAAATGGGATGAACGGAAGTTGGTGAAGAAGTATGCAGTGAACGAGGTGCTGAAAAAGGCAGCGAGTGAAGAGGCTTGGGTATTGGTTTGGAATGACGTGGCTTGGAAAAGGCTGAATTACGGGAGGAACCAGACTCTCTACTCGGGCGCCCACGCTGGCCACCCCGCGGGGGTTCCGAGTAAATGGCCAACTGGGTACCCAAATAAGTGTCTGAAGGGAAGGGTTCAGCGGCGGACACTAAGAGTACGGTTCGGATTGACACGACTTGGAAAAAGCGGATTTACACCCCGCGGGCTTTCCGTGTAAATGTCCAAGTAAACGTCTGATGGGAAGTGTTCTCGAGTGGACACTAAGGGATTATCATCAGAAAAATGTCACAACAATCGACCAGGGCTAGAATAATTACTGGGGAAGGGACAGAGAAAACCAAAATCGGTGTCAGAATCTGAATCAGAAACTAAGGGATCATTATCAGAAAAACACGACAAAAACTGACAAGGGCTTGAATAATGACTGGGGAAGGGACCAGGAAAACCAAAATCAATGCCAAAATCTGAATCAGAATTGGAAAGGAGATTAACCAAAATCGTGGCCATCTTCACAGTCAAAATCAGAGTCAAAAAACAAAACATCGGGTGTTAAACTAGAAGGGGAACATGCAAAACTAGGACAAGTAGATAGCAAAGATGAGAGGGACGTGGAAGAAAAGACAGAGGTTACACGAAGGGTGTAGGGGTGGTCGGCAGGCTGAGGGTGGTTGGAGGCGACTGGACTTGCGAAGGCCTGGTCGACCCATCGTGGAGGAGCGACACGAGAGGTTCCCAGTGAAAAGGCAAAGCAGCATTCGGTGAGACAATCACTTCCTGATTGGAGGTGGAGGGATGGTTAGGAGAAGGTGGTAACGTCTTCGGCTGGAAGGATTGTGTCTGAGTCGGCTGGGTCCACGACTGGTTAGTACGTTCTGTCACATGAGGATTGGGATTTGGACTCATACACAGACATGACACGGAAGTTGTAGAGTAAAAAGTTTTCTTGGATTGCTCCATTCACCTTCCCATCACATCTGAAGCACTTTCCTATCCTTGTTGAAGAAAAGCAACCACTCAGCATGTTGCCACCTCCATGTTTCGCAGTTGGCATGGTGTGTTGAGGGTGTTGAGCAGTGTCAGTTTTCCGCCTCACATAACACTTTGTATTCAGGCCAAAAATTTAACTTTGGTCTCATCTGACCAAAACTCCTTCTTCCAATTTGAATCAGGTGTGTTGGAGGAGGGAAACAGCTAAAACATACAGGATAGTGGCCTTCCAGGACTGAAATTTGACAATTGTTTCCTTCTTGCCACTCTTCTACAAAGGCCTTCCTTATATGTGGAATGCATGACTTATTATTAGATTCTACCACCTGAGGTTTGGATTTCGACAGCTCCCTGAGCCTGGATGCTTCCCTAACCAGTCCTTGCTCTGCTAGTTTAGGTGGACAGTCATATCTTGGTAAATTTGCAGTTGTGCCATACTTTTCCTAATGTTTGGATGATGGATTAAACAGTGCTCCTTGAGATGTTCAAATCTTAGGATATTTTGTTTACAACCTAACCATGCTCTAAACCTCTCCTCAACTTTGCCCTGACCTTTCTGGTGACATCCTTGTCTTTATGCTGTTGTTCACGTTCTCTAGTCCAGGGGTCCCCAACTCCCAGGCCCGGTCCAAAGCGGCCGGGCCGCGGCAACGTTCCAGCACCTCCTCGCCCCCCGAAGCCAAGTTGTCTCCGTTGAATAACGCTAATATTAAATGCACAAGCTAGCAAATGACCGTTCCATAGTATCATGATTGATGAGCCTGGGGGATAACAGCCCTTTGGGAAAATCGCAGGTTTGACGATCTGGAAATCGCGTTGTCTGAGATCGCGATTTCGGTCCCAAAACGGTAAATCGTTCAGTCCTAATTAGCAGAGAAACTCAGACTTCTCTGTCTCCAATCACTTCACCCAGCTCTTCTGGGGGGATGCTGAGGGGTGCCCAGGCCAGCTGGGGTACATCTGTCCAGCGTGTCCTGGGTCTTACCACCACAGCTCCGGTCGGCCGCCTCAACAATGGGACGTAGGTAAAGTTCTGCCGGAGGTTGGAATTGAAACTCCTTCTGACAGGGGACTTTGCCAGAAATTCCCAGCAGTCGCTCACAACATGTTTGGGTCTGCCAGGTCGGAGCGGCATCTTCCACCCCTATCAAAGCCAACATACCGCCAGGTGGTGATCAGTTGACAGCTCCGCTCCTCTCTTCACCTAAGTGTCCAAGACATGTGGTCGTAAGTCAGATGACATGGCAACCAAGATAAAAGAAGGAAGTTAATACTCAGAGAATGACTAGCAAAGGTGAGAAGGGAACAAGCAGCGAGGGGCACACTCATGTCGGCGGACTGGACGACACGAGGAGCATGCCAGACAAGAGTGAAAGACTCAGGAAAACCAAAACAAGGCTGGAAAGCACCTGAACATAAATCTTTCCAATCTGATTCAAAACCTTAAACAATTTCGAAGCAAAAACAATCCAGAGGGGAACCCTGACATGAAGTCGCTCAGGTTGCCTTATGAGGTACATTAGTGTTGTGTGGGGGAGAGAATTACTGACAGTATATCATGATGTATTTGTACATTTTCATCAAGTCTGCAATGAGACAAGTAGAAACCATACCATGTTGCAATCTTTTCAATTAATATATTAGTATGAATTCTCAAACCTCGATCAGATTCATTGATCATCATTGTTTTGTCGAGATCTCTTGCCTTTGTTGCATCATTCTCACCTTACCATAGCATCTGCATGATTATAATCGATGGTGGGGACAGATGGCTGTGAGCCCTATCTCGCCCACGGCATGTGACTGCTGCAGGAAATGTGCTTAGTGAAGCGCTCCCACGGTAGATACAAATCACAACAACAGACGAGCTGTGCTGATCAGCCTGGAAATCATTTTGTTACAGGATATGCAGGTTTGTTGATCGCACATGCTTGATGAAGAGCACAAATTAACTCATGCATCCTTCTGACAAAACAATCCCACGAACCTGCATTATATCACGCAGATATGACTGTACCATAGAAATCACATTGTGTGGCATTCAGAACCGCACAGAGTGGATTATATGTGAGCATGTGTGACTCACCCGTATGCAGCGCTGTGCACTGGCATCAGTTCATGTCAGCTGTTGGTTTGCAGGCATAAGTGTCTGTCAGCTGGCTGCTAGCAGGTGTCTCAGGCACCTTGACGGCATTGTGGATAGGAAATCAATAGCTCTGTCTTGATTAGAAGTACTTCAATTCAAGGCGTAATAACCATTCAATCCATCAAAGTATGAACATTGATGAAAACAATATTTGACTCTGCTTGCACTGTTGTAATTGCATTCATGCATGCACCTCTGACCTAAAAGCTAGTAGGATGAAAGTCAACCTCACATTTTCAGAAGAGAAAGTGCACACAATTGAAATTGTCATTTGGGTCTGACTCAGCTTGAGTCATTTTTAACAACATTATAATGATGTGTCAGAGGAAAGACAAAAGTTACATTGGATATACTGTAAATGTTATACCAACAAATCTTGCCTGAACTGTGTTGAAAGACAATCGCAGGAAATCATCGGATGGCAGTGGGATTATGCCATTCCAAAGATATTCTTTCACTACGTTTACATGCTGTAAATATTCAGGTTAAGGTCAAAATTCAGATTTCTGAGTCATTTAGAACGACCCGTTTACATGACTTGAGCGGAGAGAGTAAACCTCCACGTTTAAATAATCCGATTGAAACGGCGACGCACAAACGTCATTACACAACAATACGTCATCTCTGTCAATAAAACACATTATATTCATGTCAGTCACCACACGAATGAAGCAGACAATTGCTGCCTTGCTTTAAAAGTGTGGTGCCGTGTTTACTCTAGCTTTTGCCGTGTTTTGTTTATCACTAAACATGTATTTCCGGTGTGTTGCGCGCCAAAGAGCGTGCATACAAGCACTTCCTGTACTACATAGACCAAGATTCCTTGCGGTTAAGCATGCACAGAGTGTCCCGTGCATTGTGGGGCCCGATCCCAATACCCACACCCTGTTGGTCAAATCCGCATTGAATTGTGGGTAATATTCTTCGGTTTAGGGGCCATGGATGCAGACTTCGCCGAAGTGCGGAGCAATGGCGCAAAAGGGGCGGGGCGACTATTCAGTTCACAGAATTGTGACGCCCTGCACAAGTGAAGGGCACAAGGGTGCAAGTGCGCGTATTGGGACTGGGCCGGGATATTCAGATCACCGTATACGTTCGCGCACATTCGAGTTAGTAAAGGCCTTGGCATGATATTCGAAATTTTTAAAACCCGAATACTGCCAATAATCGGGTTTTAAAAGGTTTCTTGGCTGCATGTAAACGTAGTCACTGTGACAGACAGTGTTAGAGATGAATTTATGTATCAGCCTGTTTATTATTGTACATGCAATTTGCAGTGACATAGTAGTGTGTTGTGTGAATGTAATGTTAAACCAAAACACTGGAAACACATCTCAATATAAAACAATGATTACTATCTCACACTACAGAACTACAGTAGATGAGATTAGATAGTGTAGGTGGAGCCTACCTATTGTCAGTAGTTCACTGACACTTAAGTGCAGTAGGAAAGGGTTTTCAGCAACTGTTGGCAATGTCTGTCTTAAGCATTCTTGACTAAAGTCCACTTGAAGCTTTTAAATCTTTAACAAAATAATCCTCTGTCCACTCCTCTTGCCCCAGACTTCATTTTATAGCTTCAGCATAGTATAAAGCAGATTTACAGATACTTTATAGCTCAGTGGAGGAGCATTTTCATTACTACAGTGTTGAGTCTGAATTGATTAAAATATTATAGTAAAAATTCAGTTTTGTAATTTCACTTTTGGAGTGAATAAAGTGTCTATGTAGCCTTATCTATCTATCTATCTATCTATCTATCTATCTATCTATCTATCTATCTATCTATCTATCTATCTATCTATCTATCTATCTATCTATCTATCTATCTATCTATCTATCTATCCATTTTATAGAGTTTTCATTCAGATGAAGTAGCATGTTGTTGCATGGAGTAGTTTTGAGGCCAACTACAATGAAATAATATTTAAACACACACACACACACACACACACACACCCACACACAAACACACACATACACCCCCCCCCCCACACACACACGCACCACGCACACAATATTACTTCTAAATTAAATCTGGCTCGTCATATTTGGCAAAGTCTGATGACTTTGTTTTCAGAAAAAAAGAACATTCCCATCCACTCCAAGTAACACTCACAACACAACAAATCTGTATATAAGCCAAATCATTTGGGAGTGGTATCCATGGTAACGCACACTGAGTAGGAGCAAAAGAGAGTGAATAGATTTCAAAGGGAATGAAGTAATGTGCTGATGGGACTCATCCAAACTATAAAAATCCATGTCATTGTTTGAAATCACAACAAGATGCAAATACACTATAGTGCAAGTGCATCTGAAGTAGGACTCTGTCTCAAATCATGCTTTTTGTGGCATGTGTATATCTACCCTCTTCTATATGTCCATCTAACATTTCTGTTAACATAAGGTTTACCATAAGGAGACACCTTCCGGGAGGATTGGAAGACGGGAAGATGCCTTGACAACTACCCACACTCATGCGGGTCAACGTTTAGAATAGAGTGGATATTATTCCCAGCTGCACTGAGCAAACACAAACTCCTCTGTCCTGCTCTCTGGAGTCACTCCGCGACATCCCATGGTGAGGCTTAATTAAATCTTTACCACACACTCCTCTCTCATCCCTCCTCATCTGCCATTTTGGCTAACGAATGACTCTGTCATGTGTGCAAGTTTATAATAGAGAAACTAAGGAAGTGGTTGTAAAGGACTTCTGATTATTTGGATTATTTGTGGTAGCACTGTGTCTCTGTGAAATTCTTATGTAATACTGTCATATCACACCTACAGAAAAATGTTCTTAGTCACAGATTCATTCGTTTATTAAACAGTGACTGATTTCACTATTTGCCTTTTTAGCATACAGCCATCATTCATGTCCCATTTGATCAAATTGAAGACAACAATGCTTTTGTGCCTCAGTGAGGAGGAAACAGTGATACCCTTCTTGGCCCTAACCTCTGTTCAACAACAGTACAATGCCTACTCCTCATGGGCCAAGGCTTTAGGCTGTGTGTTGTGACTGGTACAAGTCAATTTTACCATTCAAACACAGCAAACTGAGGGCTGAGAGAAACAAGTGAATAATGCACTAATGATAAATCCGTTGTTAGCTCAACTACACAGATCACATTGTGTAATCACATTGATAAACATATTGTAAATAAATGAATATCTTTCTGAGGAGCTCGTCCGTTGTTATAAAATACATATATGTGAAGCAGTCATAATGTTGTGGCTGGTAAGTGGTTAGTTTATAACTGCTGTCAGTCTTCAGCATCCACCCACCCATCCACCCATCCACCCATCCATCCATCCATCCATTCATTTTGCATTTTGGATCATGTCATGAGGGTGGTCTCTCCTTGTATTTCATCCCATTGATGTTTTATGAAACTGAGTTATTCCACACCAAGTAACCAACCATGCCTATATGGACTTGTGTCGCAGTCGAGCTGGAATAGAAAAAGTCCCTTACAAATTTTAAAGCGTACTACAATTGTTTACAATGTCTAACTGATTCACCATTATTATTTTTGTATGCGAGTTGGTAAGGAGAAAAAACATTTTGAGCACCCACCTAATTTACCAAATACTGTATGGTTCCATTTTCAATGAAAGCTTAATTGTAATAATCAGTGCATCCCATGCCCTTGTCCAGATCGCTATAATGTTGTTTTAAAAATAATAAAGAAAAAACATTTCATCATACAATCGAATCTAGCTGTTTATTTTGCTCACCCACCCATCAAATTGAATTGGCAAATCAGCTTTGACACTTTCTTCATTTTGCTAATTTAATTGCACCTTAAATGGCCAGCATGTAATTATTTATTGTGGTTGGCAGCTGCAGTCATCCAGATGCACGTGCGTTCTCAGCTTCATAGGGCGGTTTAAATGGGTCAACTCTCGAAATAACCCATCTCTTGAAGAAGTCGTGAGGCTCCCTGCATTACTCCAAGCACCCTGTCTTTCATCGTTTTTCTGTTCATAACTAAGCACCAACATTCCTAGCACTACCCTTCAGCGTTTTATTTGACACCTGTGATATTATAAACTCTGAAAATGAGTGGCTAAATCATTCGTATGTGGGAGAACATTTCATTTATTTCTGTTATACAGTATTTTATTGGTGGTCCACTGATAGTGTAGTGGTACACACGCCTGAGTTGTGTGCGGGCAGCGTGGGATCGATTCCCGCTCAGTGACAGTGTCTATGTGTGCCCTGCGACTGGCTGGCGACCAGTTCGGGGTGTAGTCTGCCTTCGCCCATTGACGGCTGGGATAGGCTCCAGCAATTACCCGCGACCCTGTATAGGATAAGCGGTTTGGAAGATGACATGACATGACAGTATTTTATTGGACAGCTCTAGCTCTTTTCATCAGTGAATGGAGCAGTGTCTTCTCTGCCTGTATGGGCATCACCCCTTCTAAGCAACTTTAATTAACAATAAAATAATTAATTTGACCGCCAGCCATCTTATAAGAAATGCAAGCAAGCATATAGTGCTGTAGAAATACACTGAACTTTTGGAGTGGAGTCATATAACTTCCCTATAATTTGGATTTTGCTCTCCTGACACTTAAGTCTGCAATGAAAACTTCAGCAAGCAAGAAATGCATTGATTTGGTGACGAAGACCTATTTCACACTACATAAAACAACCATCAGGCTACCAAGCAGAAACCCTCATCCAGCGTTCGCCAATGTCAATAAGATGTGCTTACAGTAACTTGTAGGACAATTCTGTTATGAAGTTTGCGTTTCTATGTCAATAGGAAATTACGTAAGGGATGAGACCTTGGATTCAATCACAGAAATAGAAATCGCAAGCCAGGAGTTCACTGTGGCAGAAAATGACTTATGCATTCTAAAAGCAGTTGGGCTAAATATAACACAATTTGGGGTCAAAAATGGACCGATACATAAATAGTTCAATTCGACCGACTTTCTTGCATTGTTTTGTCCAAAACATCCCATTTTGGGGGGGGTTGTTTCCTACTTAAACTACCCATTTTTGGGGTTGTTTTCTGCAAAAACAACCAAGAAAGTTGGGTCAAATTGACCCAAGTTGCGGATTGGTCCATTTTTGACCCAAAATTGTGTTATTTTTAAGCCAACTGTTTTTAGAGTGCACAAGTCAGACACTTCTCCAACTTGCGGATGATGCCGAGTTGGTCTGAGTGCAAGACTATAATTCAGTCCGGCTTCTGGCTGTGTTTGGTTTGTCTTTTAATGTGCACAAATAAAAAGTCGCAATGTATTTTTTTATTCCAAAACTTACTTCACGTTGCCGTAATTAAAAACTCCATAAGAGCTTTCAATGAAGCCATGTATTTATTTCATTTATTTAACTTTTACTTATCCAGGTAAGGTATTTGCAATGCTGACCAGGCTGCAAACAGCAGATTAAAACATGGCAAAATAAAAGCAAAGACATACACTCATATAAAAACAATGGGATATACTCACAAGCTATATATTTCGTACATATTCATTTCATTGACAGGCTACAAATAGGTTCAGCTATGATGTGTATTAGGGAAAAACCTTTTCATAAAAAAATATATAAATCACTGCCTCAAAGATTCTTTGCAGCCTGGATGATATTGCAAATGAGAATAGTTTTCAACTGCCTTATTGAGATAAAGGGTAACTAATAGGATGTGTTTACATAAGCATTAACCAACAATACTTTCACTCTGATTTTCATGTTGACACATTTGAATATTGATTGTATATTTTAAAGTTATCCCGTGTGTATTAAAATTGGATTATGATACACAATAATATGCTATCTTTAATTTAAAGGTCACTTAATTATTCTCTACCTGCAATGATGTCAGTAATGAGTAAGAAAGTAACACAACACCTCCCACTGATGCATCATCAGTCTCATTTGCATGATTTACCAAGAACTATGAGTTGTGGTGGAAATGCAAACCACCTGGGACACAGGAACCTACATTACCAGGAACTAAATGTTCCTTGGCTTGTTGGTGGAAAAGGGGCTATATTTAGGGAGATGTGTGCAATAGTGGTTATGGGACAAGATAGACCCAGTATTTGTTTTCGGACACAAGGTCAGTAACTCACATTCACTGAAAATACTGTATATGGAGTCCTTTTGCATATACCACAGCTTTCACTCCTCTAGGAAGACATGATGTTAAACAAGAAGACCTGTCTTATAATCTCTCTTCTACTTAGTCAGTCAAAGGGGTTGGATGAGGCTCTCAATCTGTTTAGTTTAACTAAACCAAAATGAGTGAACCCACACAAGTGTTTACTTTCTATACCAGTTAACCTCACTGTTCTCCTGCTGACACCAGGCAAGAGGGACAATACACTCTGCACTTGCTGCCAGCAAATTGGAGGGCAAAAAGAGATAGACAACCAATCACACCTAAGGACACTAGGACAGTTTATATAGTCTTCTATTAACCTAAGAAGCATGTTGTTATTATGTGGGAGGAGGCCGGAGTACCCAGGGAAAAACCCACACATGCAGGAGAAGCTCATCCAATACAAATGCCACACAGGCCGTAGACCAGATTCAAACCCTCAGCCTCAGAACTGAGGCAGATGTGCAAACCATTTGTACACCGTGCCACCCATACCATATCGAAGGCTATTACTAAATATTTAAAGACTTTCTGAGACTTTCACCTATGTACTTGTCAGTATAATGAATAAGGTTTCTGTCATACAACACACAGACAGTATTGAAATGAATAATAAGTGTGCTGTATTTTTAATACAGCAAGCAGTGCTATCTCACAAGACCCTCATTTATCCACAGTGCGCACACATACATTGAATGGATTCACAAATTCATATGGAAAGCTGTTACATTCCTGCTTCTTTCAAGAGTGTTAACAATAAGCTTTTAACAATGCTGTACTGTATTTGTCACTGTTTTCAAAGCACGTGGGTAACGTGCAACAGCTCATGCAAATGTAAAGCACTAAATAATTTAAAAAAAACATGTTCAGATGCACTTAGTCCTCTGAATTATGTATATAGTAACTTGTTCTTCGCAGTTGCAGGCAAGGGAGCTAAAAATGCAGGCTTACGCCACCTTATGGTCAGATGCCTACAAGTACAATTATTTCATTTAGTGGTGCTGCACACTGCTACTTTTGTAATAAAGATTCGATGAAAGATCATCCATGCACAAAATAAAGCAAAAAAATATATAATAGCAATAATAATTGTTTATTTACCCTCAATCTCTGCTGTGTGATATAGAGAAACATTTCAAATAATAAATCTGGTTACCAGTGACAGTAATGATCCGCAACGTTATTCTGCATATTAGAGTGAATTTTATTAGTTTTGTTGGTTACTGACTTTATTGGGCATGTGCATATTTTGATAACATTCATTTGCACATCATATAATACAAACATTGCATATAACATCAATTTACATACAGTATACTTTTATAATCCACCATGATTTACATTATATATTTTCTTTTTGTATTAGACAGCACTTCAGCGTTTGATTTTTTCCCATTAAATGGAAATGATTGTCCATCGATGCCTGCCACATAAAAAAAATCTACATCTATTTTTTGTTTGTTTGTTTTTTATGTGGCAGGCATCGATGTACAGTCATTTCCATTCCTCACTCACATCTACGTGGATTTTATCTTTCCACAATGAATAAACAATGCATAAGCAAAAAGTTACATTCACAGTCAAATAGAGCCATCATAAATGAAATCTGCTCAAAACAAAAAATAACGACTGCTGTGTCACACGTCAGTGGCAGGTTTTACGATGGCAAATAGTAAAACAATATATAACAATATTTAACAATACAAGTAATATACGACAACAGTTAGTTACCTGTCACGCTACGTGACTAGACAAATTGTCCAAATAAATAAATAAATGAATAAGCATTTGACATGCACAGGCATTCCAAAATTCTGAAGCCTTGAATCACAAGCCAATGCATTAACTCACAAGCACCATATTGCTTCATGAAAGAAAATAAACACTTTTTCAAATCATTCAGACACAATTGCACGATGAAATCATACAATAATTAAAAAAAGAGGTTCAGAAACACATAAAGTACCAACTAGCACAGTTAGCAGCAGAAGAATAAAGGCGACAATCTGCATCAGTCAGGATTCTGGGCAACACAACAATCGATTTGTTTTGACCACTTACAGAACATTCACACGTTTATGCACCACAGAGCACAAGGGGTCACTGTTGCTACAACACACAAGGACAGCATGAGGAATGTACTGGGTAACCAGGACTCATTTACACTTTGGGTCTTCTCTAAAAAGCAAGATATTGCCATAATAGATACACATTCAAGTGGGAAAAATTCCCCTTGGAAGACATTTTGGTGCCTAGAAAATGATGAGCGAAGAGTTTATTTTTCCCTTACAGTCAGGATGTACAGTACATACGCACTTCTGACCAAAGACGTGGTTGTCAGTGCAGAGGAGAAACAACTATATCACCACACATGCTTTATTGACTACCAATCTGCACATAAAAGTATTAGGAAAGTATGTCTTTATTTTACAGATGAACCATACAGTATATATGTGACAGTCCTTGGCTTAGTATTTTTTGGGGAGGAAGCCCTCTGCTCACACACAGGCAACCATTCACCAGGTGCATATTTTTCTTTTAAATTTCTTCACCATATATTTCTACTTACATTTGTTTTAAATTGAGTAGATGTGTTAAAATGTTATATTTTGCTAAATGCATCTGATAACTGCATTTTTCTGTGCTGCAGCCCAGTGCATTGTTGTGTTTTTCCAAGACAAAGCCAAGTTGTTGCATTGTCAAATGGTACCGTAGTTAAGTAAAACCTGAAAATACGGACTATGTATCAGTTGATTTCACTGATTTCAAGTATAATTTTGCTTTAAACTGTGTGCAAATGCATTGTAAATAAGAAAAACACTCCTACCTCATTTGAACGCATGCTTTCCCCTCATCATTGGTAAACAACTATGCATTAAACAGAATGGAAGACTCACAAAAACACGTCACAATCAAGTGGACATCCTTGAGACAGCTCCAATTGATTCAACATTTTTTTTCGCTTTTGTTTTTGTGCATGTATTTTAAAAAAAATGGAAGAAAGCGGGGGCAACACACTCACAAGATCTACAAGGCTAACTTGACCAGGCTTATTTAAACAAGCTGACTTACGTGACAATACATTTACAAGCACCAGTGTGCAGGATTGGAAAACGCAACCATTGCCCCCCGTTGACATGCAGCTAAAACATCACCTGTACTGCCCAACATCTCAAACACTGGACATTCCACACGGTACAGATGTGTGAATCTATGAGAGTAATTGGTTTTGTTGGTTGGTACATCAAAATAAGTTTGGAAGTAGTATTTTGATGCCATTCTAGTTTGTGTGTGCTCATGCATAAACATTCTTTTGTGAAGAGTGTGTGTAGTAATTTAAGATTGTGGCTAGGCAGGAATGTTTCAGACTTGAGTGCCAAAATTTAAAGTCTTTTGTATTCTTTGTTCAATTTTGGAATAGGCGCTGACTATGTACATTTCAATATCATGTTTTATATATATTTATATATACTATATATATAAATACTATATCTATATATATATATTTTAATATATATATATATATATATATATATATACACACACACACACACACACACACACACACATATATATATATATATATATATATATATATATATATATATATATATATATACCTCATCATGCCGAAAGGGAGAAGAAGGAATCAGTCTTTGTGTGTGCCAGGCCCATTTTCTTTCGGTGGGAGTGGGGAATGATGATGGTGAGAATGATGACGATGGCGTCTCAGTCTGAGAAGAGACTGGCAAAAGATTTGCGTAGATTGCGTATGGTTTCAGCCTTCACCTCATCCTGGCTAAGGCTGGCTCGTGGCATTGGGGTTTCTGGAATGTTGAAGGTATTGGTAAGAGACTGGGATTTGCTATAAAGAGAGGAGATGGCAATAGAGGAGAGGAAGAGGCTATTAACGTCATGCAGCAAACCCATGGAATGAAAAGACCGGACCATGGTCGGAAAAGAGGAGAAAGAGAGGACGAGCTGAACTCTGACTTTCAAGAAGTGCATTGACTGTCACTTTATCATTTAAGATTATGCTTGAAAGGAATATGAATAATAAATGAATTATGTTACTGGATGCTATGTGATGATTGGTGGACTCAATTGTCATCATTCATATTATTTGTTAATCAAGTTTACATCAATCAAAGACCTCCATTTTTTTTACCACTATCTTTTCATACCTTAATTACAGTGACTTTCATACATATTTTGGTCACTATCATGGTAATCACTCAGTATTTATGAAAGTTGCCGTGCTCCATCTGAATTCCTTCCAGTAAGTTCATTTAACTTTGCAGTAAAACTTTGGTGTAAGCCCTCCTGAGTGAAGTATGGAACAACTGGAGATCCCTGACCTCAATCGCATCGAAAACCTTTGAGCTCCACTAGCACAGAAATTGTGATAATTGCCGGGCTAGGCAAACAAGCAGGGTGGACTATTTACGAATATGCATGTTTTTGGAATGTGGGAGGAAGTACCTGGAGGGGGGAAACACGAAAGCATGATGGAGTACATGCAAACTACACACAGGAAGGACAGAGTACGCATTCAAACCCACAACCTCAGCACTGTGAGGCAGGTGTTCTAACTAGTCAGCCACTTTGCCACCCTCCACAGTATTAAAGGACAAAAACACACTGTTTTAAACTGTGGAAAACATTACATTTAGAAATCTTTTTTTTTGTTGGTGGTTTTGTGATTTAATGTAGCACCAAAACTATTTTTATGTACAACTGGGTGTTACCTTCAGCAAGTATTTGTTTGATGGGCCATGATCACTGCAATGTAACATTTTGAAATTGTTGAAGAACAAGAATCATGCACATTCCAGTGAATCATATCAAACAGAAAATATATGTATGTCATGCACACATCAATGCAAAAAGTAAGATCTGAGGTGTAAGGTTCTCATCGTAAGAAATGAAAGAGAAACTTACGAAAGTGATTGGTCATATACAGTGCACTTGTTTTAGCCTACCATAAATAATCATGAATGTGATGTCCAGACTACACTTACTTACTTCAGTTGTGGGGAACTGCCCACTGCTGTGTTGTCCTGGCTGGGTTTTTGTGGGGGCTGTGGCTTTTGTTGCAGTGGTGGGCGCCCCCCAGGACCTCCCTGGCCCTGGCCGGCTGGTCGTGGCTGCTGGGTGGTGGTCCCACCAGTGCGCCCCTGCTGGCCAGCGGTTCTCTGCTGCCCCCCTTGTGATTGCTGTCTGGGGGGCTGGGTGGGTCTCTGTTGCTGAGGTTTCTGGCCGGCACCCCCTGGAGGAGGTCTTTGTTGCTGCTGTGTGGCAGACTGTTGCCTCTGTGTTTGAGGGGAGCCTCCTTGGCTTCGCTGAGGAGCTCCCTGACCAGGAGGCCCTTCTTTGACCTTGGCCTGGGAACTAGGATCAGCTGAACCCGGGCTCGCTGCAGGTTGCTGTGCCTGTGAAGCAGCACCTTGTTGAGGACCACCTGATGGGAAAAGACAGCCATAATGCATTACAGGAACAGCCACAGACTTATATGGTAAAGGCACACAAACAATAATATCAGAACACAAATGCTGATTCCAATGGATTTGGGATGTTGTGTAAAACCTAAGTAGAAGTAATGATTTGCAAATCCCTTTCAACCTATATTCAAATGAATACACTAGAATGTATCTATTTATTTTTGGTGTATTTATTTATTTATTTAATTTGATGCCTGCGACACATTCCAAAAAAGCTGGGACAAGAGCAAATTTACCACTGTGTTACATCACATTTCTTTTTACCAAAAGTCAATAAAGTCGTTTGGGAACTGAGGACATTTAGGTGTAATTTGTTCCCATTCCTGCCTGTTGTACAACTTCAGTTGCTCAACAGTCCGTTAATGTATTCTGTGCTGCGTAAAGACTGACACATTTTCAATGGGAGGTAGCTCTGGACTGGCCATTCAAGTACTTGCACTCTTTCACCACAAAGCCATGCAGTTGTGCAGAAAGTGACTTGGCATTAGATGTCTCTGAAAAATATGTTGCTGAGAGGCAGCATACAATCATGGCAAAAAACATTGCCTTCTATGCTTCTGTCAAAGATTGCACCACTTCCCCCAGAAAAATTGCAGCAGCGACAAATTCTTCGGTATTGACGTTTATTTATTTTGGTTACATTGGCACAACACGAAAAAAAGCAGAGCAAAAAAAAGAAAAACAATAGTCATCCATTTTGCCTAAACCATTTTAGGTGCTTTGTGAACTGTGATTTGGGTCATTGACCTGATTGTCTGAAGACCTACATTGAAATATACTTGAAAATACAAAATACTTGGATAGTCTTCAGATTTCATGACGCCATGCACACAGTCAAGGCATCCGGTACCAGAATTTGCAAAACAACCTGACCCTCCTCTATGTTTGACCGTACAGACCGTGTTCTTTTCGTTGAAGACCTCATTTGGTTTTCAGTAAACAGATGTGCTTTGCCAAAATGTACCTTTCAACATTCACAGTATGTTGCCTTTACCGATCTGCAAGTTTCGCAAGCCATGGGCACTAACACACCCTCATACCATCATGGACGCTGTCTTTTTAACTTTGTGCAAATAACAATCCGGGTGGACCTTTTCCTCTTTGGCCCATGGGATATGGTGTCTATGATTTTCCCCCCAAATTGTGAAACGTGCAGACATCAGACCACAGCACGTTTTCCCACTTTGTGTCAGTCCATCAAACCATCTTGGCCCAGAGAAGTTGGCGGCGTTTCTGGATGTTGTTGATGTATCCGTTTTTTTGCGTTGCGTGGTAGAGTTTTGACTTGCATTTGTTGATGTAGCGATGAACTGTCAATGGTTTTGTAAAGTGTTTATGAGCCCATGTTGCCATATCCTTAACACAACGATGCCCATTTGAATGTACTGCCATCTGTTCGGAGGGATCGAAGGTTACAGGCATTGACTGTTGGTTTTTGGCTTGGCCACTTACGTGCAGAGATTTCTCCAGATTCTCACATTTTTTGGTGATATTCTGGACTGTAGATGATGAAATACCTAAATTCCTTGCAATTGTATGTTGAGAAATGTGGTTCTTAAACTGATGGACTATTTGCTCATCAAATTGCCCACAAAGTAGTGAACTTGGCCCCATTCCTGCTAATGATTCTGACAGTATGACCGTGAGCAATATTTCGCAATATCACAGTATTCTAATTATGGAAATGTTTTTTTTTTAAATACTGTATTTGGGTAAATAAAAGCAGCATTTTTCCATTGAACATAATCCATTCTATTTTTAGACAAAATATAGAATATTTGGTACATTAAAAAACATGCACCATGTTAAGTTAAAAGAATAAATAAATAAATATTGACATTCTTCTGTTTGCATTCTTGTTCGTCAGTCACAGTATTCCATCGCATTGAGCTATTTTTAGAACAGATCCAAGAGTACAGTACTCATGTTGGCCTTAGAGGGCTAACTATAGTCCTCACTGGCCCCTTGTTTGTTTGTTTAAGACAAACATTGGATTAGCAACAAGGCATCTGTGTAGGTATAATGGAGTTAGTGCAGTTGCTCTCTCTCATTTACCTCCCTCACTCCCTTTATATGTAAATGCTCAGCCCTACACTCTCTGCTCAGCCGAGTAGGAGGGAAAAAAGCAGCCGGCCATCAACCCGTTATCAACTTCAGAGCGGCGTTGAGTGAGCTCTGCAAGCAGCCAATCATATTGCAGCGGGAGACTGCCTGCTTCAAAGGTCCCCTCAAAAAAGAATAGGAAAGCTCATTACCAGTGATGGACAGATTTAGCGATTATTGAAACCTTGAATTTTTGAAACTATGATAAACCGTCAAACCTGCCTATTTCAAACTAACATATTCACCAGTGGAATGTTCCAAATGTGTTTTTTAAGCATTCTTCAATTTTCCCATTCTTGTTCTGCCCCTGTCCCAGTTTGCAACTGTGTTGCAGGTATCACATTCAAAATGAGAGAAATTTGCAAAAAAAAACAATACTGTATTGTTCATCAGTTTGAACATTGTATTGTATTCAATTAGTTCTTACCCTGAGGTGAGGGTCGCTGTTGAGACTGTGGAACTCTAGTTTGGGAGACAGGCTGAGGAGAAACCGCTTTCTAAAATGCAAACAGCAAAGAAATGTATGGACATTTGGACAACAAACATTATTTAGTCCTACAATAAGTAGACTAAATGGGACTTTTCCCTTTGCCCTCAAGTGGCATGTTTCCTGTTTGTCTTTACTATTTTTGCATGGCAGCAGCAAATCATGCGGTGCTCAAATTTTCCACTGACACTAAAACAGCCTATCCCATAAGGAAATGCTTCAGTGGAGCGAGACCTGGCTCATGGCCCCGCTGGGCCAGAGGTGATGAGCACAAACTGCACACCATGTAAAAGTGCGTATGACATGAGATTGCAGCCTGTGTGGATGTGTGACATTAATTAAACACTTATTTTTTTAATGATCTACTTAACAATCTTTGTTTAGTTTGTATTTCCTCTTCAATAAATATTTGCGTTAAACATGTGTTACGCTTAGAAGCTCTAAGCACCTGTGTTGCTGTGATGTGGCCTGTAGAGGAGCTTGAAGCAGGTAGAATCATCTGGTTCATTTTCAAAACCACCAGCTCTGCAATCTGTACACGATCCTCATCCTGCTGGTCACCGATCAATGGCATTGAGCAGTCATCCACCTAGAAACCGAGATGACAATGCGTTCGTAGGTTATTTTTTGGCCCGCACACCTTGCACTTCTTGGATCTGATTACCCCGCCCTTGAGTACCTCTATAATGTAGTCCATTCCATCTTTACCATGAAGTGCCTCCACAGCACAGATATCCAAACCTCCAAAGATGTTGGCACAAGTGTCCACCCACATCCTGTACCTGTTGTACCAAGAGAAGTGTAACGGTTGGCCTGAATAACACATTGTCCAATACAAGCACCAGTCAAGTACAACTAGTATAATGTGAAATCTTACTTGTCTGACATGGCAACTTGCTCAAGCATTGATGAGCCTGTGTTGGTTTTCCAATTGCCAGAAATGGATGTTCTCCTGTTAATGATATTAAAAACCATGTGTGCATTTGCTTTTTGTACAGATGGTTTCCTAACCGATGGAGCCACTCACATGTAGGCCTTGTAATTTTCACCAATCTTCTGGATGCGGACATCATACTTGGCATCAATAAATGGCTCAGATGTGGCATAAGTCTTGGTCAGGGCAACAACACTGGCAATATCTTGAAAGTCATATTGGTTGTCCACTTTCACCTAGGGTAGCAAGCATCCAAATATAAAAAAGTAAGCGCGTTCTTATGTGTTCTAATTGAAGAATCGAAATGTAGTTCTACCTTTCCCATTCCTGAGTGAGCATGGCCCATTTTTATCACAACAGGGAACTGAGAGGACGTTATCTAATAAAAGAGTAAACACAAATTAATTTAAACACTCATGAAGCGCAGCATTTTTGACTGCATCAAATGAAATTAAATTCATTATATGACAACTGCAGAAACTCAAATTAACCCCAAATTCAACTTCCTGAGGCAAGACACAGATCATATATGATTGTTCTCAGGAGCTGCACACGATGGAATATTGACATGTTGATCTTTTGCGGGGATGAGCATGCCCGCCTATGCTCGTGAAGGGGGTGGAAGGACGAAGAAGTAAGCGGATGTCATAACTTACCATTTCCTTGTGATTTGGATAATAAACCTGGTCAATCAGTGGGAACTCCTCCGGACCCAGCTGTTTGTGTAGCCTCGACATCTGTGCAAACTAGAAAAAACAAAAACACAATTCAAATATCCCCACCCCCAATATCGATGTAGTTCATCAATAGAAAGAATAAGGTTTGGCGATATCCAACAACCTACCACCCATGGTTTGTCACAGAAATTGTAGACGGAGTGTAAAGAGTTAACACTTGGCAGTCCAGCATACTGTAGACCAATAACTAAGTTGCGGTGGTCTCCATTCTTGTCCATACTGAAGGCATGCTGTCTGATCAGTACAAAGTCTGGTTTAAAGGATCTGCAATATAACATTAACAAAAATGTTACAGACAAGGCAAATACAAGTAATTGACAGATAAATGACATAAGAGATCAATATTAACAAAAGTGTTGAGACCATTCTCTTCAAGGGTCCAACACTAGAGCCACACGTCATCCCTCCTCTTGAGGACTGCGGGTGAGATGGAGTCTATCCCAGCTGACTTTGGGAGAGAGCTGGAGTACATTGTGCACTTTGATAATCCGGACCAACACGTATGTTCTCCATTGAATACATTAAAGTCTATAAAGACATTCTTGGAGTCACTTGGTGTGGAAGATCTCGACTGGCTCATAGTTGCCTGTCCTCACCCCCATCAAACCCCTCTGGGGTGAGCTACAACAGACGGCCAAGTCTAATTTGACCGCAAAAAACACCTAAAATGTTCCCATTGTTTCATTTTCAGTTCTTGTGTGTGTAGTCTATGTAGCGTCTATCAACATAAGACAAAACTGTATCGGCATTCAAAATTCTGCAGCCATAATAAACACCAATCTTGAGTGAACTTGCACTTACTTCGTAACCTTATGGCCGTTCCTAATTGCATCAATGCTGACTGTGTAGGTGCCTGACGAGTCAGCCACCATGTTGATTTCAGAAAATTCTGCCTAAAAACGACAGTGACGAGATTTAGTCACAACAAACAATCTCATATACTGTACAAATACACTGACTAAAGGTGATTGACTGTGACAAGCAATCAAGACAGAGCAAGGTGCCTCCTAATGCTCTTCATACAGTACATGGGAAATGAGAAGACAAACAAAGTGACAAGACAGATGTGGGATAAACACTAATTTTTGCCCATTTATAAAAGACCGTCCAAGCCCACTTTAAAAGTTCAATATTTTTATTTTTGTAATTATTAGATATTGCCCAATTTGTGTTGGACAGATACAATAAGTTCTGTAAAGTAAAGCGTTTTAGTCAGGAGATACCGGTACTTATGAACCCACGCAGGCAGGTGAAGGCAACTCGAGATCCTCACGGGTCCTAATCAGAATTTGCCTTCTGAAACTGGCGTGGTCATGACGTGTCTGGTCTGTTGCAGGTGAGGGATAATTCAATACTAAAGGGCTTCGTGTAAATGTATTTTTGTATTTTGTTGTCTTCCTTTGTTGTTAAAACTAATCAGAAAATGCCTTCAGTGAAACTGGCGTGGTCATGTCATGTCTCGTCTGTTACAGTGCATGTGGCCCAATTAAAGACGAAGACGAAAGAACGAAATTTCACTATCTCAAGTGTCTTCATCCAACCCCGAGAGCTGCACAGACACAAGGTGTATAACAATCTTTTGAATGTCTCTATATAGTCAGTCAAGAATAATATTCACATTTGAAATTTACCAATTTCTTAATTTCACATTCACTGTGTATTTCTTAAAGTGTAATTACTTACTGATATAATCCAAGGTTACTTATAAAGTTACTGGACACGTCTAATTTACTCAGTGAATCAGTAACTGTGCATCGTCATTATAATACCTCACCGTTGGCTAAATTTACATGGTGTTTGGCAAAGCCTTTACATTGGACTTTGTTAAAGAGAACATAGGTGAACACAAAAATAACACTATGTAAACTTTTATTGTGTAAAACCTACCTGTTCGACCTTGATGTCATATTCACCACCGTGGACCTTTCTTCCTCTGAAAACTCTCACCCTGTATGTGAAGCAAGGAAAGAAATACAATGTTTATTCCTTAACCTCACAGAAACAATACTGTGATGTCATATATGTTTTGCTCATAGTGACTAGAGCAATTTCTTTGAGTGCTAAGAAATGGACAAAATTGTACAATTTTGATGCTGTTTTTGTGCAAGATCTCTGTGGAAACTTCAACCTTGCAAAAATAATAAAAAATTCAATGCACTTATTCAGTTTCAATCCAAACTGAGCAAAGAAACTGCTCTTGTTCCGGCCTGAGTTAGACTGTGCAGGTGTACCTAATAAGGTGGCCATCCATTATAAAAGGAAATCAGATTTTGACACTTGATATTAGACATTCTTCATTAAACCTCTGGTCAATCGGTTTTATTATCTCATTGCGTACATAATGTAGTGACGAAGTACACATTCATTGATCCATCTATCAATTTTCTAGACTGCTTATCCTAATTACAATCACCCACGGGGGGTTATCCAAGCTGATTTTGTGCAAGAGGCGTGGTGCACCTTGGCCTTGTCACCAGCCAATAACAGCATACATACAGACAAACAACTATTGACACTCACAACTGTGAACAATTAAGTGTCTTCAATGAATTTCAAAGTGGAAGTCAACCCAAACATATTTTTTTCAAGATTATGTTCTATGCAGGCCCACTAGTTGAAACAATGCATTCTGATTAATATTGTGTTTGTGGAATATGAGTTAAGCAGCAAAATCTAGCCATCTCACGGGGCGGCCATTTTGTCACTTCTGTCGACTGAAAATGACATCACACTTGCTCAGAGCTCAGATAACGACCAATCATGGCTCAGCTTCAGAAAACAGATGAGCTGTGATTGCTGGTTTTTGGGCTCATGCCTTCTTGTGTGGAGTTGGTATGCTCTTTCTGTGTTTGTATGGGTTTTCTCTGGTACTCCAGCTTCCTCCCACAGCCCCGTAGGTTAATTGAAGACTAAATTGTCCGCCCTTTGTGATTGTGAGTGTGAATGTTTTTGCCTGCATGTGCCCAGCGTGCTGGGTGTACCCTGCCTTGAGCTCAGTTCAGGGGACCCTAGTGAGGAGAAGCAATATAGAAAATGGATGGATATGTGAACCACATTTTGGAATGTGGGAGGAAGTCAAGAGTACCCTGAAAAACAAGCAAGAACACAGGTAGGCTTTGAACCCTGAATGTCAGAGCTGTGAAGCAAATGTGCTGTCCACAATACACAACAACTTATGTTGATTTGCAAGATTAGTTTTTGTTGTTACTGTTATTATTAGTTTTCAAAAACTTCCATCATTGTGCTTATGTCAGTCACACTGACGTATTCCGTTTGGTTTATTTTTAACTTTTCGATATCAAATGTAAAAGTAGAATACAGCAAGTGACACTTGTTTATTACACCTCCTGGCAGGGGGACAATAGGTCAATTATCTTCAGATCAAGGTATGTGTGCAAACAGTGCTATGCACGCTTTTAAAACATGCAGAACATTATGGTCATGGGGGGTGGGGTCGCTCTGTGCTACTGTAATGGGTAATGGGACACCTGTTCATGAGAGGCTTGATAACTCAGTGAATCATGACCTTTTATCTGCCCACTTCGTGGCCCACATTGCAGTCTAGAAGCGCCCGCTCTTCTGCTCTTACCAGTCGGTTTGCTGGTCATCAACCACCAGGAGGATCTTAGCACTGCTAGAGACCCCTGCCCGGTCGGCCGCCTCGGATAAGGTGGCTGCGGCGGCGGCCGTGGTCTGCTTGACAGCATTGGAAATGGACGAGAAGAAGCCGGAGCCTCCGCCCGCAGGCTGTTGCTGGCTCACGGGCTGGCGCCTCTCCGACGGCCCCGGGGACACTGCGGGGCTCGGCTGCTGCTGAGGCGGGGGATCGGCGCGCTGTTGGTCGCCCATGTAGCCGTTGGGCAGGTTGGACATGAAATTGCTGTCCGAGAGTCGGCGACGAAGGTAGTTCATGATGGAGACTCTGAGGTGTAAAAGACAAGAAAAAATCGTGTCCGCCCACTGGATGCGTCGCACAAGTTGTCAGGTCTATTTTCCCCACATACGGAAACGGCCCGGGGAACTAAATTTATGGCCAATTATTCGCAAATATATATCTAAAAGATGCAAAATTGTGACAACGCTTCGTTGTGGATTCAATGAGGGTGTGCAGTTAGATTTGATTCGACTAAGCAAAATTATGGTCCGTGAGTGTCTGCATTTACTGAATGAAGCTATTTGTACGACGAAGCCTACCTGGGAGTGTATCCAAGTGATCCGCCCTAAAACGATTTTGATGTCTTACAGTGTTCCACAGGGAGGAGCACCCTCGATTACGTTTATTATAAATGACACGCGTGTCCTCGAAGGTCGTGCATCAATCAGAAGTCGTTCCTGCTTATCACTGTCGTGCCCTGCGTCCTTCCCCTCCAGTCACAGTTTTTCCCCATTGCCCTGCGTCACCGCGGAGCATTGGAGTGAGGCTGCCGGGAGGGGTTGGGGTAGCCTGCAAGAAGGGAACTGCGTCAAGGTGCGCAGGTTGGGACGACACACTTCCGTTATTGTGCTGTTATTTTTAGCTTTAACTGCCAAACTGGCGCAGTCGACACAATCTTGATTCCGTTCTCTACTAACGCCATCCTATACTGTACTCTATCTATGTTTGATGGGTTATGTTAAGAATATAGCAGCACATACAAATCAGTTATTATTGCCGGCGCTGCCGAAAACACTTCCGGTTATGTTGGGTGTGTGCGTGGGTTTGTGTAACTTGAAGGAACTTTATGAGCAAAAACGCGAAGTGGTGCTGAGGAGAGGAGAGACGCCGCAAAAAGGGGCGTCGCTCTGTCAGACATGATGCTTCCTGTTGCCTCAACAGGCATATGGATGTTGCTTTTCTGTTGCATATGTCCACAAAAGCAACAGTGGCATTAAATCCGGAATCAGAGAAGAGTCAAAAGCAGGAACTCAGATGGACTTTGACAAAAATGTTTTTTGTACAAAAAACAAAAACTCGCAAAACCAACAAATTACAAACAAGAGTACTGGTGTGGAAGAACCAGAAAACAAGAATAAGGAAAGATGCTTGCAAAAGGCATGGAGCGAAATAACAAAAATTGTTTTTGCCTTGAAAAGACACGATTAAATCCAAATCCGTGTGAAAAAGAAACCAATAATGAAAATTGCTTGTCGTGCAAAGACAAGATAAAGACTTCACAAGACTGTTACATCCTTCATTCGAAATATTTTTATAGGTCATTAGCAACATTTCAGTTCTTGTTTGTTTCTAGCCATTTGTTCTTTCAGTCTATACTCTATACTCTTCAGGAGGTAAAATGCAGTTTCTTCTGGGTTAAGGTCCGTTGATTGTCTTAGCGAGTCTTTAGGCCTAGATAGACCAAAAAGACGCTGGCCAACAGTGACAGACACTCACCCCCTGTGGCGTACGGCCGGCTGTCAGCACGTCACGTTGGAGGAATACACCGCAACGACAGACAGCGACGCTGACCATTAAAGTACCTTCTGCGCATGCATAAGATGTAATACCCTTCCATACCATCGGCGGCGGTAGTCACCATTTCTCATGCTTAGAAAAATCCGACCGGAAAGCTGTTGGCTGGGGGCGGATTATAAAAAGGTAAACAACGCATTCAGCTCTATTCTTCGCTCACGATGAACTCCCACGCGAAGTAAACCCTCACGTTCTTGACAAGTTTTGTGAAATACTTACATTATCAACCCTCGCTCTTGTACTTGTAAGAAGATTAAGGCAGCGAAGGCGTGCTCACTGTTTATGCGCATTTGTCACTTCCCGTTGATGCTGCGAGCGCTGATTTACTAGCTAACAGCCAATCACAGTGACTAAATGTCACGACTGGCGACGCCGATTCAACATGGGTAAATGCTCCCAAGACGCTTACACACGGGTTACGACACTACCACGGTGGCCACTACAATAAACAGACGGCGCCTTCAGACGCCACGACGCTTCACGACCTCCAACGTCAATTTGTTCTATCAGGGCCTTAACACCTTCCACTTTCCCCCCCTAATGAAGTCCTTTGTCGTGTTGGCAGTGTATATTGGGTCATTGTCTTGTATGATAAAGCCACTCCTGACTACTTTGGATGTGTTTTTCTGTAAATTTCCATACAAAAGGGTTTTGTACACTTCAGAATTCATTTTGCCACTACCATCATAAGTTACATCATCAATGATATGATAATAATGATATATAATGTCATTCAAGCTACACATATGATATATATATGGCATGTTCGGTTCGGTCCACTTGCGTTCGGTTCGGTTCACTTATTAGCGCGATCTTACGCACGGGCACTGTTGACTGTTGCATGCGGGAGAGGAGAGTGGTGGCACAACAGTGAGAGCCAGAAAAGAGCCAGAGCTCGCAGGTCCCCCGTACACTGCGGTCTCCTGTTTGGGAACATTCTGGCTGTCCTGTTAAAATCACAGATGGGGAAAGGTACGTGGTTGAGTCCGAAAGTTGTGTGCCGACATTACTGCACGAGATGCGCGGCAGGTAGTAAGTCACAGTAACATGCACGGCATGATCCGACTGTGAATGTATCTTAGACGAGGGAGCAAAAACGTCAATCTTAAATAGCGAGATTTGATCATATTATAGCGTCTTCCAGGAACACGCCGTCAGACGTAGTTAATTATCACATTTTTATTCATCCAAGTACAGCTGCTCGCGCTCTTCTTTCTCCGCTGCTCCACTCGCTTGCCGTACGATGCATTCATGAACCTCGGAAACATCACAACTCAGCAACACACAAATCCGACCACAACACAGATAACCCAATTCGTTACAATATGCTGTTGAACATTCAGAGATTTCAATGCCTAAAAAGTGTATACAATTTCATAAAGACTTTTTAAAGTTACTGTATTTTTTTCATTATAAAAATAGTTTTAATATAGTTAGCAATAATTGTAACTGTTATTGTATGTTTTTTTCATCACAAAAAGTGTATATATGTACTGTAGCGACAACTTGGCTTTAACTCGAATACTTAGATGTGTCATAGTCATAGGCTATTGCTGCTGAGTATTTAAAGATTTCAGTGCCTTAATAATTGACAAAATTAAGAGCTCTTTATTGTTAGTATATTTTTTATTCTGGTGTAATTTCTTGGAATATCACCTGAATGGTTTCCTTTTATTTATTTTTACTTGACATCTTTTCAAAGTCAAAATATTTTTTTAAAAAAAGCTTTTTTTATGTACCGAAAAAATACCGAACCGAAGTTTCCAGAGATTTTGCGTACTGTTACACCGCATATATATATATATATATATATACACGTTGTAATGTGTTTATTTTATTTTTATTTACCGGTAGTTTATTTTATATGGACCATGCCGAAAATGTGCTTTGCACTGTCATAGTTTTGTCAGCTAAGGTCTATCTGCACTACCTCATATACCACATACCAAACGAAAACAGTACATTACAGGAAGCAATGTATACAGCATATGCATTATAATAAGCAAGGAGTTTAAAGTCAAAGCTGTCAACCCCAGCAACCATTCCTTTTACAAATTGTCCCAAAATCCACCCTCAGAGTCCACTGATGTCATGTTTGGTTTCTTAATGTTGTTTCTTTCCATGAATAAGGTTTTCAAATGTGTGTAGTTTTTCAGTCTAGTTGAGCATTTCTTCCACTTTGTTATTGCTTTGAATAAAAATTATGATTATATAGGTGACTGTAAAATGAATGAATGAATGAATGAATGAATGAATGAATGACTGAATGAATGGATGGATGGATGGATGGATGGATGGATGAATGAATGAATGAATATGTATTCAGACAATCTCCAAATATGTTTCGCATCTATTTATGCCAGGGACATAAAACGACAGGCAGAACAATCAAATGCTCTTCCACTAGATGGCAGAAAATACAATTAATTAAGATGCGTATCTTGCCATTCATATAATAGAAGAATAGCCTGTGTTCAACGACAGGTCCAAATTTAAGTCTGAGCAAGCCAATGTGAGTCTAAATTGAGATGAGATAATTATCATTATTTCGGTATACAGTATATATGTGGCGTTTTGGAGCGGGGTGAATGTGAGATTTTTCTAATGTCAAAAATGTCCCTTGGCTCAATTAAGGTTGGGAAGCACTGTTATAGACCAGTGATTCTACAGACATCGTCAGAGCTGCGCATTCTGACTATGTGAGGGACTGGTCTGTCTATCTGCATATGATGAATGCCCATTTTGTAGGCCATAAACGATAGATGGGAAACCTAAGAAAATAGACCGACTAAGCATTGTCGAAAGCCCATTTAACTGTCTATATGATTGTCTATCGTCTATTTTTGCGGTGAAGTTCAATGCCTCGGTTTCAAATATCGCTCAGTGGGGCATTGGGGAGGGGGGTGCTAGTGGAAGTTGGTCGAAGTTGGTTGACAGAAACACTAACGCAGGGGTGTCAAACTTATTTTTGTCGCGGGTCACATTATAGTTATGGTGTCTCTCGGAGGGCCATTACGACTGTGAAATGCACAATCGCTTTAGTTTTGAAATCAGAAGCCAATAAATAGTTTGTTTAGTTTGTTCATCTCTTTTCATTTTGTTTTCAAGGAAGGACTGGTAACAAATGTTTGCAATATTTCATGTCAAGGCAACACACATCATTTGCCTTTGCGGGCCACACAAAATTATCTCACGGGCCGGATCCGGCCCCCGGGCCTTGAATTTGATATCCGTGCGCTAACGGAAGCCCATTTAAAATGATAGGTGGACCGGCATATAGGCAATTACTATTTGGTCAGGACGACAAAAAGGCGGATAGACAGATGGCAGAAGGGTACCAAGGCTGCAGACGGAAGGTGATAAACGGACTTGTAATTTTTGTCAAATGCCCAGCTGTGGTCATCGTCTTGAGGGTTGATTCATTACAAGCTCAATTTTAGGCAGAATAGTCAGCCATTAAAGTTAGAGAAACATTTTTAAAAGAAAAAAATGAATACAAAATGATACTAAACCTTTATTGCGAAAGTACACTCCCAACTTCATAAAGTACAGCTTTTTGAATGGGAGAAATGAGACACAGCGGAATATAAGGGGCCTTATAGTGTGGGCTAATGCTGGCCAACAAAGAAATTAAGCTTTAAACTGTTGGCAGAATTTAGTAACTCGGTGTCCAACACTTGTGGGAAAGCCACTGGAAGTTTTAAAGGGTAAAGAAAATAGCCTAACCAGACTGGGTTATTGCTCAATATTAAGCTATGTTATTCACGTGACATATACAGAACTTGCCAGGGAATGCAGAAAATGAATCCTGAATTAGAATGTGTGTGTTTGTGTGTGCGTACATGCCCGTGTGTGTGTTTGGTTGAAACCTATCCCCTCCCAACTTAACCTCCTGCCACCACAGGTAAAACTGAGTGGTGCCGTCAGTGCTAAAGAGCCCATATCAACAACAAAATAGAAAACTTTTATATAGATCCGGTGGTGGTATTGCAAAGCCCTCTTCGGCACTAAGGAGGGCGCTATTGAGCTAAATGTAATCCATCATGTTGCATGTGTTGACACTTCAGGGCATCAATGAGCAGCTTTTTGTGACGTTTGACCCAATCTTGCTGAGCAACTGTTCAATGAAATACAAAACACATACAGAACTGTATTGCTTTTACATTCTAGGTGTCACAAAGATTTTATGTGGCATTGTTCAGTTTGTCCTCATAAGGAGTAACATTCCCTAGACTTGGGTGCCATTGTGTCTCCAAGAACAAAAGCCTGTGGATTAGCAGTGTGGCACACTGCAGATGTGTGCGTGTATGGGCAGGTTGTAGGAGGGCTTGGAACTGTGGTGGGCTCACCACATGAAAAAATGCTGTTTGGTGAGATTGCACCCCAGAGAGGAGGGGGGAAGGTGGTGTTGGTGGGGCGGGGGGCGCAGGTGCTGTGGGACAAAAAGCTTCAGTTCAATTTCTTCATGCCCCAAGTAGAAATTAAAATAGATTCACGAGTGTAATTTGTGCAGAAGAGGGTGCACACTAATTCTCATATATTCACCAGCATTATGACATTTATCAACCTCTGAGCTCCAGTCCCAATCTTCAACCTGTGCCTGCATTCCTCCTGAAGGACAACAACAACGCAGTGTCATGAAGAGCCTTTGATTGGCTCTCCCAGTAGCCAATAGGAATGCAGGGAATGTGTCCCTGGGAAGCCTCATCCTCTGTTTGCACTCACCTGATACGTTACCTGGCTAAGAGCGCAGACCCACAATCTCATTACCTTTTCCAACACAGTCCACCACTGAGGCTCATTGTGTGCCGCATTCTCAAACAGTCAGGTGTTCATTCTATGTTTTGGACTGCACTTGAAAAAAAAAGCAAGCAGACATGGCTGTGGCAAATTTCCACTACATTACTCGCATGAGCAGCGGCTTCAAGGTCTACATTTTAGAGGGTAAGTTTTGCTGTGTGCTTTTAAATCCTTAACATACATGCAGTAATACTGTGCTTGAGGGGTGTCATTTTAGCACGATGATCACAGAAACATCATTTCATCTTGTGAAATGCGCTATATAAATAAAATTGTATTGTATTGTATTGTATTGTATTGTATTGTATTGTCATTGAATTGTCAGTGTTATAGTTCTGTCCCATCATATACTGTAAGTAGCGTGTTTTCTAAAGAAAGTGAAAATAATTCTGATCAAATGTCTGAATTTAGATGCTATCTAGAAAGATGTGTTGTCATGCTAAACCTGAGTTGTGTTTTTGTGATTAGTCGTCATTGAAAGAACACATGAAAGGATAATGCACCGTATTACTTTCGTAATGAGGGAAAATATCCATGCCCGAGGCTGTAGAAAATCAGCATAGGTGTGGTTAAACCTGCCCCCACCCCCTCCCTCCACAATGGCAGGGAGTAGCTCACAGGTGTAGGGAGCACCAAGCAGGCGTTAAGGCTCTGTGAACAGCCTTTTATGCAATGCAAAAGAGATCATCCTCCATTGTATTTGACTCAGTAAGCTTATTCATGTTAGTTTTTTGGGGGGGGGCGCGCTAACCTCGTGATTTGTATATAGTTGGACTGTCATCAGTGTGAATTTGAACGTGTTAACTAAGCAACTGGTATAAACAGTGGCCAAAGAAAACTCTCAAATGTCTGAATACGCATTCTATGACTTACTGTGCAGGTAATTTCGCAACATGAGGGGCAGACTGAATACGCTGTAGTAGTAAATAACACATGCATTCATGCCACAAATGCTCAAGTTAGAAATGTGACCAAAGCGTAACAAAATCTATTTAGCTGTTGTCGCTATGTTTCACTTCATGTGTCAGATGAAATTCAGTATATGTCCAAACTGTGTTCCTCCATCATTACAAAATGTGTTGATTGCCTTTTTGAAGGCGTGACTGGGACAAATGCCAGTATTATGCAGAAAAACAACATTTACCGTTAGCATTGAATCAGCTGTGTAGTGTTGTAACGCTCACAGATCAGGTTGATCGAGTTTTGCAACTTAACGGAGTTTGCAATTAACGGTGAGCCCGGGAAAAAAAAAACGTTTTCACACGAGAAGGCAGTCAGTCATGCGTCTCAATGTCATGTATCAAAACAAGTAGCCTTTTAATATTGTGAAATTAAAGTACTAATTAGTCCTATAATTCAAACATCACAATTCAGAATTTGTCCAAGCAAATGATCAACATATTAGCATAGTGTGTACTAGCTTCCCATTCTTAAACTGTTTTTTTTCTTTTTTTCAGGTCAGCCTCATCTGAGAAGTGAAGACAGATTCAGACATATGACAAATGAACGAACTCGCACCCCAACGGTGTATCCCAAACGCAAGCGCAGCCATGATAGATGTCTCACTCTGGAGGAAAGGTTGGTGTAGTGGTTGTATCAAGCTCACACTTTTATTTCACCATTCCGCATGGTAATATCAGCTGTTTGGTGAACTATTTCAGGCGCGAGCGGGTGCTGAGCAGAAGCAATGGTAAAGCTACGCAGAGAGCTGCAAATGTGCCAGCACCAGCACCACCAACAGTCATGTTTAATAGCCCTCAAAGTCCCACTTCCACCTGGAGCCCAACACCCAGTTCAACCAGCCCTCTGCCCTCTCATGTGTACTACACCCCAGTCATGGATGAACCTCTTGCCCTCATCAAGAAACCGAGAAAGGAACAGGACCCAGAGAGCAAAGAAGAGAAAACTCAAAACACCAGCACAAGTCAGATGCAGGTAAAGGTTTGGGGAAAAAAAGAAACAAAATCTCATTTCAAGGTCACTCGGGGTGTCATTACCTACGGCAAGTACAGTACACAAAATACAGTGTGTGGCTTTATAGTCCACCAGTGCGATACATCATGTGCAGTCAGCGAATCCAGCTGTACACAAACAGGCCCTAGCTTGTCCAAGCTATGCAACCCAGCCAGATTCGGGAAGAAAATGTGAGCAATGGAAGGAAGGAATGCCATCAACAAGACCAAACAAACGGCTCTCACTTTGACCTGTTTATGTACTGCGGGTGGGATCTGGCCTCTGTTGGCAAACCAGTTCAAGCAGTTTTCAAATCATTTTGTTTTCCTATTAAATTCATACACATACATTTTTGAAAGACTTAATTTACCACGCACTTTAAATGGCAATTTCAAGGCAAATATGTGTGTGAACGCCATAAGATTTTTATCACAAAAATAGGTAAGTACTGTTAAATGGGTGGATACATCCTCAAATATGATAACAATCCCTAGATTTGGTGGAAATACACATGCACATTTAATATAATTTCAAAAGAAATGCTATGGGGTTTTCGACACAGAGTTGCATTGTTATGAATTTGGAAAGGTCATGCTGACATTCTATTTTAAGATAACCATCGCCATGCATTTATTTCCAGATACGTCCCTCTGTGATCACTCGCGTCTCTTCATTTAAAAAGCCCACCGTGAGTGACGATGTCCACCAGAGTCAGTCAGCAGGTCCGTCTCACTCTAATGAAGATTGTGTATCTCAATAAAAAAAAAAAAAAATCCTTTCACAAACCCAATGGAAGCTCTGTGTTCAATTTCTTATCTTTATGTGTTTTCTATTTCAGTAATCTCCAAATGCAACTACGACCATGTGGTTGAGGAGCATTTCCAGAGGAGCCTTGGAGTGAATTATCAGAAAACTCACTCCCAGCAGCTCTCTATCAGCGTGTCGGTCGATGACCACTTCGCCAAGGCCTTGGGAGATAAGTGGCTGCAGATTAAGTCCAAGTCTTCCTCGTGCTCATCTACACCCCCCAGCAGTCCGAGCATTACTCACTCACCAGCCTACATGCAAAGCCCACATACATCCATGAAAGAATCTGCGAGCAAATCGCCACCAGCCTCCAGCCATTGGTCTGTCAATTAATTCAAAATTGACCTTCGACCTTGGCAGGGAATTGACTTTTATCATAGCATGTTTTCCACGCCGCTTGTTGACCAATGGACCGTTTTTAGGGGTGATATCAGATTGGACCACTGTGTGCCTTCACTGATTCAGGCGATTGTAGCATCATTACAGTACATTTCTTTCTTCAGCCTACCACTGGTGTGATTGAAGAATGATCAAATAATTCCTTCACATTTCCAATGTTTGTTTCTTGTAATGTCACATTGCATTTCATTGCATTATATTTATATTAAATTCATCTTTATGGTTTACCTGGCAGGCCTATATTAGATGTGTATTTTTTGTGTTTACATTTGTGATGCCAAAGAGAGACCTTTAAAAGGTTTTGAAAAGTTTGGAATTAATAAAAATGTAAAATAAAGATTTTTTCAAGAGTGTTTTTGATTTGTAAGGACACAGACCCTCATGTTCACAACATAGCCTACCCAATGACATGGCTAATTATTATTTTTTTCTTTTTCATGGAGCAAAATATCAAGCAAAAAAACTGTGAGTATTGTGATCTTGTTAAAACTGGGAAGGGCAGTTCCCCAGACAAGTGCCATGAGTCAGAATATGGCTGGGACACGTCCGGTGCACACACAGTGTTTTACATGGAAAGGTGTTGCCACACAAAAAGTGGAAATTAAATAGATGTGTGAACAACTCACTCTGGACTTTTTACTGTAAATTTGAGGGAATGTGGCCGGCGTGTAGAAACATGCACAAGACCTTGTGTTCTGACATTCCTGTCTCCTGAGAAAATGACTGTGAGATCCTACAGATCCTGTTTGGCAAGGGATCGGAGGGGGGGGGAAGACGGGAATAGAAGGGTTGGGCATGAGAACTTGCCGCGCGCTTCAGTTACTTATTTGCATGCCCTATCTTGTCTGGCCTTAAATATGATCATGTTCAAAATGTACTATGACTTAATTTGTATTTCATTCATTCTTTTTTTATATATTTCAAGAAGTCGGGTTTCATGAATGATGTATCACAGTTTTAAATAGTGAAATGTTTCAACGGAAATGTGCTAAACTTCCGTCTATATCAAAATAACACACTACTTTTTCACGTCCAATATCATGTACAGTATGAGCATCAAGGGACTGAATGGAGGACTGCTGCTTGTCATCACAAAGTGCTAAAACTGGTTGTCTACTAGGAAGTATGAGTTGCCCTGGGGATTGTGAGTAGGGGCTGTAGCACCATCTAAAGGCAATTAGATTAATAGCAACAAGGTGAGTTTGATGAGGAAAAAAGTTGTGTTTGGGATTAAACCGTAACCACGTGAATAAAAAGCGTATGTAATTAAAAGGATGCCCCTCTGACAGGTTCAATAAAAAAGACTACAGTATTGGATTTTATTAGACCAGACAGATCATGTAGGAATATCTAACATTATGTCTGGTGAGTGATTGTTGGTTATTTCGGCATTTGTTAAATGATCAAATACCAACTGTAAGGCCCATATACTTAATCTTTATGCATTAATACCGAACTTTAGAAAACTGAATAAGGCATTTAAACTGTTTTTTGTCACCCAAAACTAAGCAGTCATGCGAATGACAGAAGAGCATATTCTCACACTGCTGCAAAACAAATGCTCATTGTATTTTGACTGAACAGCAACAAAAGATCACCATTTTCATACCTTAAATACTGCCACAAAACAACATTTATTAGAGTATAGTTCAGACAGTGGCAATTACAGTGTAAGTGTATAAAAATAGACCAAATTTAAGGAATGTATAATTCGGAAATTGTCACCAATTACATAACTTTTCCAGCTATCATAACATTAAATCTTCCAGGAAACACAATGAGGAAACGATAGAAGATTGAGTGACCTAGATATGGGAGCAAACTCAAAAATAAAAAATAAATAGTTAAGTACAATAAATAAAAAGAGTTGTAACATTTGCATGTGTTTATCTAGAGCAAACAGAAGTAATTTACACAGGCAAAATCTCATGCTACGTAATGTTCCACAATTTATGAAAATTAGTACCCATCTTTGGGCTAAAATATTGTTCAAAATGACTTAAAAATAATTATCCGAATACACATACACAGTTATAATTGTCAAAAGTGTCAATCTCAGTTGGGAATCATCGTCACCAGAGGAGGTTATATCCTCTACAGAAATGTCAAATGATAATGGCTCATTGTTACACAGCTAAACTGCCTCATATAACAGGCACTAAAATAAATGAGTAATAAGGAGGAAGCTATCAGCAAATTTGGAGGCACTGTCGCATTCTGGAAACAAGTATATTTTGCTGACACAATGAAGCTTGAGTACTTTTTTTTCAGTAAGAGCCATTTGTGGATGCATAACAGGTTGAACAGTAACACACTTTGAGATGGCTTCACTCTTTCCATGGTTACACATACATCACGATCATAAATCATCTATATGGCATTAGTTGACTGTTTAGTCTATTATACAGTACTTCACCCTGCATAAGATAGAGATATTTATATTTCTCAAAACAGTACGTAGTTCCTGGAAAGAATTGTAAAATTATTTGATAAATTAGTATATTTATTGTTATCAACATCATTGTGCTCTTGTTCTGTTAAAATATAGTGATAACATCTGACCCCACTACACTCTAATGAAAAGAAACACTTAATAAACACACTAAAGTACCTTCAAATAGGTGGGCCGCTATGAAACACAAAAGTACCCTTTAAGATTCAAGTCCAAACATTCATTTAGCTGAAATGTAGTTTTTATTATTTTTGCTTATTATGTTATATTTTAGCAAATTTGACTCCCTACAATGGGAAAGAAAATTGTACCTTTAGGGTTCCATGATCTTTTCTACAGATATTCCATGAAGAGCACTGTAATTATTTTTATCATGAGAACAAAGAGGCAAAACATTAGCTTTGGGTAGCCTAAGTCTCATGACCACAGTGAAAAGGCGTGCACTCAACCTGCTCACTATATAAACTGTAGACTGGCAGGCACCTTCTAACAGTGCAGGCATAGCCACCGCTGGTTTGCTCCTAACCGTGGGACACACAACAAAGAGTAAACTTTCACTCCTGGTGCAAATGTGAGTAGAAACTTTTTATCCTCTCCTTTCCTGTCCTGTGCCTGCTTTCTTGTGTTTTTGCCATCATGTTACTCAATTTGTGTTATGCAAGAACAGTTAAGGAGATTAAAATGCCACTATTTTCTATCGTGATGGTGAGTTTGTTCTTAAATACTGACTTCTGGCAACTCTGAAAGGACCAATTATTCACAGCTCCTAAATACTATATTTTGATGTTTTGTAGCAGAACTAGTGTTGTTGTGATTCCACTCCAGCTACATTAAATACAGTAACTGCCACAGACAAACTGATGAAAAAAGATAACCGTATCCATTCAGTAATTTACAACATCACATTTCTATATGATGCTCGAAAACATCAATTAACAGTGTCACCTGATGTCTATGTTGCGACCATTCGGTTTGTTGCTGCTGTTCTTGGTATTAATGAAAGTACGTTATGCTTACTGAAGTCAGAAGCGTGACCTGATGAACCTCCTCCCTGCTCCCCCACCCACCACTAAAGCTACTCTGACAAATAAAACTACAGTACACTTATGCTCTTACATTTCTCTCGCCAATAATGACATTTATTTTCACTTTATCAAATACCACTTCTCTCTTCCTACAATTCCTAAATCATAGCTGGAAAATCAAAATGTCATCTTGATCAAACTCAAACAATGTTATGGTCATGATAAAATACTGTAAATGTAAGAAACAACAATTTATGGCTCCTGCGTTGTTGATGAGAAACCCATGCACTTCTGTTTTTGCAGCACACCTCACCACAGGCTTGCTGTCACAATGGATGCTGTTCCCTTCCTCCAGATAGCCTCCCATGGTGTTTGGATTCCTGTAGACAAGCCAGACATACCGAGATAGCAGTAAATGATTGCTTGACATTAATATTTATAACAGTCATTGCATACTACTCCACTCAATTGACTCTTGGATTCAAACTTCCTTTGCAAGGCTGTCATGGATTCAACAACACTAGTGGCCGTCACTGTTGCCACCACCACGGCTGCTCTGGCCTCCCAATCGGACATGTCCGGTTACTTGTGGCTCTTGATATTGGGCTTTGTAATTGCCTTTGTCCTGGCTTTTTCCGTTGGGGCCAATGATGTGGCCAACTCGTTCGGTACGGCAGTCGGCTCCAGGGTGGTCACGTTGCGACAGGCCTGCATCCTGGCCACCATCTTTGAGACAGTGGGCTCGGTCCTGCTCGGGGCTAAAGTCAGTGAGACCATCCGAAAGGGCATCATCGACGTCCGGATGTACAACGGCTCTGAACATGTCCTCATGGCGGGTTCAATAAGTTCAATGTGTGGTAAGTATTCAAATCAGTGCAGTCTATTAGGGCTTGTTGTTGGAGCTTACCTGAAATTCGAATCAAGAAATTGAGACATCTTAGCAGTCATTTCCCAACCTTGGAGCCCAGGCCCTGTTCTGCTTTTCCAGGCTCTGCTGTGTGGCAGTTGGCTGCATCATTCCTGAGGCTCCCCATTTCTGGAACTCACTGCATTGTTGGAGCCACAATAGGTTTTTCCATGGTAGCCAGAGGTCACCATGGGGTCAAATGGATGGAGCTTCTCCGCATAGGTGATTGTATTAATTTTTTTCTACCTACATGCGGTGTGTGAATTGGACATGTTACTAAAATCTTGGGATTATGTTGGGTTTTTTTGGCTGTGGGGCGGCAGTGGCCTCCTGGTTCCTGTCACCAGTGTTGTCAGGCATCTTGTCAGCGGTTCTTTTTTACTTTGTCCGCAAATTCATTCTTAATAAGGTAAGGCATTTCATTTATCATTGTCATTTATGTTGTCAGGCATGTACAGTTTATCTCTCCAGCGAAGTAAAATACTATTGCAGTTAATGACAGCATTAAAATAAAGTGACTGTTTACAAAAGTTTAATTTTTAAGAGGAAGGTCAAGACCTACCTTTTTAGTTTGGCTTTTAAATAATTTTAAATAATTTAAGTAACTTATTAATTAATCTGATTAATTTATCTTTTTCTTTTTATTGGGGACTATTTTTTTTATCATATTTTATCAGACTGATATTAGTTCTTAGATTATATTATTGTTTTGTCTTTTAGTTTTGTTGCTTTCTGTTGTTGTTAGCTTTTAGCTCCAGTGTTTCCTCATGGGTGGCCTCCGCGTTGGGGGGGGTGGCTGCCCTTCCCGCGGGGGGCATCATCGCAGGGGCTTCTTAGGTCCAGGTGGCCGGGGGCCTCTACACTAGATGTGGGGTCTCCCCAGCTAATCTGGGCCGGGGGTCTCTGTGATGGCGGCACTCCCTGTGGCCCGTGGGCTGTCGTTCCCCTCAGCGTAAACGAGCCCAACTTGGTTACCCTTTCCTCATATGGTTCCTCCGTGCCTTGTCATGTCTTTTTTAACAAAGTTTATCAGCTCGTGTGCTTTGTGTGTATGTGTGTGGGGGGGGGTGTAGGTGCGAGTGCTGATGTACTGGCGGATATATATCTTTGGGTTTGTTGGGAGGGAGGGCCTTAGCAGGTCTTCCTTTTTATGTTGTGTTTTGGACATTTTTACTGGACAGCACTTTGAGTTGCATTCTTTTTTTTATGAAAAGTGCTATATAAATAAATTTGATTTGATTTGATTTGATTTGAAAAGTTTAAGAAATGTATAAAATATTCCCAATCAGGCAATAATTTGCCAATATTTTGTTGATTTGGTTGGTGAAGGTGGAAATGTAACTATTTTGAAAGGAATGCAGAAAATTAATACCAATCATGCTGTACACCAAAGAATCTTAACACATACATCCAGTCGTTATCAAGTGTTCACCTATTTAATGCCACAGACTGACCCGCTCCCGAATGGCCTCCGAGCTCTTCCGATGTTCTATGCCATAACGGTGGGCATCAACGTCTTCTCAATCATGTTTACAGGAGCACCAGGTGAGTGACTCCACTAGACCCTAGTGGAATGTAACAAACCATAACTATTGCTTGATGTAAAAACACAAAGGAGTGGCCCTCTTTCCACTGATCTTATCTCCTGTACATATGTCCACCGCAGAATTTATCATCTGTCAGAGTGTTGCAGAAACCCTTACTTTTGGGCTTTAAATGAAACTTCTGCAAACACTTTTCCCTTATGTATGTGTTTGATATTTTTGGGGAGGCGACGTGCATTTTAAAGATGGGCTACACCCATGAAGTGTTTTCTAGTGAACCTGCAGTTGCCTACAAAATATAATAGTTCAGTAAGGGAATTTGTCATTGCCTTAATTTACCTAAAGACGAGGAAGAAGAAAAATGGATTTCATGAATGCATGTTAACAACAAACAATTACGTGACTGGTGTCCTGAACAAACTGTATCGGAGGACTGCGAATGCACTTTCACTGAAATTGTTGTCAGCAGACTGTAACAACAACAAACGAATAAAAGAAGGGCATTATTAAATTCGATCACAAAAACTAATCATTAATTCTGAAAAGTGTGAATGCAGCAGATAGTGTACTATAGCTGCTTTATCAAGGCATTTACATTGAATTGAAAATAACTAATTTCTGACAGTAGTTAGTGGGGGAAATGCAGCAACCTTACTGGTGTCTTCACTGCTCTTAGAATGTACTTTTTTTCCCTTTCTAATACATATTATTTTAATTTAATCACAAGTTTTCTTGTTTTCTGTAAAAAATTTTAAAAAAGACACATTTTTCTCACCTCTTCAAAAGATGTACAGTACTTTCTACCTGTGTCGGCGTTAGGAGCAGAGGGCATTGCTTGTGAATTAATAAAAGATGAAGAGATAGACATGTGCCTTTTGTTTATTTGTGCATAGTGCTTGGATTTGACAAGGTGCCATGGTGGGGTACGCTGTGCGTCTCGATAGGATGTGGTGTCATCACAGCATTGGTCGTTTGGTTTCATGGCTGTCCACGCCTGAAAAGGAAAATAAAACGTGAGTATTTTTTTATGAATAAAACACAAAGGACTGCATTCTTTTTGTCCATGCATCTGAAGACTTGATGTGGCTCATGAGAAGAAAAAATAGGTGCTGTTCCCTGTGAGACTCCTCTGGTGGAGAAGAACACTAATGACCATACTCAAACAGCGGACATATCCATACCCCATCACCCTCAACCTCAGAGCCCTTCTAAAGACCGTCTGAATGTTGCTTTTGAACTTGGAGGTTCCCAAGAGGCTGACCTAGACATGGAGGCCAAAGACTTGGACGTTAGTAATGGTGAGAAGGATTGGATTGACAGAATTACCTCCAAGTTTTCAAACATATTTGAATTTGATAGTTGACCCACAGGTAAGCTCACAAATGAAATGATATGATTTATGTTTCCAGATAGTAATCTTGGTCCCATGATGATCACAGACCCTCACAGTGGACGATTGCACACAATCCAGAAAGATTCGGGTCTTTACAAAGAGCTGCTACACAAGCTTCACATGGCTAAGGTCGGTGACTGCATCGGTGACAGTGACACAGAGGAGGGGCCTATTCGGAGAAACAACAGCTACACCTCCTACACCATGGCCATCTACGGCCTCCAGGGAGAAGCTAAGAACATGGACAATGATGACTGGAGCAGGAGGTCCAGAGTGAACAGCTACAGCAGCTACAGTTCAGCAATGGCCAGAGGAAGCTCAGTGAAGGATGCCAGTGTGACACAGGAGTCCACTTGGGAGCATCCTCCTGAGGAAGATGCGCTGGAGCTCGACCAACCAGCTGTTTCTTCCCTTTTTCAGTTCCTTCAGATACTAACGGCATGCTTTGGCTCCTTTGCACATGGTGGGAATGATGTCAGGTGAGACCGGAATATGGGGCAGTGGTAGTATAATCTATTTTAGAGATGCACAGATGTTACTAAAGATGCTTCGTAAATAAATCACACTAATGAAGTCTACACATTCTCTCATAATTATTCCTAACATCACATTTGCACAGGCAGTTACTTCTTGTTAGACTGAATGATTGTGTTCCATGAATGTATCTGACAAGAATTTGTGAGGCATAATTATTAGCGCACCGAAACCCAACAAAAATATTGCATACACATATATGGCCACTATGCAGTTTCTTTGGCAACAAGGGCCACATGGCTCTCTCAACCTCCCACACAGCAAAAGGGCATGTAGATAGACTATACGGATTGTGGAACACTTTCATTTATTGCATATTACAGGTGCAGCTCAATAAATTTGAATATTGTGGAAAATTTCATTTGTTTCTGTAATTATATTCAAAAGTCAAACTTATTTATTACAGTACCGGTATGTATCGAAGTGGTTGCACGAGATAAAATAATCTGGATGTAGATATATTTTTTAAGTAGGTATATAGTGTACTTAAAAATCTGTATCCCGATGATTTTATTTCACGCAACCACTTAACTGAGCAAAAATAACAACATGTTTTTTCATTGTAGTAATCAGGCTTGTGAAACGTATTTCCCAATGCATGTATATACAGTAATATATCTCTCTATAAAGTTTCTCTTTTTTAATTCAACTACTGAACTAAATGAGGATCTACAGCAGGGGTCTCCAAGCTCGGCCCTCGTAAGCCCCTATCAACCTGCTTTATACGTAACCCTGTTTCAACACACCTGATTCAAATCATCAGGGTCGCTATCAGGCAGGATCTGGTCTACAGGATATTGCAATCTATTGAGATCATGATGCATCCGTATTAAACAAATAAGCATTAATAACCACATTGTCATCTGCTGCATCTATAGAGCACAAATCACTTTCCTCAATGCATGGTGGTGTTTTTTTTTTGTTTGTTATTAATTAACTCTCAACATATTTTGTTCTCCAGCAATGCCATTGGTCCACTTGTGGCCCTCTGGCTTTTGTACGAGAGTGGCTCGGTCGAATCCAATGCACCAACACCTATCTGGCTACTTCTATATGGTGGAGTAGGTATCTGTATGGGACTCTGGGTATGGGGCCGCAGAGTGATTCAGACCATGGGCAAAGATCTGACCCCCATTACACCCTCTAGGTATGACATAGTACTCTGTTGCCTCATCATCACATGACACAGTGGAAGCATTTTTGCACATTATCTTCCATTTTAGTGGCTTCAGCATCGAGCTGGCCTCCGCTCTAACAGTTGTTGTGGCATCCAATGTTGGGCTTCCTGTCAGCACAACCCACTGCAAGGTAATGAAAATGTAAACACATAATGATGTTGTTGAATGGATACACCAATCACATTGGCTCAGTTATCAGTTTCCAAATCATGTGAACACAGGTGGGATCTGTGGTTGCTGTGGGATGGCTGCGCTCAAGGAAATCAGTGGACTGGCATTTGTTCAGGAACATATTCATTGCCTGGTTTGTCACTGTTCCTATCTCAGGTCTCATCAGTGCTGCCATCATGGCTCTCTTCGTACACATCATTCTGTGATCCAAATCTTCACTCACTGCATTATAACCTCAATCGATAGCCAGCAGTTTTTGTTGATGAGAAAATTCTTAAATTTTACTTTATGTAGTATATGTTATTATTGTCATGAACTGTAATTTTGAAGTAAGACCTAGACGAAATGTCATGTGCTGCATCTATCTGCATGAAGCATGTATTTTAAAAAAATGAAATTACTACATTTACAAACAATGGTCGACTGGTTAACACGTCCGCCTCACAGTTCAGAGGTTGTGGGTTCGATCCCGGCCCCGGCCTCCCTGTGTGGAGTTTGCATGTTCTCCCCGTGCCTGCGTGGGTTTTCTGCGGGTACTCCGGTTTCCTCCCACATTCCAAAAACATGCATGGTAAGTTGATTGGACTCTCTAAATTGCTCCTAGGTGTGATTGGGAGTGTGGATGTTTGTCTCTGTGTGCCCTGCGATTGGCTGGCAACCAATTCAGGGTGTCCCCTGCCTACTGCCCGAAGACCGCTGGGATAAGCTCCAGCACGCCCCGCGACCCTTGTGAGGATAAGCAGTATCGATAATGGATGGATGGATGATTAAGACAAAACATTGTGAGATGCACGTACACCCTTTATTAGATACTTTTGTACATATCAAGGTCAAATTGAGCAGAAGTTTTAATGTCAGAGAGGTATTAAAGGGACGGAGGGCCATGTTTTCACTAACAAGTTCATTTTCCATATTTTTTGATCAGGAAAATGAAAAGAGTTGCCATTTTCTATTTTACCGATTAATTTTGGAGAAATTTGGAAATAAGTGACCCCATGAATAACGCCTCTCGTTAATTAAGCCAATGGCCGCGCCCCCTACCGTTATATCCTTGTTCGGCCGGAGTCACAGGAGGAACCGATTCCAAACTCTCCATTGGAAATCATTGTACTTTCATTGCTTATAACGTCCACGGACATCTCTACTAATGTCCACTTCAACATATGAATAGGATTAACGTCTCCGTGTCGGATTTATGTGAGGATGACGAAATCTGGAAGAGCTACATAGATTGAGGCTGGGACGAGCGCACACTGCTTCTTTGCTTAAAAAAAACAAAACAAACAAACAAAATTAAACACTGCTTCTCTGCTGATCACGATTAGGACGGGTGAGGCATTAAACACCAGTCAGGATATTTACAGAGACTGAAGTGGAAATGAGTAGACAGGCACATTTATTTGGATGACGAATGGCCCCAATTTTTCGACCTAGAACACGCCATCCAATTTGGAACGTAAACAGCCGAAAAGGTACGTTCCAATGTGGCCACACTTGGTTGTGGAGTCAGCCTCGCTAGAAATTTTTGTTCGCTGAACATTGACGCTTTTTCGATGAGGGCTTACCTCACTCTCTGGCGGCTGCAAGCGGTGTCGGACAACGCACGCGACTGCTTGGGAGGCAACCCCACGACATGAAGATCGACACAGGCTGGACGCAGAGTAAGGAGCTAATGTTGTTGTGCTAACACCTTTTGTTTTAACGACCTGAAGCTAGTTGTTGCTATTAGCCATCCTATTATCCTACCTTTAGCCGGGGAGAGAAAAGGGGGGCGTAAAGCTCCCATCTGCCTGCTGCTTGCTGCAAGCCGTCGTCTCCCTCCTGAGAGTTGACACAAGTTTAGCGTAGCTAAATGTCAGAAATACAATTGTGTGCGCATTCATGCTCTTGTCCACTTCAGCTTATGTAAGTGGAGAAGCAATCACCACGGTATTTTTGATTTTGTGGAGGTGATCATGATGAGATCACGTCTTATGTCAATAAATCCGAACTATTGTGCAGAACACTTTTATACTTTCACAGGTTGAAGTGGACAAGAGTAGTAATGTGCATTTGCATTTTGGTGGCGATCGGTTGCCGTTTTAGACAACAGAACTGACAAAGCGATCAATATTACCACGCTTGCGTCCCTCCCGTGACGTATACCGCTGAGACCGAAAACATAACATAAGCCACGCCCCAAAGAGGGGTCGGGGAAATTTTTCATAAATCTAATCACAAAAATCACACAGTCTTTTTGGGGGGGGGGACTTTAGTACTGATGTCATTTTTACATGCAAACCTATTATATAAGTGCCAATGTTGAGCCAATTTCATCCAAGTGTCCCTTTAAATTAATTATAGTTTGTGTTTGTATTATGATGATTGTAGATTACAGTGGTGTAGAACTGTATGACAACCAACTTGTTTATGTAATATTAGATTACAATATAATTTTCATTCTTGTGTATTTATCATTCCATACACTTTATAACTGAGATTGAAAAGACTGCGATTAAATTATTAGGTTGTGAATACAGTGTCCTCAATGTTGACATGATTCCTACATTTCCTGTACAGAAAAATGGAATATACATCCATTTAAAATGCAAGGATAGTTTTCTCGTGACATCCGCACCTTGGGACATGCCTGCAGCCGCCATGCTGGAGGTCAAGGCATTGTTATGTTCGACAGTTTAGTGCTTTGTGATATGAGAGATGACAGAAATTTCATAGTCAATGCCAAACAATGAATTATGCTCTGTTTGGCTGTCACAGTACAGGTAGCAGGGACAAATTTTCATTTAACCATTTGAAGGTGCCAATTTGGTAGCAAAAATATAGATCATTTGTCAAGGAAAAGATTATGATTGTTGCTTTAGTTAAGTATGCTGCTGGTACTCCCCAATAAGGTTTTGAAACCTTTACTTTTTTTAGCAAACCGTAGCATGGAGAGAACCATGTTGACTGGTCAATAAATCTTGGACAATGTGTTCAATTTGTCTTTGGTATCTGCTACTTGTTATACATTACTGTGCTGCTTGCATGAGTATTTGCCTGCCAACTTCCTCTCGTAGTACACCAAATGTGATTTGGTAAAAATTTAAATTATCACACGATATGTAGAACTACTGTCAGCAAAAAAGAGCCAATTTGAGTGTTTCTGTGAATTAGGGTGCTCACTGCTCAGTCGCTTAACTTTAGCAACAATGTTGCAGCATACTCTGACGTCACGAACATACCCAAAACTGTTGTTTCCATTTAATAAACTTGAACATACCTGTATTTCCAAGTTGATCGTGAATTTTTCTATGTACTTATTCAATCAATATTACACCCAAATAATATCGCTAAACGCACTGGTGTCCACAAAACTATCACATTCAACACATTTAAACATAAACCAGTTACATGCATTTGAAGGTATACTCTAATTTGCCCATTTCTCAGTGTCAGTGGACCATTTAACACGGCATTCTGATTAATATTGTGTTTGTGGAATATCGAGGTAAGCAGCAAATGCACCCATTTTTAGCCATCTTGGGGGGCCCTCCCAAGAGTCTGTGATGTCATTTTTAGGCGACAGAAGTGACAAAATGACCGCCCCGAGTGGAAAAAAAAGGAGTGGATTTTTCTGCTTAACTCATATTAATCACAATACCTTGTTTCAACTAGTGGGCCTGCATAAAACAGTCTTGAAAAAAAGATTTTTAGCTTGACTTCCCATTAAGGATGTCTATTTTGGAGGGATCATTGTGGTTTATGAAAGCTACTTTTAAAATGGCAAATGTTGAAGTAAACTCTCGCCGATTTCAACAACGATTAACCATGTGACTGCTGTTTTGTGTTAATTATAGGACCACTAGATGGCGCTACTGCAGCAATAACAGCATTAGCGTACCCGTATAATATTGAAGGTCTGACATCTGCTGAAAACTGAGTACAGTACACATTTCTTTCAAATCAAACTTGCGTGGTGGTTATGTTAATGCTACCACGTAATTTTCACGTAATTTAGATCAAAATCTTGGTTGACTTAACATAGCAATACTTCTCATGCAAGGATATTCACTGATTTTTCAGTAAGCATAACCTCATTAACTGTTTTCGGACAAGATTATTTTTATTCATCCATTTTCATTTTCCTCATTAGGGTCACGAGTGTGCTGTTATCCCAGCTGACTGGTCCTGGACTGGTTCAAGTCATCCGGAGTTACATACTGTATAAACAAAAAACAAAACAAAAAACAAACAAACAAAAAATAAGACTGTACACACACTTTCACACATAAATTAATGCAACACGGGAAAATGTCCCCATCTGCCCTTTCCTATACGAAAAATATCAATTTGTAATCTTACCTGAAACCTTTTTCTAAGTGAACATCAAAACTGACTATAGGTTATTATGTATATAGGCTGAACTAGTATACTAGTTTTGCTCAGACTTCTCACCACCACAAAATGTTTTTACCCTCGTCACTTCTCCCATTCACATTTTGAGTACATCCCCTTTGACAACTAATCTCACAGTGCATTCAAGAGCTTTTATTTATTTATCTATTTCTATTTATTCATTTATTTGTTATTTTAGAATGTTGATGTTGATTAGACTCACTTGTGGTTTAATTCTGGTCATTTTATTTTTTTTTAATTAAAGAAATGTTTTTCTAGAGATTCACTCAATGGTGTGTATTTACATCACGTGTAATCAACGGTCCTCGCTGTGGATGTATTTTAATGTCCATCCATCCAATATCGATACCGCTTATCCTCACAAGGGTCGCGGGCCATGCTGGAGCCTATCCCAGCTGTCTTCGGGCAGTAGGCGGGGGACACCCTGAATCGGTTGCCAGCCAATCGCAGGGCACACAGAGACAAACATCCGCACTCACAATCACACCTACGGGCAATTTAGAGAGTCCAATCAACTTACCATGCATGTTTTTGGAATGTGGGAGGAAACCGGAGTACCCGGAGAAAACCCACACAGGCACGGTTAGAACATGCAAACGCCACACAGGGAGGCCGGGATCGAACCCACGACCTCTGAACTGTGAGGTCACTGTAAAAGTGTTTTTATAAAATAAATGAAGACGAGGTTCTGTTTTATTTTCTATACCTTGAAGTGCAATTTAAGGCATATTCCTTTACACATGGACAGCGCATTACAAAAGAATCACCACAATATTGAAAAAGAAGTTACAGAAGAACAGCTGTTGAAGTACCAGCCAGGCACTTGTTGCTAATGAGAACAGCTGCTTGCTACTAACGCCGGAGACTTGTGCCATATCATACGACAGCGTAATTAACTAGCGGTTTGTTAGCGACCTAAATTCGCGACTGAATATGACTTCGGGATGGCGTTGCGTTGATGTAGGTGGCAAGTTGAGACGTCGTAAACGGAAGCCAAGTTAGCACTTACGCCACTACGGGGGTTAACTTCAAAGTAAAAGTTTTCTAAGGCTATTGCATTGGTATCAATGACGAAATGTATTATTGCTATGAGTCCACTGATAGTGTAGTGGTACACACGCCTGAGTTGTGTGCGGGCAGCGTGGGATCGATTCCCGCTCAGTGACAGTGTCTATGAGTGCCCTGCGACTGGCTGGCAACCAGTTCGGGGTGTAGTCTGCCTTCGCCCATTGACGGCTGGGATAGGCTCCAGCAACTCCCCGCGACCCTGTATAGGATAAGCGGTTTGGAAGATGACATGACATTATTGCTATGCTTTATTTTGAAGTTAGCCTTTGCGGAGGTAGTGTGTTAACAACTATTGATCCATTAATGCAATCGACATTTTACACATTATTTTGTACTTTGACGATATTACGGGACAAAGTGCGTCCCTTTACAACTCAATACGGGATGCGTACTTACGTTCCTAAATACGGAACGATTCCGTTTTTTCAAGGGACGGTTGGCAACCCTAGTCAGCACGTAGTACGATCCTCGCAAAAGTAGCGGTAATGTTCGTTATTTCATTTTATATTCAGCAAACACAACAACCAGGGGGCAGAAAACATAGATGGAAAAAAATATATTACAGAAATAGTGTAACGAATTGGGTTATCTGTGTTGTGGTCGAATTTGTGTTTTGCCGGGTTGTGTTTCCGAGGTTAGTGAATGCATCGCGCAGCTCGCTGGATGGGAGGGAATGGAAGCGAGAGGAGAGCAGGATGAGAGCCGTTGCACTTTTTTGACTGAACGGTTGTCGTACTGTATTGGCGTCAGCTGCGGCCCACAGTAGCCGGTTGGACTAATAAAAACGTGATAATTAAACTACGTCTGTGTTCTTGGACAACGCTACAATATATTTTAAAGCGTAACGTCATCGGCAGGCGTGAAGGACCCAATCACATCTGCTACACACAACGGCTTGCCGCGATCTGCGGGGCAGATCTAATAATAAAACAATATCATCCCAGGGGTTGTAGAAAACCTTCTCGCGGGCCGGATGTGGCCCGCGGGCCTTGACTTTGACATGTTATAAATGCAGTTCTACATTTAAAAGATACGTGAGGGTCAAATTCAAATGATCTTTTATTCTGAAAGTAAACACCGGAAATAGATTTCTCATTAGAAATGGTACTTGACACCTTGACTGAATTTTCAACCACTCGCCATACAGGTGCGCTCGGGCATCGGCATTGTAATTGTTTGACGCTTGGAAAATGTGACGTTAGTTGGACTTGTGCGCTTGGACGGTGACTTCTCGCGTCCCCGCGGCGGACTTAACTGGCAATTCGAGGCACTCGAGCACGGCCGGGCAACAAACTGGCAAAACAGACAAGCGACACTAAAGAAGCGACGACTCCTGTTTTCTGCGTTAATGTTGCACGGTTGTAGAAGACCATTTTGACGTTTTCCACATCAACAAACGTGAAGCATCGCGTTGCTTGGAATATTTGTCGTTTTCTCCCCCCCGTTTTATCCTTGTGTGTTTTTTGAGCGCGGCCAGTGAAATGTAGCTTCTGCTTGACAGCTGTAAGGCACCACATCTGCAGCCTACAGGTCTGTATGACATTAACAATGCAACGTAATGATAGTGGATGTTAAATGAGCACAATATGTGGCATTGTGTCTGAATCGTATGAGCCAGAGTCATTTTCTATACAAATCTAATTAGATTGTCTCGGCAAGATGATATTCTCTTTGCTAGGCTCTTGATAGCATCAGTCACCCCACTCCAACCTGAAGATCATCAACATGTTTCCCCTTCTTACAGCTCGCAAACATTGATTCACAAGACAGAGTCGCTACATGGAATACTGTACAACGATGTCCTTGAAGTAGACACAGTGCATACAAGCTGTGGGTCCAACTGGGTCTTAAAAAAAAGTCATAACTCAGCATTTGTTCACCAGTGCACCTTCCTGTCATTTTACAGCAAGTCACCCCTCCCCCTGTTTACCTGCTCGTGAGGAGGAACTGCTGCAGCTCCTCATCAACATCTGCCATCTCGGACCCCGGAGGTTTCTGTTCTGTTGATCAAGGAGCAGGCAGCAAGCCATAGGCAGCGGAGGACCATGACTCCTCCAACGCTGCTTGCTTGAAAACAGACCACAGAAGTCGCTGACCTAAGCTGATTCCAGTGTGGCGCTGATGACAATGTTCAGGAGTGATATTTGACTGACAGGTGGTTCTCTGTCTAACCTGCAAGGGACAATGGCTCGCCCTGGTCCAGGCTTGCTGCTTCCCGTAAATGGTCTGGGCTACCCTCCCCAAAATCTGGCCAGAGTGGTGGTCTGGGAGTGGATGAACGAACATGGGCGCTGGAGGCCTTACAGTGCAGCCGTGTGCCACCATATTGAAAACATCCTGAAGGGGGATGCCAGAGGAACCGTAGTTTTGGGACAGGTTGATGGCCAACTATCTCCTTACATCATTGACCTGCAGTCGATGCATCAGTTTCGACAGGACACGGGTAAGAGATGCGTCAAATGTGAATATCCAGTTGCATCCTAAAAACACATACAGCGTTGTTAAAAAAAAAAAAAAAAAAAAAAAGGAGAGACCAAAGAACACTGGACCTTTTTTCGGTGTTTAGATCATTTTTTATTTTTCGGCATACTCAAAAGACTATATTCATTTTAGCCAAACATTCGTAGCAAAACAGGAAAATAAGAGAAACCGATCATTTTGCAGAGGTGTCATTTTTTTAGCCGGCTGTTTGTTTGGGTCAAGACCTTAGGTTTGAATGTGAATGTTCATGGTTGTCTGTCTCAACATGTTTGCCTTGGGATTGAGGGTGTACTCTCCTCCTCGCCCAAAGTCAGCTACAACAGGCTCCAGCTTCCCCAAAACAAAATAACGATGCAGCGATACTTTTCTTGAAAGGCACTGCTGTCAAATATTGCTACTTTTTTTTGGAGTATCTTGGTGCTCAAAAGGAAAAACAATTGCTCTGATTTCTTTGTGGCTCCGTAATTCAGGGGGGTCAGTATGGTGGTACGTCTCAAAACAAAAGCGGATAAAAATGAAGCCCAATCAAGTTGAAAAGAGTATGCTGTAAGAATTGTATCACGAAAGTAAAAGAACGGAGGTTAAGAATAATGTATCTGCATGTATAGCAGATACAATTTACAGTTACCCATTTGACATATTTTATGACTTTTCCATTATCCCACCTGAGGATAGTGTGGCCCATACACAGTTGTTGAAATATGATGTGGAGCTATAATTAGGCAAATCGTGCTTCTTTTGCATATGATGTCACATCGTCTCTCTTTGGGACTGATTAAAATGAAGCCTTGATGTGTGAGCCACAAAGTCTTATGTAACGTTCAAGGGAATGAAAGAGAGTTGCCGGTGTCCCGGTCTGCTTTGGGACTTCGGCATTAGGAGCGCCCAAATGCCATGAGGTGCCCAGATGAAAAGGTGCTGCAATCATTTATTCATTCCTAAGTGTCGCTGGCACGCGGCGACCTTGCTGAAGGGCACCATGTCGGTGGGGAGACACATTCATCAAGTAAATGGGTCCTGTAGCTCGGAGCAAAGGTTTCTTCTCCAGATGTCTGATCCATGTGATGAGTTTGAAGTAGATGTAAGAATTGCGTTTCAAATAGACAATTACTGTTGGAACCGTGCTCCTTTTTGTAATGTTCCTTTAATGTGTGGAATGTGGCTACATTTGGAAGCAAGTAAAGCATGCCATTTAGTGAGCCGTTGCTCTGATGAGACGAACAAAGTTTCCGAGTTGACATATATCACACGATCAAAGTACACCACATGCCACTTCAAAGCAAAATCCAGTCGGGCCAATCTTTGTTTGCTTCTATGTAGTTTGACAAATGAGAGTTGTCCTTTTAAAATGGGGCCAGATGTTTTGTTTTTTGCTCCACTCCACTGACTCTTCGTACGTTCTCACCAGCCAGTCTCTGTTTGTGCGAGTTCATTTACTGTTGAGCCAAGATACTGTACATTTGGAAGATATTCCCACCATGTGCATATCATGACCGCTTTGTGGGGCAGACTGAGAGTGTCACTGCAGGAAACAGTCCTATCAAATTGGAGGAAAAAAACAGGAACACTCGCTCAGAGATAATTTAATGATGTTACATAATATCCAAGTAGCGATACACAGTGACTAATGTGTGTGTCCAAGGTGACCTCATGTGCATTGATCTGTATTATGTAAATGTACACTAATTCGCTTGTGCTCACCAGCCACATTAGGTACACCTGCAAACAACAATATCAATTCGTCTTTACGAAGATAGATCTCAATTCTACACTACAAATAATAAACATTATTTTAACACCTCTCTGAGATGTTGTCAATCAAAACTGATCACATCTATTTGTAAAGAAAATTGTTGATACTTACTACTCCTTCCTATATTAGGTAGTGAAGGCGCACCTAAGTGTCCTGTGAGGGTATCTGCAATATTCTGGCACATAAAACAAGACTCCAAATCACTGTAACACCTTCAGCTATATTGATAGTTTCAACATCCTGTGTGTATTTGTTTGCGTGTGTGTGTGTGTGTGTGTGTGTGTGTTCTGATGGATTTTTGCTCAGGCTATAAATTCCACTCCATGACATTGAATAGTGTAGCTCCCTTGCTAATACAAAAAAAAAAAACCTATAAAATGTAGAGTGTTTATAACAACACTCTACGATTCTCTTCTGACACCTTTGAAACATTTGTCCTTGAGTTGCAGGTCTTATATTGAACACATCCTTGCTTTTGTTTTAAGTTGGAAAAGTGGAGAATCTCCTTGTCAGCATGTCTGTCTGTCAGTGTGTCGTGTAGGCAGAAAAGCACCATGTGTGTCTGTGCTGGCTGCAAGATGAGCCAAGCCGCCATTTGTCAGGGATGAGCACGGCACCGGGGCCCGACGTTTGCCGCTCCTTGTTGTGATGTTGTGTGTGTTACCTTTGCCCACGGCTGGTATAAACCTGTCACGCGGAGGCCTGGCAGAGAGCAGCCTGGTCACCTGTTCCCCATCTCCTCTTTGTTGTGTACATGCTGCCCATGACTTACAAATGGTTGTACCGCAGACCGCAGCCATTGATTCAAGCTCCCATGATGCTTTCAGAGTTTAAAGCATGTTGGTTGGAAAGTGTATTGAATGTTCACTACTCTTGTGGCTCAGAAGGTCAGCTGCCGGCACTTGCTGTCGGAAGCTTGGGGAGTGTCCCAGTGGAGAAATGGTTTTATAGTAGAGTAGAGGACCTTCACAGTTGTTTTTAGGTTGTTTCTTCTGCAAGTGCTTGAAGTTTTTTTTTCCTCCCCCTACTCACTTGTGGTTTTAAATGGTTGAAAAACAGTTCCCCAAAGTAACGTGATGGTGGCTATGGTAGTCTGACATGATCCGTCAGCAAAATGTGCGTCACAGATGTCATGGCAGGGTCTCGCTCTTCCCTCTGGGAATTATCTGTAATAAGATCAAGGCTGCAACTCATGATTATTATAATTATCGATTAACCTGTCGGTTTTAGTTTATCAATGAATTGGCTACAAAAAGTTTAATTTCTATCATATGTTAAAAAACATGACATGTCAAACTGAAAGTGCAAAAAATGCACAAACAAAAACATCATAACATGTCAGAAAATAGGCAAAATGATTGTTTATATTTTTCCAATGTAAAAGCAAATATTGTTTTTAATTTTTTAATCGAACACAAAGCTAATCAGTCTGTTTTCATGAATAACAACTGAAATTGGATATTTACTGTTGAGAAGCTGAAGTTTTACGTATTTGGACAGTTTGTAATTAAAAGTGAACTAAATGATTAATCAATTGCACTTTTAAAGGGGAAGTCAACCCCCCCAAAATTATTTACAATTAGGGATGCTCCGATTAATCGGCCTATTTTCGTGAAAAATGACATGATCGGAATATTCGATCAAAGCCTTTTATTGCCGATCGAAACATCCGATCACCCTCAGCTCATGCTTGGCTGCCGCGAGACGAAATGGCAGAAAAGTTGATTTGTTTAATACGCGACGACGTCCCTCCGTCCAAAAGCATCACTCGCGCCGCCCTGCACGCAACAGCGCCCTTCCGAGCGAGCTACATTGACTCCAATTAAAACGCGCCGCCAGAAAGGCTCCCTAACGCAGCCGCGCTTCCGCTGCGAGCAGAGGGGAGGGACGCAACACAAGGCTGCTAAGCATGAGCTGCGGGTGGTCGGATGTTTTGATCGGCAATAAAAGGCTTTGATCGAATATTCCGACCACCGCAGTTGGTGTGAACATAGCGTTGTCTGCTGTGTGTGTGGAGTTTGCATATTGTAATACTATATATGCCATGAAAAGGTACCTCGCGCGGGGAGCGTGGCCAAAAGTTTCAACACAACCAACTTAATCCGACATTTGAAGAACAAGCAATTGGGAGACTATGGTGAGTTTACGAGGCTCACTGCATTGAATAAAGTCAAGGCGGACACAGCGCAGTGTAAGTGCTATTATTGCTACAGGGAGATTAAATGATTAACAGTGACTTTTTTCTCGTTGACAAATGCACAAGATAGTTTATCTATGCACAAGACAATAAAGTTCCTGAGTCGTTTCAATTTAGGAATTCAATTGAATAGTTTATTCAAGTGAAGCCTGCATGTGACTATTTTTTCTACTTTGATTATATTCTGAACCATGCAATGTTTAGGTGGCATGTTATTTATTTGACTTTTTGCATAATTAAGTCTTTTGAGACTGCTGATTATTTTGATCTGTTAAAAACTGTGTTACTAAAAGCTGGTAAATTGAAGTTTTTCAGTTATCTTTGTGACTGAGTAATTGTTGTATTGTGCCAGCAACGGTTTTGTATTTCTTCATGCTTTTGAAAATATATATAGATTTTTGTCAAAATTGCGGCAATAATACGGCTGGTTTTTTTTTCCAGGTAATATTGCATAATAGCAGTCACCATAAATTAATGGAAAAATATACAGATATTCCATGTGATCGGAATCGGTACCGGTAGCGGCCAATCTCACTCATGCATGATCGGTATCGGTGTCATAAAACCTGATCGGAACATCCCTATTTACAATCATATGTTGTATACTCCCCCACTAGTCTAAGCATGGCATTCTGATTGGTAATGTCCAGCCGTTTTTGTCCATCTCTGGAGGCAGCCATTTTGCCACTTGCTGTCGACTGAAAATGAAAGATGAAATGAAAATAAAACTAAGCTGTAGTGTATAAGAAGCACTGAGGGGGATTCCTCCAAAGGCAAGTCTTGGTCATAAGAAGTTGTACAGAGAGAACTAGGAAAAGTGTATACTATGCCGTGTTTAGACTAGTGGGGCTGCTATAGTATACACTTTTCCTAGTTCTCGCTGTGCAACTTCTTATAACCAAGACTTGCCTTTGGAGTAATCCCCCTCAGTGCTTCTTATACACTACAGCTGAAGCTTAGTTTTATGCATTGTGTGGATGAATATCTGGCAGAAGGCAGTTTTTGGCACACAGCCAAGCAAAATTGATCCATTCTGTGCCCTAGAGGGCTGCTTGAACCTCTAAACACTTGAGTAGACTGATCCCCTTTCTCTACACCCACTCGCACCTGCAAAACTCACCAGCTTATCTGCCACATCTATCATGTACCCACTCTTGTGGCCTCCGTTTCACATTGCAGTTACCGCGTTTGTTTCCTGACTTAGTTTTTGCCGTGATGCAGAAGTGACACATAGACGAGCAAGTGTGCACTCAGGAATGACTGAAGTTGTCAAGGTGGCACTGAAAAAGGCTGCTGGTGTTTTAAGGCTCTCTCAGATGCAATTATGTGTTGGCAGAAGTGTTAGGGTGATGAACAATTTCCAGAGAAGGACATTCTGACACTGCACACGCAGCTGGAGCTATCATAAAAATAGCCTGCACAAAATATATGAGCTCACAAATAGATAGCTGCTTGGAAGATGAAAAGCCATCTCACAGGAGATAATCGGGATTATTTAAAAGGTCAAGTCTGATTCCTTTTTTGTGCTGTAAAACATGAAAATTGACGGGGCTCGCTTTCTTAAAACTATAACTTAATAAGCTTGTGAAGTGACAATGTTGCTTGGTGTCTTTAGATGTCATTAAAATCAAGGCTAAATTAAAGATATTTCTGTACCCCGAGTGTCTACTTGATTCCCCCCCCCCCCCCCCCCTTAAAGGGAGTCAATCCCCAAAATATTCTTTACAAAAATATGTTCTATGAGCCTCCACTAGTCAAAACATGGCATTCTGATTAATATAGTATTTGTGGAATATGAGTTAAGCAGCAAAATCCACCCGTTTTTAGCCATGTCAGGTGGCGGCCATTTTGCCACTTGCTGTCAACTGAAAATGACATCACAGTTGCACAGGGCTCAGGTAACGATCAATCATGGCTCAGCCTCAGATAACAGGTGAGCCATGATTGGTCGTTACATGACAGCGAGTGGCAAAATGGCCGCCCCCTGACAAGGACAAAAACGGGTGGATTTTACTACTTCACTCATATTCCACTAACACAATATCCATCAGAATGCCATGTCTAGACTAGTGGGACTGCATATAACATAGTATTGTAAAGACAATTTGGGGGTTGACTTCCGCTTTAAACATGACTGTATAATGACTTGTTGATAATGTAGATGTCCCTTTCAGTATGGAGGATTTTCTCAAGAGGCTGGACTAGGATTGAATATGTTTTGTCAGCAAAAATTGTTCCTTGTTTGGCCCTTTTTTTCGGGGTCAAAAGAGAATTTGGTTTCTGGTCCTCCGTTGTAGATTTATAGAAGAGGTAATGATCCAAGAGTAAATACAGATACAACCTTGAGGAGGGGATGTACTTGTTGTAGACCGCCCTGCTATTCTGCTTGGACGCACAAGAGCATCTGCACTCCTCACCCACCCTCACTCATGTTTATAAATCTTATCTTGCTTGAAAAAAAAAAAAAAGTGCAGCTTGTGCTCCCACGTCAGGTATCTCGTTGCAGCTGGCAGTTTCTGTAAACAGTACTGAGGGAAAGGAATTCCCAATTGCGCGGAAAGGGAGTTATAGAACCTATAAGATAAGGAAAAGGCAAGAGGCATCTGCATACATACAGTACTGTGGTTTTGAACACGTGTCTATGATTATGAGAAGTGCACTTCAGCAATGGGAGTACATGATTGAAAAAAACAAGCATTTGTTGACTGTCAAATAAAGCTTTTCATGAAGCATGAGTGATGTGTACGTGGTTTAAGCAAAATACCGTGTCTACAATACATTTTGTCCAATCTTCTAAAAATTCAAATGAGGCGTCAATGCTTTTTGTCCTCTCATTCTGCGCATACAGTAGATTGCGCCTTCTGCAAAGGCTGTAAGTGAGAAAGCAAGAAATGTAATGTATTTAATAATAGTAAAAAAAAAACTTTGTCTGTAGCCTGAGAACAGCAGTGATGATGACGTGGCCAAGACATACTCATGTTCCCAATGTCTGCTCTGCTTCTCTAAGAAATGGTGGTTTTAAACGTGCTGAGTACATGCACTACAACGCTGTTGATGATTGAATAAGGTGCTGCCTTATCATTTTTTGGTTAGAAAAATGGCCCCCCGTTTGGATATTTTATTGACTGCACAAATCACTGTGAATATGTTGGTTAACCCTTGTGGAGGTGTTCTAGTTGTTGTGCACTGCATTGAAAATGAGGCCTTTTGCAGAATTTTAATGATGCTTAGCCAAGGCAATGCCAGAGTCACTGTAGCCCAAACCTGCTAGCTGGATTCTATTTGGATGTCAACAGGATATGAACGAGGTGAGCAGAGGAACATAGTGAAATGTGGAGCGTTTTCCTGATAGAAAGCGACAGTCCATGAGGCGGTAGGCATCAAGATGCTGTCAATCTGTGCACGTTTGCCTGCTCTTAAGCTAGCACTCACTAGCAGCTTTTTAAAATGGCCTCATTTTAACAGCTTAGTGTTCCAAAAGTTGGAATATAGCTGTATAAATACTTTTCTGGGAAACAATTCAGTCATAGTTTTATCAAACAGATCTCTGATTATCTCACTAAGATGGCTGAAGTAGAAAATGTCAAAGTTCCTTTTCTGTATTAGACCCAATTTGTATCCAATGGCGGAAGGTACCCTCAGGTCAAAAGTCAGGTCAGATCAGATCCGTACACAATAATGGTTTAAAATCCATCATATTATCTTAAACTGGTCATGCATGACCTTAAACTTTGGATTGTTGTCCTTTTTGTTCTTTCTGTCCACATCTGTATGGCACTTAGTGACACAGTTCAACACAAATTCTGCATTTCTTCACATCTGCTTTGAACGTCAGCGTCATGCTCTCATGAATATAATGCTTTTCAGCATATTGGCCTTATTCTATAGAAAGCAGATGTCCATGTTGATCAAGAGAAGTGTGTTAGTCTGACTTTTACAGAAAATGTCATTGAACTGAAACCAAAGCCACAGTCTGCCATCAGTTATAGAGAACCAAAAGCACGTCACATTCGGTTTTGCTCTCATTCTGCACTCTATGGCCATGACCGTGCAGCGGCAGCATGATAAATTGTTGAATCCAAAATTAAAGCCCAAAGTGCTTTTGAGAAAGTGTCATTGTCCAAGTGTGAGCTGTCACAGTGGGCATTTCACACTTGCTAGAAAGCATATGGCAGTCAGTGGGAACTGTCTCACGTTGTTGGCTCACAAAGCAAAAAGCAATGGAATGGAATTCTTAGTGCTGAAAATCTAATTGGCCAATGATGTTTCAGCAAACTGCCTCATAAATATTTTGAGTGCGCACGGCGGTGAGCAAGGCATTAGATGAATACGTGCTATACTGTACATCACATCCCATCTTCATACAATAATTCCTGTCACACATTATACTGCCCCCATACGCAAAATCACTTCTGTTTTATTTTCTGGGAGGGCACTCGGCTTTCATGTTTGACTTTTGACAAGTACATTTTATAACAGTGGCCACTCAAGGTGAGCTTCAAGTCTGAAACATCGTTTCCTTTTGTAAACACTAAGCATTCACAATGTGACTAAATGAGACAAAAACTGATGAGGCAAGGGGGTTGATGAGGAATGTTCCAGCATAAAAAATGTAACACACCACATCTTCCAGTCTCCATCTGTTGATGGTGGATATCTCTGATACCTCAGCAACAATAGTTGAACTTTCTTTTACAATAAATTAAGTAATTACCTTAGTTTCTTGTGTATGAGATGCATTTTTTTTGCTTAAAAAAAAAAAAAAAATCATCCACACGCACTGATTTTTTTTTTTTTTCTTTTTTTTTCCTTTCTCCCCCTTTGGGCTCCTAATGACCAGCTATGGCCCTTTTCTGAGTGAGTGACGTCACAAGTTGGCTTGTGATTAGGGACTGTCTTTTCCGATCGGTTATCAGCGGCTACGGTATTTCTTGTTTGTCCTCCGAGTTTTGAGAAGTATCTTCAATAAAGTGTTCTATGTGATATACCTCCTACGACTTCCTTTTTCAGCTCTACAATAACAATGATCATTATGCACCATTTCCACTTATGTGGACTGGCGGCGTGCTAACTTTTGGTTGCAAGGGTGGGCACTCTGTCAATCTGGGTGGGCCAGGCCCTCTGCCCCTGCTCCTCACAGTAGTTCAGCAGTTTTTTCAGCAACAGAGCTAATGGGATATGCATATTACATCTGGTGCAGTATTACATCTTCAAGTTTCAAAAAACGCTTATTGCATCTATGTTGTGAATTTAAGCCTCATACTTTTTCAAAAATCCATTGACAAGGACATGACCTTGAGTTAATTTCAGGCGTTTAACCTCAAACACACAGTTGTTACTGTTACTCTTAGCTGGTTATCCTCGATTAACAATAATCAGTGTGTGTTGTCAACTGAGCCACACAATCAATGAACTGGACATGTAATAATTGTTCACTTTAGTTGTGTAAGGTGTAATTACACTTATGATACACCGGGAGATAGGACTATTGATACGTCATCGCAAAGCAGAGCATATATTTTAAAGGTAAGGATAGTAAAGGAGATTTGCTTCGCCAATCAAATAAGATGTTCATTGCCCTGTGGTGAGGTCTCGTTCTCGATCTCTTGCTCAAAGGGTCCATTTATTTCCTGATCTGACTGACTGTTTCCTGTGATAGGACCTGACAGCAATGTTGTGGTTATAAAGTCTCGCCTCTGCAAACCACTTTATTGCATTCTGCCCATCTCAGTCAGTATGAATCTAGTTTATGTGTCACATTTATTTAGAGCAGGGGTCCCCAACTACTGGGTCCTGGAACAGTACCAGGCCACAGGCCATCTGCACCGGGCTGCACAGAGAGAATAAGCAAGACATATTTATTGATCATCAGAGTCTGAAAGAAGTTGTATCAAAATCAAGTGCATCCGCTAGTGCCTAATCTCGGTCAAGTGATACTAGAAAAGCATTTTTTTTTCATAGTTTGGCTGGTCATGTGACTTATACCCAGGTTCAACTTGTATATTAAATTTAGAGCTTGGACTGGCACCCAAAATCCCTGTTCCCTAATCGTGTTGACTTTCTTTTGGTTTTTTTTTTTGGTGAATTGCCACTGGTGGCCGGAAGGTGGTAGTACGACAGCAAAAGCTTTTGCAAACTGCCAAAGGAAAGTAGAAGAAATGGAAGAACAGGAAATCCTCACGAATTACCACTGGCGGCCACCAAACAAGTTATTCCGAATGACTCCCAAATCGGAATTCGACCTTAACCCGAATATTTACTGCATGTAAATGTAGTCACTGTGCTCCGGCACTCCTTTGTTGGGGCACTCTGAATAACCGAATTCCACATTGGAACAACACTGAGTTACTCAACATTCAGAGTGAAGCAATACATGCTTGAGCATTTTTCCAAACGCACCCGCGATTAGGGAACCGGGGTTTTGGGTGCGAGCCCGACCTCTGCTGTTCTTGGTGTCGGTTTTGAATCGAGCCTCCCCTCCAAGCCTGGCTGTAGAGGAGGCCAGTTCTGAGCAGTGCCTTGTCTGGTTCTCAGCCAAGACCTGTTTTCCATGGGTGACCCTAAAATGGCATAAAGCCCCGGACAATTGAGCTCCTAGGATGCTTTGGACACACATACCCCTATGCTCAGGAAGGGGTGGGGTATTGGATAGGGGTTTCTTTGTTTGTACCTTGCAGCCCCCAACTTGTCTTACAAGCCAAAATGTGCAGCGTTCAAACAAGATGTCTGGGTAATTAACTCTTTTGAGTACATCCACCTCACTGACCATGATTATCTCTTGTTCCAATCATATAACAAGGTTGTAAAGAACTTATTTCATGACCATAACTGCATGAGCTGTTCCTCGACATCTCCTCTGGCACAGTACGTCTATGTCAACTTTGTGCTGAGTAGGCAGGATACGACGCTGATATACAATATGTCATCCCTGTGTCTGAGGCCTGACATGAAATATAGTGTTGACACATGCAGGCGACAATTGCAGCGAAACTGGCTGAGGTAAGTGTGTGTGTGGTATTGAATAGTTGTTGCAGTGGATCAGGATTATGTTCATAATGGAGAATAACAGTGTTGTTCATATTGGGGAATCATGTTGTTGCAGTCCCTGTGCTTGTGATGATCTGAGCAATACATATATAGAGGTATTACTGTTGTAATGTGAATGTAAGTTATCAAATTCGTTTAACTTTCCCAAAATGGTCCTTGGCCCCCCCATGCCCCTCCACCTCCATTGATAAATATTCACATTTATTCTCTAATTCTGTTCTCCATTGGACAGCACTCTTTTCAAACTGGACTGATTCCAGAATTACAAAAATCCGTAGTCATCTGAGAATAATGAAGCCTTGTTGGTGGTGGTGAGGCAAACCGATTAAATCCCATACATTTTCAAATGTCTCTTTTACATAAAGATTGAACGTGCGTCTCCTATGCGTAGCAAGGTTTCGATAGACTAAGCTGTATATTATGTCAAAGTGACGTCGCTCTACAAACAAGAAACCTGTTTTGCTCTGACGGTGCCGAGCTGTGGATTAGCAATAGCCGCATAGTGACATGAAAAGGATGCTTGGTGCTGTCAAACTCAAAACATGCAAGAGACGTTGCGACATTCAGCCGCGCCTATCTCCTTAACGCGCCTCTTTTTTTAGCATTCATGCATACACAGATTGACCAACACATGCATAAGCCTTGTTGTCATACCCACACAGGGTGAGTCAGCGAGTGGCGAGGACAGTCACGAAATCCACAGATTCTGAAGGTTATTGCAGGGTCTGACGCTTGGCTGCACTACTGGAGTGTGTGCGTGAACCAACTGCAACTTTTTGTAGTTGTTGCTTGACACCAATACATGCAGATTCCTTGCATGTAACTAGTCTGCTCCTTTGGCACGTGTGAGGCGAGGCATTTTTTTTGTACAGCACATTCCAATTGCATACAAGGCATCAAGACAAAGTAAAAGCAAAACTGCAATGCAAACAAAGCATTAAAATGAAAAATGTCAAAGTAAAAAGTCAACATACCAAACCAGCCCAAAAAGAGGATTGAATTAGGTTTTTTTTTTTTTAAATAACCAAAAAATAAAAAAAGTTAAGATATATAACTAAGGCTAACATTCAGATTGAGCTTGAATTTGATTTAATAAAAGGCAACAGGTCTTCACATCTTGATTTAAAAGAATGGAGAGTTTCTGCCAATCTGTAATTTTCTGGGACTTTTTTCCAGATATGTGATGCAAAAAGAACTAAACGCTGCTTCTCTCTCTAACTCAGGGGACAGAAAGCAGACCTGAACTGAGGGTCTCTTCAGTTTGCAAGTAGTTAAGCCTCCTTTTCTCTCAATTTTCTGGCAGCAGAACCTATTAGTGAGACCCTTTTCTATTGCAGTGTTCACTTTCCAGGCTTAGGCCAAAGAAAAACATCCCCCTTTTTTATTGTGCCTTGGCACAAATCCTCAACCAATCATAGACGCCCTCCAGTATTCTTCCAATCCATCCCTCTCGTCCTTTCCCCCCCCCCACAGCTATGTTGGTTTCCTGTTCTCTCCGACCATCTTCCACTTCCGTACCGCTTTTCTTCCCCAGTTTCTTACCGTGGCTGTCAACCATAACCAAGTCTTTGGCGTTGTGCATCCATCGTGTTTGCCGACAATGACCAATTGAAGCTTGTGGGAATCCAAGTGGCAGCTTACTACAGTAGTACCTTGTAAAGAGCTGCAAATGACTGTGACATATCGGCAGAGAAAATGAGCTTTAATGTGTGATTCTGTGAGCGAAGAGGAGCAGAGCTGTGATATTGAAACCTACAATGCTGTTAAACCATCTTAATGCCGACTGCCATCCTCATTATTCTGGTCTCTGTTCTCAGCTTGGTTGTTAATGAGCAGCCAAATGCTCTCGCAGATCCCTTTGAGTGCATATGTATGACAATGGCGGCTTATGAAAAAAGAGTTTACCCGTCAGTGGTATCTGCATTAAATAGAAACGTTCCCTCACCATTTACAATGTTAGATTTGTTTGGGCCAGGTGTTTTCTCCCAGTACGTGTGGGATGTATTTTTAACCGCTCGGCAGCGTTCTGTATCTTCATCTTCTCTTCCAACTTGGATTTATTTGTTTGAAGTGTTTTTTTGGAAAGTGCTTTTTTTCCCCCCTCTCACCGTGCTGCACTGTTTTCTTTATGCAAACCTCTCATGGGCGTCAGTTATTTTATTTACAACCAACTCAATAAATTATCATCACATTAATCATCTAGGGTTGACTGCAATTTTTGCTGTTTAATTTTTGTGAGTATGATGTTCTGTGGCTTTCACATTAACCCATGGTTTGATTGAAGTATTAACTATAAAATAAAATCTTGACATACCCCCATCTCAAAACCTGTTGATGCGTAGGACTTATTGATTGTAACCTAAATTCAATAGAGTGTCATGAGTTTTAGTATGATATGACAAGTTTATTATAATAGATTAATAGCTTTATATGCTCATACAGAAAATGACAAATGCTCTCTGCTGTGACACAAAGGTGAACATTCTGCTCTCAATATTTTGCCACAGAAAAATATATAGTTTGCCTTTTTTGGCAGCTAGTTTGGGTTTAGAAAACAACGGCCATGCTTGCATGCATTAAATGTGGAGGCGCATATAGGGTTGGGCATCGATAACAGAGAATCAAGTGGAACTGGGACTTGCCTCCCCGCAGTGACGTAGACAGCTGAGACAGAAAACATAAGCTGAGCTCCAAAAGAGGGCATGCAAATTGGCACGCCCCCTTTTGGAGGGTGAATTTTAGTGCTGATGGCATTTTTACATGCCTACCTATTACAGTGTTTCCCACACCATGTTAATACATGGGCGGGCGAGCCAAGTAAACAGACGCCCACCCAAGAATTTTTTAAATATATATAAATATATATATATTTATATATATATATAAATATATTTATATATTTATTTATATATTTATATATATATTTATATATTTATATATATATTTATATATTTATATATATATTTATATATTTATATATATTTATATTTATATATATATATATATTTATATATATATATTTATATTTATATATATATTTATATATATATATTTATATTTATATATATATATATTTATATATATATATATTTATATATATATATTTATATATATATTTATATTTATATATTTATATATATATTTATATATTTATATATATATTTATATACTTATATATATATATTTATATATTTATATATTTATATATATATATATATATATATATTTATATATATATTTATATATTTATATATATTTATATATATTTATTTATATATTTATATATATTTATATATATTTATTTATATATATATATTTATTTATATATATATATATATATATATATATATATTTATATATATATATATATATATATATATTTATATATATATACACATAACTCCCCCCCAAAAATAACAACCCAAAACGGGGCGCGACTTTAGATACCGCATGTAACGTTAACATTGTGGTAACAATTTTTACTCTGAAAATTCAGTACAATGCATGATATGAAGGGTAAAATAATAAAGAAAAAATTTGCCCCACCCCTGCCGGCGTCCACCCACCCAAGAAGATTTCAAATCTGGGGGAAAAACTGTATTATATTATGATATAAGTGACAATGTTCAGCCCGTCCAAGTGTCCTTTTAAATCATCCCCCCGCTTTCTATAGTGTGATAATAAAGTCACCCTTTAAAATGTAAAATCAGGCGCCTAGTGTGGTACATGAGCTTTGCCGTAGTTAAAACAACAAAAGGCCACTGTGTCTCAGTGAACAAGTATCTGTGTTTGTGTCTTTGTGACTTCAAGCAGAAAAAGACCATGCATTCTTCCTTTTATGCTTTACAAACGTGTTGTAAATAGAGAGCCTTTGTACTTGTAGTTTAGATTTGAAGATTCTTTTGACACACACTTTGTATGAGATTGAGTTCAAAGGTACCGTAGTTGTACTTCATCTTTTTTTGGTCACCCATTACTGAAGTATTTGCTGTTGTGATGGAGGTAAGCAAAACTGATTAAGTGAAAAGTTAATTTGCCAATTGCAGATAACAGTTTTAAAATCATTTTCTATAATTGTTCTATTGCTACTTTTGAGAGCCGGACGTTATGTGACGTGTTTGTTTACGTCGCCATGATAAAATTACCGTTTATCAGCGGTATGCGGTATTGAGGGATTAAACCAGTCGATCTGACCATTAGAAGGCTTTTGTTTACAGCATCACTCGCGTCTTAATCCTTCCAGTGCTTGCTGGAAAAAGAGCGACTCACTGGAATGCGCCAAGGCAACAACACAATCATCTGCCTCAGAGTGGACACCCAAGGGTCACTTAGACTAGTAGTAGCGCGTAAAAATACATTCAAATACCACAAGTTAAAATGACATTCATTTTCTTCAATAATGGTTGGAAAAAAGCTGAGGAAAGCGGATATTTTTGGTAAGGTGCCCACCATAGCAAAGCATCCTCGGCCTGGCTAGCTTGTCAGTGTCCTCCGTGTAAAAAAAAAATACCCCCAAAGTCTTCATTTTGAAGCTCAATCAGACACTTAAAAAACACAACACACCGGCGAGGAGCGGGCGAAACAAGCGCCCCTCCACCTGCTTACTAGAAGCCGGCCTGGTGGATTCACTGAGGCGGACGACTCCCACCACTCACAGGGTCACCGGTGGGGGCATCGAATAGCAATGCGGTGAAATTAGCGCCACGTTTTTTATTGTGCCAAAATGGCGTTGTTTACATTTGACGCAGTGCATTGTGGGATGCGTGATGTCACTGTCCGGCACTCTTCACCTCACACTGCATTTAACTGCACGATGCTCGACCTTTGTGCTCAGTTTGACAATGTCCCAACACATACACTTTAATAGGCTTAATGCAGCCTCAGAGAAATTGGAAAGCTTAAGGCTGTATTGTAAAGCTTGTGATTTGGGGTACTTCTTGGATGCCTTCCCTCCAACAGTGGCATTGAACGAAAAAGCCTTAACTAGGTGGGTGATATGGGCCTTAACTCGCTCACACTGACATTTGCTCCTTGTCCATGAGTTGAGCATTGTGTGTGTGACCAGGATGGAGTCCTGTGAGTGGAAAATGTGAGGAATGGCTCAGAAAGACAGTGCTGGTGCACAGCCAAAACAGACTGTGGAGTGGAACACTGAGAAAGTTGGCTGCTGGCACCCTGCTCAGGGAAAGGACAAGTGTTAACGTTCACATGCCGTATACTATCTATGACACTCACTACTGTGTAGCCTGAGGTACAGCTTCCATTACAACACACATAAATATCATGCTCTTTATTGAAAGACTTGTGACACTTCACCTAAAAATTTCAAATTTGAAAAAAATTATCTTACTTCTGGGTGGCACGGTGACCGACTGGTTAGCACATCTGCCTCACAATTCAGAGGTCGTGGGTTCGATCCTGGCCTCCCTGTGTGGAGTTTGCATGTTCTCCCCGTGCCGGCGTGGGTTTTCTCCGGGTACTCCGGTTTCCTCCCACATTCCAAAAACATGCATGGCAGGTTGATTGGACACTCTAAATTGCCCTTTGAGTAATTCAAAGTAAAGTTCACAAACAGTAAAAAAGTTCATGAAATTAAGGAACAGAGAAGTTCATGTGATTTGTCCAAAAATAACTAACTTTTTTTTTTTTTTTTTAGAAACAGAATCGAATCAAAGAACTGGAATCAAAAGGAATTTGGAATTCAAAAGATGCCCAACCCTAATTGCTAATGACTGTTTCTCTGAGTAAAGATCTCCTTAGATGTCCCGTTTTAGCATTTTGAAAATTTTTATCAAATAGACAGAATTACACGACGGGCTCAGTATGTGTGAGGATGTTGAAAATGTTGTTGTGTAAAAGTAGTTAGGCCCTTGAGTTGCCCCTGAATTTGAATCCCTCTTTTTACTGAGACATGTTTGACAACCTTCAATTCTAGCTAGGGAATAGTTTGGGGAAGAAAGAGCAATTTTTGTTCTAGTTTGACTGCCTTACGACGTGAAGCAAGCTCTATGGAAGAATACTTGGTTGGGCTTGACGTTTATCGAAAGAAGTTGATTGCAACCATGTCAACTAGCTTTGTGATTGATTACAACAAAAATTGCAGGCCTTGGTGACCTCTGACCTCACAAATGCTCTTCTGGATTATTGGGTAAAAAGTCCCACAGACACATTCCAAAAAGTTAAGTGCTACTAAGGAGTGGAAGCAGTTGTAGCAACAAAATGTTTCAAATTCTATTTTGTGTTCCATTTACACATTCTATATTAGCAATGTGTCCCGATACTTTTGTATTTAAACTACAAATTACATGACATCTGTTTTCATTTGCTGCAACTGGCTTCTAAGGATAGTCAAGGACGTTACAGTTGCATTCGACTTATTCAGCCCTTCAGGAGTCACTTAGGCAGGCCTTTGGTCACTGCCCGAGAAAAACAAAGCTATTAGAAATGGAAGCACATTTGGCCTCCAGCAACAAACATGCTGCAGGAAGTTTTCCTCCAGTTGAGACCTGGAAGGGCATCTGAGCTCTCCCTGAACTGCCTTGGCCCTGAGTGACAGTGGGGTTAGAGTCCCTTTGTGGAGTCTGACGAGGCAATACATCACGCAGCTAGTACTCGCTTGATAGGAAGCTAAAGACAACTGGAGGACATTGAGGGTAGGGCAGGAAAGATGGCTACTAAAATCACAACAAGACCAGCCAGGAAGTGGACACTTTCGCTCCGTTTCCTGTTAGGAAGGACACTGAGAGTTGTGGTGAGAACGTCAACAACTCATATTTGAGTTTTTGTGTGGACACAAATGTAAATTACTGCAGCAGATTGAGGGGTTTTGACTTGGTATAGTATTAAACACAAAATGTATATTGAAAATACGCAACAGCTGCCAAATCATGAAATGTCAGTTCATTGCATCCCACTGTTAGAAATTGAGAATATTCCAGGATTAAAGGGCACAACGTAGAAGCTATTTTTCAAACCAAAGTATTATTGTTATTCATGAAAAAAGACAAACAACCTTTAGGGATGGGGGTTTGGTGTATGCGTGCATGTTTCTGGGCAGCTCACAATAAAATTAGTCATCCGGGTGAATCTTTGAAGCAGAGACTCAAGTTCACATTGCTGTGTTCATCCTGATGCATTTAATGTCTGCAGCCCATGCATAGTTGCTAAAATATTGCTTTTTTTATTTTTTGTTTGTTTTGTTTGTTTATTCATTCTCATGCTCACTAGGCCCCTGCACATATTTGCATGACACTATTGTCACTCGAGTTCTCTACAGTACATTTTACCCAAATGGGAGAGCAGGGCTGTTTGGCAACCCTTGCTGACGTGTTAAGAATAACATTTCCCAAGTGAGCATTGTGCTGCGTTGTATTCGGCGATGTGCTAAGCGACCATGCCCCAGTACAGGGGCATGAGTGCTTTGAGTAGAAGAGGATTGTGGGTATGATGTCTGTTTCTCGGAATATTTGATGGTCCTGCTGAGTCTCCAGAGCTTTTTTGAGCTTTCACAACCTTGATTTATGATCTAGCCCAAATAACTTGATCCACTGATCTAATGCGACAATTAGTAATGTATGCCTTGGGCCTGGCGTACATTCATCACAAAGTAATCTTGATTAGCAGCTCAAGTTCCTGCCTCAGCACATTAATTTCCTAATTGGATTAACTATACTGAGAAAAAAAAAAGAAAAAGATAGTTGAATTTGCTCAATTTTATTTCGTCAAGTGGTTGCACGAAATAAAATCAAATGAATCCAGATTTTTTTTAAGAAGACTATACATATACTTGAGCTTATGCCGGCCCCCACTGTATCCACATATGTTTGTAAAGTAGATGTATAGTCTGCTTAAAAAATCTGGATTCATTTGATTTTATTTCGTGCAACCACTTGACAAAATAAAAGTGAGTAAATAATGCACAGGATCTTTTTCAGTGCAGAGCTTCAATTTAGGTTAAAATAGCTATTCCACTTCTTACTAATGACCCCGATAACTATAATCATTGGTCAAATGTCACATCTTCACAGCCTCACATCCTTGACAGTTCCACAAAATCCTTATCCTTACCCTTCTAAATGATTAGAGATTCCAGAGTATTTTTCTTCTTCATTTGAAAAAGGTAACAGTATTGTTTAGGGGTGTAACGGTACGCTAAATCACATTTCGATTCAGTTCGAAACTTCAGTTCGGTACATTTTCGGTACAAAAAAAAACAGGGTTTTTTTTTGTTTTTGTTTTTTTTAATATGTTTATTTTGAAAAGATGACAAGTAAATTTTTTTTTTTTTTTTTTGGGGGGGGGATAAAAGCGAACCATTCAGGTGGCATTCTAAGAAATTACACCAGAATAAAAAATACACTAACAATAAAGAACTCTTAATTTTGTAAATTATTAAGACACTGAAATCTTTAAACACTCAGCAGCAACAGCATATGACACATCTAAGTATTCAAGTTAAAGACAAGTTGTCATACATATACACTTTTTGTGATGAAAAAAAATACATACAATAACAGTTACAATTATTGCTAACTGTATTAAAACTCTTTTTGTAATGAAATACGGTAACTTTAAAGTCTTTATGAAATTATTTACACTTTTTATGTTAGACGTGTTACCTGCAACATAGCCGCCAATCTCATGTAGCAATGTCGGCACACAACTTTAGGAATTATACACGTACCTTTCCCCATCGTCGATTTTAACAAGAAAGCAAGGATGTTCCCAAACAGGAGACCGCAGTGTACGGGGGGACCTTCGAGCTCTGGCCTGTTTGCGTATGCCATTATAATGCCATTTATCCATGCATTTATGATTTATCACGGCTTCTGGCGTCCTGGCTCCTCTTTAGTGCCGCCGCCCTCCTCTCCCGCGTGCAACAGTCAATAGCGCCCGTGCGTAAGCTCGGGCTAATAAGTGGACCGAACTGAACATGCCATACCGAAACGTATGAATACACCCACGTGTACCGTTACACCCCTAGTATTGTTCATGCACATTTTTTTGCTGTTGTTGTTGGAAGTATACTGTGTATTCAGCAATAATTCAGTAAATAATGCATGATAAAATTTAGGCAGATGCAGGAGGCGGGCATTCATGTAGGTTTATACTTATCCACACTCAAATTGTTTTGGCCTTGACAGAGATTTGCACTCCGTTAAGTGTCCTCGTAGTTCAAATTGGGACTATCATAATGTTCCTCTTCGATCCCGTCTTGTCTTTTCAGGCACCATGAGACCAGTGCAGAGGAACTTCTACGAACCGTCCTCTGCCCCGGGCAAAGGCGTGGTGTGGGAGTGGGAGAACGACAACGGCTCATGGACGCCGTATGACATGGAGATCTGCGTGACCATCCAGAATGCCTACGAGAAGCAGCACCCGTGGCTGGATCTGACCTCCCTCGGCTTCTGTTACCTCATCAACTTCAACAGCATGTCACAAACCAACAAGCAGAGCCAGCGCAAACGGCGCCTTCGGAGACGTATGGATCTTGCTTACCCACTCATCATGGGTTCCATCCCCAAGTCGCAGTCTTGGCCTGTGGGAGCCAGCTCCGGCCAGCCCTGCTCCTGCCAGCAGTGTATCCTGGTCAACAGTACGAGAGCCGCATCGAATGCAATCCTTGCCTCTCAGCGACGGAAGCTCCATGGAGGGGCCTCAGGCAATACGGGTGCCACTGGAACCCTGACGGCGGTGCGGCAGAGCAATACCTTTGCTGGAACCTCTCTTTGGTCTCCAACCTCATCCGCCACCAATAATGTCAGTATAGGAGGCGGGCAAGCCAAAGGTGAACAGGTGCAGGTGCCATTGTCCCCAGCCAACTTTCCCGTGATGTCATCCCAGGGTCACAACACACTTGCAATCAATGGACAGAACAACTTGAACCGACCAGGCACTCAGCGCATCTCTATGGCCAGTCCAAGAGGAACCATTCCACCAGGGTAATGAGCCGAGTCTTTTATTTTCTAACTGTAACTTGTCATTGGGTTTCTCAATATTGTTAAGGTTAATATGCTGATGAGTGTTTCTGCAGAAATGCTCTCAAGTCCAACTGGAAAAGCCTCCCATGTGTGTATCTGACATGGTTGCTGCTCAATAATTAGCTTATGTTGGCCCCCCAGGAATGAACTACTGCATCTTTTTCTCTTGCTTCTTCTTATGACTCGCGCGTTATCACACGGTGCCGTTGTAACTTGTGGAAGAATGTGATTTCATCATCTTCCTGGTTTCATTAGCTGTGTGTGTGTGGGTGTGTCTGTGTGTGGGTGTGGGGGTGTGTGTGGGTGTGGGGGTGTGTGTGTGGCGGGGGGGGGGGGGTATGGGTGTGGGGGTGTGTGATGAGTGGTTTGAGCAAGAGAGTCAGGTTGTGGCCTAGCTGTGGGGACCTTTTAGCCATGGAAGTCAGGCTCCACAGGGGAAAAAAATGAATAATAGATCATGGAGAATTAGGGCTTGCGCAAAGTGGTTTGACTTCAATGGAAAATAACTTTTGAGGAATTTTTGTTTTTCTAGTATTATCACTGATTCTGCAGTCCCAACCCATTTTTTACTTTTCTTTTTTTTTTAACTAAAATGAAAACCCGCTCTTGGTCTAATTTCATTCTACTTTGTCCTATCCCCTCATTGGGAGAGAGAGACATTTGTCACAGAGAAGCACATAACTTTTAGCTGACTTTTTGTGTGTCACTGAAAGGCCACAGTATTTACTCAATAGCAAATACATTTTCTTTTCTCATCTGTACATGAATGTGTACAAAGGTGAAAGATTTTAAAAATTCAATGAAATCACTGGTGTGTGGGGGCTTTCTCACCAGGCACTTTTTTGGAGACTGAGAAGGAAATCTGCCGAAGAGGCTGGGGTGAGACAAAGTACAAAAATTCTCAGGCGAGTGGCTCAACATACAGGATGCACGTGGTTTACATACCCTCAGCAGCTCGCTCACTCACTCACGTGTGCACAAACAAAAGCCTCTCGCACATGCTCACTTGTGGGAGGCAAACGGACACCAGGAATCTCAACAGAATGTGAGACATCAGATTTTTGCACACAGCAGAATATAGAAACCGATACTTGGCACCATGTGGTTTGTTTTTGTTGCTGCTCTTTCACAGTTGCATCAGATTATGTTGTTTTCAGCACATCCTTCCTTTTTTAATGAAAACTTGCTTATAAGGGCTCCTGCATAAAAAATAAACAAAACAAATTCAAAGACAAATATTAGCCGTTTCACCATCTGCTCGCTCGTGTCAACAAATGAATTAGAGTAATGGACGTACAAAGACAAGTAGCTCACCATCTGTCTTTACTTGCTGCTCCAAACAACCTATGCGGATTGTAAAACATGAATTCGACGAGAAGTAGAAAGATTTCCTGGTTGCTTGTAAGGAGTAGGAGTATGGGTTTAAAAAAAAAAAAATCTCATTTTTTTCAGATGACTAATGGTAATTTGACGATATTCTACAAAAAAAATACTGTAAATGTGCACATAAGAATTATGAATAGAAAGCGTTTGCGAACAGCAACTCGTTTTTTATTTTAAATTGCTTCATACATTTGCAAAACATTGTCTAACAATATACTACAGCAATATTTAAAAATGAAGAACTTCAAATTATGTCTAGGCTGTATATCGTCGCCGTCATGTGAAAAGCACTTATCTCCATTTTTTTTCTTTTTCTTATTTTTACATGAATGGTGTTTCCGCGTTACAGACATTGCATTCATATGAAAAATAAAAAAGTTTCTAAAATTGGAGATAAGTGTTTTTCACATCACAGCGACGATATGGTCTTTTCATTGATTTTGGTGAGTATTTGTCACTGAAATGTCTCCAAGCATTCCATAATGACAGATTTTAGTAAGTAGTGGCCTTCCACTGACAACTACAAAAGCCAGCAAAATAACAAAATATTTTATTTGGTATATTTGTACCATGTGTCACTTTGGAATACAGATATGTCATTTGTGGACGGTCCTTAACACAGACTGTAAGGAGAGATACAGCGTCTAAGCGCTGTTACTGCATGTACATATGTAGGGACAACAAATTCAGCCGCCATCTTTTGACAAGAAGACCCAAACTGTCCTACAGGTGATATAGCCGCAAACGTAGTTATGATGCTGACTACAAGTGTAGAGCCTCAATGTTAAATGACATCCTGTCAAGTTTTACTTGTTCGCATAATATTACGGTGATGGTGGCGTTTGTGATGTGTTGCCAACATTTATTTGCTTTGTCAATGGTTCCGTTTGTGTTTGCGCAACTCAGCAAGGGGTTTCTCAATGTGTTGCCTAGCTGTACTTAGCTTTTCTTTAACGTGTTTGTGGAGTCGCAAAGTTTTTCTGGTAATCCGTATAGTTTGTGGTGGAACGGAGTCGATGACGATATATATTGCCCACCCCTAGTTGCTTCACATTACTCTTGATGTAGTGGTCTGTTTGAATTATTTGGGAGACCTCACTCCACCATCTTCAAGGATGGATGGAGTTTCCCTCTAGTGGATAAATTTTCCTAGTCTTTACAGACAGAAGTGTAGCTGCCCTCTGGCCCTGAGCTGACAAGGAAGTAATTAATGAACCTTTATGGACATTATGGAAGTGCAGGCCTCAGTTTATCAGCTAATTGGACAGGGTCAGAAATTAGAGCATATACTGCGTTGCCAGAGAGACTTTCCTTTCATCTACTGCACTGTATACTTTTATGAGCGGTGTCAGAAGTTCCAGGATTGGTCCCCAAAAAATATTTCTAAACCAAACTCCAAAAGTTTTTTTTCCCCCCCCCTCCACCTTCAATGTGGGCTAGATAATCAACCAGCATGTCTACAAAGATATCCTGCGCCACTTGCTTCGCTTCACCTTGACAACATGCCTACTCACAATGCCACAAGAGTAACATCGCTATGCTTGAGCAACCTGTCTTCTCACCCGACCTGGCTGCATGTGATATATTTCTTTCCAAGGGGGTAATCAAGGGCACCCGTTTTGAAGACGCGCACACCATCATAACGGCCACGACGTTGGACCCCCGAGGATCCTAGAAAAAAATCATTTCAAGACTGTATGACACGATGGTAGAGAAATGGAAACTGTGTTAGACTCACAAGGATTAGTTTGAAGGGAAATCAAGATCAATATCATTTTATTTTAGTTTTTATGTTTCTTGCACTTAAGATACTAATATAAGGCTACAAAATGCATCCAGTTGGGAATGAGGGGTTGAACACTGGTCAAGAGAGTGATTTGATTTGGCAGAGTGCAAGAGATGTCAAGGTGGTTGGGTTCATCCTCTTTGACTGAATGGGCTCAAAGAGGTGCGCTCAACCAGATAGAGGAAAGGGCTGTTCTTATTTACTAGAACGACCTGTCCACCACCTTGGCGTTATGGAATGCCTTTTGTGCAGATTATATTATGTAATGGTGAATTAAAAGTTGAAAATGATTCCTGCCCCATTTGATTGAAGCAAATTCAATCAATTGGGTTCCTTCAGCATCTGTAGACTTATTCGGGGACATGTGTTAAACCTCGGCGTGCTCAAGGCTCCGCCAGGATCGACAAACTGACTTCCTGCAGAGGTGCGCATCTAAACTAAAAAGACTGCCAGTGCGCAGTTTTAGAAAATGATGAGCTGCGGTACACTGCTTGCAAGAGGCACTGTGTCCTGACTTTGTATGAATAAACAGCATAGATAAGTGTTTGCTTGCTTGTTGCAGTCACACTCGCAGTTTTTTTTTTTAAAGTCACTAAGCATGCGGCTGTTTTATCACATTGCATATTTATGATGTAATACCCTCTGGAGCTCATTGTGTGATCTTTGCTTCAAGTGGATTGCAATGAAGATGAAAAGCATCCCTAATTAAAGTTGCAAGCTCTCTGCACTGTATGGCAGTACAAAGGTTGGATGTGTCTTGCACTGGGAACAGTAAGACCCTTTTACCCTATTGATAAATTGTGTTTGAATGCTTTTCTCTACAACCTAAATTGTATACCAACTCCTAGTGGAGTTTTGATCCGAGTTTGGCCAAGACTTTGCGTCAGATTCTTTCAGCAAGAATATTTGACTTGTTTTCTAAATGTAAGAAGATGTGATTTTCATTCTATTATTTTAAAGTCCTGGTAATCTAGCACTGTAGATGGGTTAAATGTCTTTTAGTCGTGATCAAACTTTGTGAGGAGAAAAAAGTACTTTCACAGCAGGAGTAAGCTGGACTTTGCTATGCTAAAGTGTGTGAACGGGCAGCCCGTTTTTTTTTTCTGCTGGCACCGAAAGAGACGCACTTGCATCAAAGAAGTCAGTTGATACCGATTTGTGAAACGCTTCCGAGCTGCAAGGCCAAAGACCTCAGGCAACGCCTGGTCAAAGAGCCGAATGATTTAAAGCTTTATTAGCTGACGTTGAGTGGGTGAAGTGAGCAGCACCGCGTTTACACATGAATGCTGCATGTGACTTATGGGATGTCATTTATGGAGCTCTTGTCCATTAATAAAGATACAATAGGATCGCCTGCAGTCACATAATTGAGTTATGGTTGTTTGCTGTGTTAGGGTTAACATGCTGATGAGTGTTTCTGCAAGAGTATCTACTCTTTATTGAGACCTCATATGAATATGATTGTACACATCAAACTTGATCGTTGTTTCTTTCAGTGGTTTTACTAACCTTGAGTTGAGCATTTCTAACAATCTTTATGGTTAGCATTATCATGTGTTGGAGTATTTTTGTTTCAATGCTGTGCAGAATAGGCTTAAATATGTCAAATCAAAACTGTGTCAGCATGGATTAGACCCGTCCATGTGTCAGACATTGTATCACAACATAATGAATACAGGACCTTCTCATTTATTTTGATTTTCTTTCTCTTATAGGGTTCCTGCCCTCCCAGTCAAAAACTTGACTGGGTCTGGTCCAGTGCATCCAGCGCTAGCAGGTTGGATCAGATCAAATGTTTCCTTTGTGGTGAACGTATCATGATACCACTCACGATCCCGATTTTTTTTTTTTTTTTTTCTGTGTGTATTTGTGTTTGTGTGTTGTGTTACATACGCATCAGGTATGACCGGTATCCTGATGTGCGCTGTAGGTCTCCCTGTTTGCCTGACCCGAGCGCCCAAGCCCATTCTGCACCCACCGCACATCACTAAGAGCGATATGAAGCCTGTGCCGGGAGTCAACGGGATGCGACGCAAAACCAAGAAAAAGCACCTGAGGAAAGGTAAGATGGATGCAAGCATGGTAGAAGGACGAAATAGGTGTCAAATCAAATGTCCCGTTTATTACGAAAACTACCTGTGCACTTCCTGCAGTTTGTGCACAACGGAGCATTAACACCTGTGAGGCCCTAATTTTTTATAAACCAGACTTTGACTCCCCTCCCATTAATGTTCCTAAGAATGTTGCAGTGACCCTTTAGTCTCCCTCAAGGCTATTGAAATCGATTTTTGACATGACATGCAGGTTGGCAGCGGTGTAGGCCAGTGGTTTGCATGTGTGCTTCACAGTCCTAAGGTTTTGGGTTTGAATCTTGGCTCTTCTCCGGATACTCTGTCTTACTCACGCTTTCCAAAAACAGGCTTGGTTGGGTACTGTAAGAATTTAAATTGCGCATAGGGGGGGAGTGTGAGAGATAATTTGCCTATATGTGCTCTGAGATTGTGAGCAACTAGTCCAGGAAAATGGATGGATGGACTTGCTAGGAAAAGCAAGGCAGCAGCCAGCTAACTTTTGGACTCATCAGCTGGGCTGTGAGCAGTTTACAGGCCACAGCCGGAATGAAAACGGGTCGATGGAAGCCATGGAAACCTTAGACCTCCCAAGGGAGTCTTTGTCCTAATTGATCAGTGAGGCTTCCAACCCTAGCCTACTCTGCAGTTGTCCTCTTAGTCAGCCCTTTACAGCTCTTAATTGTGCTGCACCACTTGTACTCTTTCACCTTTAATACATCTACCTGGTGAGGTTTTGTTTTTAACCCGTGCCTCTAAGAGAATTGAGCCAAAAGTCTCAGACTGTATATTATCAAGCATGTGCAGGGGGTTTATTCATGCACCAAGGAACAAAACATCACATCTGTATGTGTGTTTTATGTATTTATTTTACAAAGGCCGCGTACAGTGGTTGATCCAATTTAATCGGATACAAGTTGAGACGCCTTAATTGTCACCATAACTGTACCTGTGTTAAAACAAAACATCAGACAATGGGTGTTGTGCAATGCATTGAAAGGAGGCAACATAGTGGTACAGTGTTCATCGCTTTCCGCCTAGCTGAATCAAACAAAGGCATTCAGTGGGGGGGGGGGGAAATGTCCTGTAAAGGCATCAGTGTTCTGCTGCGTGGGTGTGCTCTTAGCCATGCTACACTGGTTGCACACATAAGAGAACTATATATGCAGTAGTTGAATTGTAACTTCTTCAACATGTACTGTGGAACCTCTAAATGTGACCCCGACCCCCGAGGTCATACAATAGGGAGTGAGTGTAACCTAATATTTTAAGGTACAAATATAGTTTACGTTACATCACATGAGACCTCCACATATCTTGCAAGACATCACCAAATTTCACGAGACTTCAGCTTAGAGAACATTTAGATGATCTGTTTTACTTGTTTGTTTTTTTTTTCTTCTGTATTTATTTTGTCACCACAGATGTTTACCAGTGATTGCAACTTACACAGAATATTTTACTGTATATTATTTCTGTTTTGCAGGGAAAACCCCAGAGGACGTTGTCAGGAGATACACCGACAAAATTAAAGTGGCACCAGATGAGGTAAAACACACGCATACACTCACAGACACACGACACAGGTGTGAAGATAGGAAACAAATTCCACAGTTCTGGAGACTGGCGGCTGAAGTGTTATTTGGCTTGCGCAGGACTGTACCATCTGCATGGAGAGGCTGAGCATGGCATCGGGCTATGAAGGCGTCCTGCAGCACAAAGGCATCAAGCCAGAGTTGGTGGGCAAGCTTGGCAAGTGCGGCCATATGTACCATCTGCTGTGCCTGGTGGCCATGTACAACAATGGCAATAAGGTGGGTAAAAGCTTTTGAGCCAGCCGTTGTTATGATGTCACTCTCTAGCCTCGAATTACAAACTCGCTCCGTCTTTCGGCTTGACTGGGCTGCGCGGTACTGGCAGACGATCCAACTCCGCAATTGTTCTACACAGATTGGGATCTCAGAGAGCCTTATCAGATCACTCGTATCCATCTCGAAAGCCCAGGAGTGGGACTTGCAGGAAATCATTATGAATTCAGCTCATTTTGGTGCAGTTGCATGAAATATTAACAGTACCGCTTTTTGCTCATGCAGAAACAGAAAATGCAAGCGCATTCGTTTGTGCAATGAGCGCCACTAAATAAAATTAAAACACACAAATGTTTGGACTTGACACATGGATGTGTCATTTTTCTCCTATATTTGTTGTTGTGCAAAGATTAGGCAATAAATACTCAAATACAAAGATTTGAACAAAGCTACTAATGTGCTTTGTGCAGAACACAAATGAGTCACACAATACAAAGGGATTACATTGGGGGCACTTTTAAAGCATAAAAGCTCTCAAGATGTGTTTTTTTTTTCCCTTGAGTTGAAGGCCTGATGCTGGAGTAGTAAAATGATGGGCTAAATTTCATTTGCTACATGCTGCATGTCAACATCCACAGGTCCCTCTTTATACACAACAATAGAGTCTGATCAAAGGCTTCCTCTTGCTCCGTCATGAATGCTGTATAATCTGCAATGCCTGGCTAATACTTATAATACAGTATATTGAATGGTGGCTATAAAGAGCTCCTATTTTCACGCATAATTTCACTCATTTCTCCCAAGCAGGATGGCAGTCTTCAGTGCCCAACATGCAAGACCATCTATGGGGAGAAAACAGGCACTCAGCCTCCTGGGAAGATGGAATACCACGTCATCCCCCACTGCCTGCCCGGCTACCCAGACTCTAAGACCATTCGCATCGTCTACGACATTCCTGCCGGTGTCCAGGTCGGAATCATCTGACTTTACTGATACCTCTTGCTTTTTATGCTCTGGTCCACCTCCTTTCTTCCCTAAATCGCCAACCTTACTGCGGCTGTTTCATCCGCTTAAGTTTGATGATTCTTGTACCAAGGTGAGCCGTGTAAGTCACTTAGAACAAAAAATCGAAAGGATCGTCAAAGTTTGTCATAAATAGAATCGCCAATCTTTTGACAAATCTATTTACTCATTTTGTAGTTTTGTAGTTTTTGCAGCCTGTTTTCGGAACAATTAGGAGAATCGGAGGCTGCCTATTTGGTCCTAACTCTCCAGTGGTGCTATAAAATGTTGAAATGACCTTTTGAGAGCAGGCTCGGTCTGCCAAAGGCGACAGCACTGCTCAGCTGTCATGTTAGCACAGCAGCCACATGCAAGATGGACACCTCCAGTTCTCATAGTGAAGCCAGTGCACCTTCATCTTTTTCCTCTCCAACCTTCAGTCCACTTCCCCAGTTTTTGCATTGTGCTTACAAATTATTTGCTATTTACAGATGCATGTTGGGATCTTTGAGTTCAGTTTTGTTTTGTTTTGGGTTTTTTTAAACTGTTTGAGTGCCGATGACGTGAAATGCAGTCAATGGGAATGCTAAAGGGGAGCGCCGCCGACGTCAATTGGCATCAACCATGTTTCTTTATAGGAACAGTCGGAGAAAAGTCTGGGCCGACTGCATTTAACATTTAATCACATTAACTATGGACATCAGATTGCAGCATTGGGTCTGTTTTGAATGAGATCAATGTCTAAAACATTGCAGACCCTTGCAAATGTGACCGTTACAAGCAGCTTGTGATTGAACAAAGTGTTTGTTACGTTAAATCTACTACAAAGAGTGTCACAAAAGAGAGCAAAGATGGCAGAAATTGTTGAAATTTGGAAGTAGAAGCGATGATGTAATGTACACGCACACGCTACTAAATACTACTCCGCATCAGTAGATTTTGCCAGTCCGTCATTCGCCAGCGGCCGGGCCACTCGTCCGTCATCGTCAGTCGTTCATTTTTTCTTCCCGATCAAATGGCTCCCGATTCCAGCCGCGGGGCAATGTCAGTCCAGTCAATTTTTTGTTTCCTGTCTGCAGATTCGTCACAAACAATTGTTCCCTTCACTGTTTGATTCTTCAATAAACATACAAAACAAAACGTCAAGTTTACAACTCCTGACTTGCTGCAAGAAATTGCTGTTCCTCAATTGCAATTTCAATGTGCTGTATGTAGCTTGTGACAAATTTGCAGAAAGGAAACTGCTGAGATGAACTGTGCTTATGCATATGAGCACATTGTTGCAGAGAGCGGCAATGTTAAACATTGCTCTATTGCATCTATCGTTGTGAGCAAACAATTCCATTGCAAATGGGAAAAAAAACTACATGTATCTTTCAGACCAATGAGCACCCCAACCCTGGGAAGAAGTTCACCGCAAGGGGTTTCCCTCGACAGTGTTACCTGCCTGACAACGAGAAGGGCAGGAAGGTGAGCCAAGCCACAAAACGTATCCGTGTGTGGATTTCAAACATGCTGGAGAATTGTGTTTTGGTCAGAACAAGTCCTCCGTCCACCATAACAACACAGACTTGAAATCTGACATCGCGGATAGCCGATGTTTTACAGCCCAAATGTATCATTCCACATTTGTGTGGTAATTAAAAACAAAGATTATGAACCGCTGACACCACGCCCTCTGTACCCCGCAGGTTCTCAAGCTGCTGATCACAGCCTGGGACCGGCGCCTCATCTTCACCATCGGCACTTCCAGTACCACGGGCGAGTCTGACACGGTGGTGTGGAACGAGATCCACCACAAGACCGAATTTGGCTCCAACCTGACGGGCCACGGCTACCCTGACCCAAACTACTTGGACAACGTCCTGACGGAGCTGTCGGCCCAGGGAGTGGGCGAGGACAACCTGAAGGACTGAGAGGCCTCCCTCCCGAGCTGGCAGGCGCCAACACCCCCCATAATGTGTTGTCGTCTCCTAGGAAACGGTAATGCCGGACGAGCGCTCATCGTGCAGCGCGCTACTCTTTACTCCCCCCGATTGAGACCCCGAAGACGTGTGGTGGCAAGGCAAGAGCGACAGAAACAAAACGATTGTTGTGATCTTTTTGTTTTTATTTTGCTTATCTTTTGCAGTACGCCCGGAGCATGTATGCGTCCTCAGAGACTTGAGGCACATGCTCCGTGTCTGTGCTGCTGCCAGCAAATGTGTCACTGACCTCTTTTTCTTCGAGTCAAAGTGAAGCATCTGCACTTGTAGCGCGACAAGAAGGCGAGACGAGGCCGCATTGCGTGGCCCCATCAAGGCTGCGTAATGAATGTTGAGGCAATTGCTGCAAGAATAAGATGTGGTGCCAATGAAGCTTATCTCACTTGATAAGACGCAGTATAAAGAAATATATCCATACATATGATTTTTATGAAGGATTTGCTTCTCCTTTGTTTACTTAAGAAAATCAAATATTGTAAGACATGGTGAGACTTTTGTGTGATTTTAGAAGTGTGCCCCATCACTGAAGCAAGGGCTAAAGAAAGTGCGTTTTGTCGTATTTGAATAGATTCCAGTGATCGGAGAGCTATTAAGTATTTTCTACTAGGCATATGTTACGTTGTCAACTTTGTGAGTTGCCGATGAAAGGGGCAGTGAAATACCCTCGCAGACATTTGGATCCTTGCTACGAGATGTTGGAGCGCGCCAATGCTACATTCCAAGGTTGACCTCATTTGTTTTGTTGACACTCTGGTAACGCTGACCTCTGTGAACACGAAGCCCCATGCTAGTATGCTCTCAATTGGAGGAAAATGTGGCCTTGGGTCTATCCATCATGCTGCCACGCAAGAGGGGGGAGCGTGTGACTGCATGCACTGAGGTCCTAAAAGGTGTCGGCGTTTTCCCGAGGAGATCCGTCTTGTGATTCTCAACTCTCCCGTGAGGTTTTTTGCTCGAACACGTTGCGCCGGGCACTGCTTTCCTTCTGTGGGGAGCATTTAGACCGGTTCTTTTCTTGATTCATGTTCTTTTCATGAGCAGCAGACATCCTTCCAGGAAATGTGCAAATGATGCTTTTTTTCGCAGCAGCAGAGGCATCACAATTATTTCGGTTTTCTTCTCTGCAAGTTTTCCGCTTTCCCTCGAAGATGTTATGCCTAAGAGCTAAAGACTTTTTGAAGATCCTTGCTGGGGATCTTCTTGTTTTTTTTTTTTTCTCGAAGATGAAAGCGAGGTCAGTGCTGACTTTTCACAAAAGCATCTGATTAAATTTAATGAGGTGGGATGTTGATGTAAAGTTGTTGTGGGGCTCATTTCGGAGCAAATCACAGTCTTCCACAGCAATTTCAGGCAGCGGCTCCGCTTCTGTGTTTGTTTTTTACAGTCTTAAATGACATAAGCATTTTTTTTCAGAGCCATCTTACAGTGCTTTGGGAAAAAATGATTTGCAAAGTTGATAAACCCTACAATTCAAACTCAGTTTGATTGTATGGTTGGTTTATTTTTATACCTTAAAACATTCAGTTACCCATGAACATAGCTATACAAAAGCAGATGTCAACATAATACATAAAATCTGACAATTATGTCAGTTTGTCAGGGACTGTTTAATTATGTATGACATGTTAATGGACGTCTAATATAATAGGTAGTGTTAGTGTATGCTACTGTCCGTACCTTCATGTGGAACGTGTGTAGTTGACTTGAATAAATATAGTCAATATATCTATCATTAGTGGGGGGGGGCCTAAACAGCATGAGCGTTGTCATTCTCCCCTTAGGGTCATTTCTACTGATGAAGTCGACTTTTTAGTTCACCTTCAGTCAAATGCAAGCAAACAAATGGGTCCAAATTGGCTGCTGATATTTTCACTCTTCAATTAATGAACAGAAGACAGATAAGTGGAATTAGAATTTTTTTTTTAAAAGGCCCCTGAAAACCTATTTTTTTGTGATGTAATGTTGCTTTGTATTGTGTGATATATGCAAATGACCAATGTGTTAACTGCTGCTGGAGCGGCAGACCTGCAGCTGCTTCTGGTCCCTCCAAAATCAATATAGGCTGTTGGCAGCTTTTCAACCACAGCCAGCCAGGCGAAATGTGCATGATATGTGAGCGAGCAGAGTGTCAGTGACTATTGCGTTTACTAACGTGGCATTAGCGTGGCTGGAGGTCGCCTTGAAGGGCAGCAAGCCGACAGTGCGTTCTGATGGTTTTGAAGTTTTTTTCCTCTCTTACGCAAAAACAGCATTTTCTCTCGGGGGTGATGCACCATTGGGAAAACTTATCCGCCCCTTTGCTGCAGTTCAAACGTATAGTTTTACTAATAGTTATGTGACCATGGTAAGGATGTCCATCACTTTCATAGAGGTTTATTGCTTTTGCGCTCTTTACGTAGCAGATCTCAACTAATCATCAAACGTTCAGGGATTATTATTTCACGTCTAAGGGAGAACCCTACTCATTTTAAATTATACCCCTCCATTTCTACACCCGATAGCTTTTGAGTTGAACACATCTTTCAAAGGCATGAAGAAAAATTTTTTTTTTTTTTTTTTTTTTTTCCTTCTAGTTTCCTTGGATAGCCTTCTGTCACTCTCGGTGTTCTCCTCGGGCCTCATTCACACTGGATGACAGCTCTTGTCTTTATATGCAAAAATGTATCTGTCTAAATGTCTGTCTAAACAAACCTTTTCTAGCTAAAATGATCAGCTTCATATCAGATTTTTAGCCTACAAAGAAGTTGCATGTAAGCAATTGCTGCATGAAATATTTTTTCATTAGTTCACCTAAAGATGTTTTATGAAAGATACTTTTTCAGGGGCTTTAAAAATATTTGTTGGGTTTTTCCCCATCCAATTGGGTACCTGACTACAGTCAAGTTAAAGTGTTCAGTTAACCGAACATGCATGTTTTTGGAATATACGCTGTGAGGCAGATACAATGGTTCATTTTATTGCAGTTTCAACTTGTGCTGTTATTTCGGCTGTCTATTTTTCTGTCGCCCTCCACAAGGCAAAATAAATTGAGTGTTCATTGTTTGGACCTCCTTTCACTTTTGGAGGCCTTAGCAAGTCAGAACTATCAGGGAAATGTCCACATTGAGTGAAGTTTAATGAAGTAGAGAAGTCTAAATGTTAACTTCTTGAACATTTCGTCGGCCCTTTAGACTTTCAGGTGTGTACAGACTTCTGTGGAAAGGAAACATGCGACGTGATTTGGTATGCCAGATCGACAGCGAGATCTTGTTTATGCAATTTCCTATTTTTGAGATGTAGAACCTGATTTGTAGCAAGGACAGTGGTTTTGGGGTTAGTAGTTGTTTTGTTTGTGGGGTGCCTCACTCTTGTCTATAACAAAAGCTGGCATATACATATTGGAAAACATATATTTTTGATGTATTTTCTGATTAACGATTGTCTTTGCGATAACTATAACATGACCTTTTCCATTTGATTCCAAGTGGGGGAGTTACGACGTATCATTCTGCAAGATGTAGTATTTACTACTGTAATCAAGTCATAAATGTTCAATGCTTATTGTACATCTCTTTCAAATATCCCTTAAACATTTAGCGTGACTATACTGTCTGTTGGTATCTCTTTGTCTCTTTGAGTGTGCGTCTTGTAACACCAAATCATAGGCCCGCGTCGTCCTTTAAAGAGGCGGTCATGTTCGGCCTGAGATGCATGTGAGCTCCTTTAATGGCAATGCATATGAAGTCATCACAAGCTCCTCTTTAGGAAGGTCAACCAGATTGTTTAGCCATTTTAGCACTTCTCTGCATCTTGCCCCAGAACATTTTCATTTTACACAAGTGAAGGAGAGATGGTGGCGTTGGGCCGATTCTCCACTTTTCAGATATTTGCAACATGGTTCATGTTTAAATTGACATTTTCAATTCCTGATTTTGTGGTTCGACATGTCATCAATTGGGTAGTGTCAACATGTTTCTTGTTCGCAAAGATCACACCGAAATGAGCTTAAAGAGACAGAGACTATGATTTAACTATAAAGGGCTTTTTAATCAATAATTGGTCTTTATTGAATCGTGTTGATCTTGTTGCATGTATGTGTCTTTCTTGTGGACAAATATGGAAAAATAAATGTGCCCTCAGTGGGGGTGGTTTTGTTTCACCTTTGTTATCTTGGCCTTCATTTTAGCATTTATTTTATTGTGCGTCCTATTTATGTTTAGAATTATTTTCTGCAGCTCATGATGTCGATTTGAATGCGCTTTACTGGCCATTTGGAGCCTCCGGCAACTGAACTGTGTGGATGCTGAGGCCGGTGTGTGCTAAAGGGCGTGTTGGGACGGCAGTGTCAACCGTGACGACCCTGGCCCCTTCCCTCCAGCACTGACCCAGTAGCTCCCTGTCATTGGTCACATGTCCTGCCTAATCGGAGGAAGAGCCGGGAGACTGCTGCGTAGTGCAGGTAGGTCAGCTCTCATTAGCATTTAAATAAGGCACGGAGCAGCAGTGGATGCAAACATTAAAGGTAATTTAAAAAGACTATTGTTGTATCGTCATTCTTTTGTATTTAGGCCTTTTGTATGTTGAAGTTAACACTTAAGTTTTCTGCAAAGATCGATGCTGCTTCAACTCTCCCATCAAACTGTGTGCAAATGTCATTTAAACTGAAAAGGGGTATTCTGACTTGATGGACGTTTTGAGCCAAGTCATCAGTAATTGTGATGTATTCGGTTTCGGGAGATGAATCTTAAAGAATCAAGAAAGCGCCACAAAACAGGCCAAATGGTTGTCCCCATCACTTGATTGTGCACAGTCTGTTAACTTTAATGGAAATATTGTGATATACATACATAATCCCACTTAAGAAATAAGAAATATTGTTTTCTAATGAATGAGTGTTGTGATTTCACAGTCCACTTGAAGCACAATGAGGTTTCCAAATAAAAGGGTTTTTTGGTTTATGTTCACTGTGGTTTTCTAATTGGATTATTGTGATGTGATAACTGTGAAAGCAATAATAACTTGGACTGCAGAAATACCACAACATGGAAACTAAACATTGATTGTCCTTTTTGCAACAGTCACTATTCTAAAGAACCCCTAAACCCCGCCCCCCCCCCCCCCCCCCCCCCCGAAAAACACACACACAAGCTCTTCTTCCAATAACATACTTAACCTGTGCCCAAATCTAAAGAGCAGTATCAAAAATGATCAGATCTATTATGGAAAATGTGTGATATTACATTTACAAATGTAAAATTGATCCAAACACCAACCCCCCAATTGTTTTGGTCTTAATATGTTAGCATTTTGCACACATGACACTTTAAATTGCCAATATCAGTGGCACCTCAAAAATATAAATTGTAAACTACTTGTAAACTAAAAAAGAATGTGGCCCCATTTATACTGCATATGATCGGCTAGGTGGCTGGATGTAATATGTAATAGCCAGGTAAATATTACCCATATAAATGAAAGGTTGCCGTAATGGATCGTCAGCTGCAAGTACAAAACATTTGATTTGAATGTTGACAGCACCAAACAAAAGCACACTGCTTTGTCATAAAGGGCCCTAAGCAACAATTACAATGCATTTTACTTTGTTGACCTGTAAAGGCACAACTTATCGTGTGGCACATCCATACAATGTTTGTCATAATCATGATGTCACTGCAGCCATGGTCACATTGAATTGAGACGCCAACATTTATGCACAAAAGCAATAATGAATCACACCACTTACGCAAAGTTAACTTAAGCACATTATAGAAGCAGCTTTTGCATAAAAATGTGTGACCTAGTGTCCTGTTCAGTATGTCAAAATATAAAGGACCCACACACATTCAGCCACGAGAGGATGCAAGGCATGCGACAAAAAATATCAAGTCCGATCATGCTCCCCTTATTGTCAAGTGTCATAAATTCTCTGCGGCATTGCAGAAGTCGCTGGCACTCACGGAATACAAAGCATGGCCTACATATTGGAAATGCTCTAACAGAGATGGGCCCATTCACCTACTTTTCCTCCATCACGATCTCGAGGGTGACACTCCATCTCACTTGTATTTGAGATGGATTTATTGGGATCCCTGTTAGTCTGGTCTAAGGATTCAGAATGACATTGGTGGAGTCCTCTTCGTCTCTGCCGTGGAAGGTTGCGTGAGCCTGTTCTAGATCCTTGATCACCGTAAGGAGCCGAGTGGCGAGGCTCTGACCCGCCTTTAAGTGGTCCGCTTGACATTCTGCACCTTCTACGGGGGGCAACAGAGATACTTATTAGTTACTTGCTGTTAGTTACTGTAAAACCCGATGATTCCCTCCCACTGTGCTATAGTGCACGATAAGAGATCAGGTGTGCCACAGGAAATGATCCCGATTCACTTGAAATGGTCTAAAAATGATTGACTACGATGCATCTTTTGTCACCAATCTATGCCAGTGACATATAGTGACAGGCTGAACAATTAAAAGCTCTAACATTCGATGGCAGAAGGTACAATTAACGTGTATGCACCTGTTGCCACTCATACAACAGCATGGTTGTTATGTTTATATAGTGGACTAACTAGTTCACTCACGATTATGAAAGATCAGCTGTCTAACACTCCGTGCGGGTGCTGTTTGACATTGTTGTTGCACACTTCGTGATTAAAACATACAGGATCGACATCAGCTGATTGAATTTATAATACTGAACAAATGTTGTTTTAAGCTGAGTGTATTTTACAAATGTGATGCAAACAAAACATTTCCATTCACTGTGATGCATTGCTCTACGATATTTTCCTGCCACAACTCATGAATCTGTCTTGTGCTGAAAATCAAACAATTACCCAGGAAACTGTAAATAATCCTCCGCTATGCATCATGGGATATATTTGATTATACAGCAAGGATCATTGTTTACAGTTTAAAGATGCATCGTGCTATACAATGAGGATACTATACAAGGGATAGCCTATACTCAAATCGAACAGAACTAAAATGGTATGGGCACTATATAGTGGATTAGGAGTATTTCCAAATATCTGCCTATGAGTATGTCTTCAACTAAACAAGATGTCAATCGAAATAAGTACATCTGTGAGTATCTGCACTGTGAGATTTCTCAAATGAAAAATATGAGCCTTGGCTCAATAAGGGTTAGGAAACACTGGAATAACCCATTGAAACGTTTAAAATAACTTGTGGAGACGAGCTCGTCGTCTACAGTAAAGGTGGAGCCTAACCTGGGTGAATGTCAGAGTTGAGCTCTTCTTTATTGCTGGCCACCTGATCTGCATCCGCCTCTGGAAGATATTTTTTCCTACGGGCACATCAATCAGTACATCATAAGCGTTCCCTTGGAAGATTAATTACTGCTCAAACAGAAGAGGTAGTTGGAGTGTGCAACACAGGCCTCCAGTGTCCATGTTGTGAATTGCAACCAGGCTGAGGCTGTCATTTTTATTTTTTAAAACCTATACTTTGTCTCATCCCTCATGGTAATATTCAACTTTCACTTTTCCGTGTATTTTGTTTGTTTTTTTTTTGGTCCGCTAAGGTCTCAAAACATGACTTCCAGGTGGCAAAGCACCAGATCTTCGAGAAGAGATACTGTCCACCACTGACCTGAGTTTGTCTCTTCCCTGGAGAAACTGCTTGTAAATAGTCTGGGTTTCTACATCGGGATCAAGAGGGTCACTCCAGTCCCCCAGAGTCACAGCGGAGTGGGTTCGACTGCAGCCTGGAACTGTGAACCAAGCACTTAGTTAAACACTCAATGCGTTTCTACTCGGAACTGCTCCGGCTGAATCATATCGTTTTGATATACTGAGACACGATGGCAAATTGGTTAGCCTGTTTGAGATTTGGGGTTCGAACTTCAGCTCTTGCCTACGTGAGTGGAGATGTTCTCCCTGTGCTGATGTCCCGCATTCCAAAAATATGCATGTCATGTTCATTGAACACTAAATTATTTGTAGCTGTAAATGAGTGACTGAGTGTGATAGGTTGTTTGTCAATATGTGCCCTGTAGTTGTCTGGCGAGCAATCCAGGTTGTATGCCGCCTCCTAGCCAAAGTCATCTGGGATAGGCTCCACCCTTGAGCCTTGAGGACAAGCACTATAGAAAAGGATGGATTCATGTTAGACAACTTTGTGCAAGCAGTTTGGGGTAGGCCCTTTTCTCTCTTTGTAAACAATTGGTTTGAAAGAACCCGAGACCCTGACCTCAACCACTATTCACAGGGAATGTGAGCCAGGCCCACATGTCCAACATCCATCCGACGAGCCAGCTGACCTTAGACGAGGGGCGGAGTACACCTTGGACTGCTTACCAGTGAACCAACAACCATTTAGATGCACACATTCAATGTAGAGTCTTCCAATTGTAGGTTTTGGAATATGTGAGGAAGCCAGAGGATCCACGATTCAAAACCTTTTGACTGACACAAACCTACTAACCAAAAGCTCCACCATGTCGCTTCTTGTCCAACATGACACGGGCAAAAACCCCCACAAACACAATTGATCAATATTAATTTCTTGTAAGTGAAAAACAGAGGTCCCCCAGTATATCAGAAGGAACGGGTGGCTTATACACAGCGCAAAATTTCTTCCTGTAAGCTCACTGTCAGGTATGTAAATAAGATTGTTCAACTGCATTGAGTGCGCACAGCATTGGAAGGAAATACGGAAGGGTTACCTGTGCGCTCCACCTGCAGGCAACACGTCCACTTGCCCCCGCGATGTGTCCCTGGGTGGAAGGAAGGAAGCACTCGCTCATTGTATATGCTGACTTTCCTGATAGCCGACAGCCACTGGTTCAGTTCATTTACATTCTGTGTAGGCAAACATATCAAGTCATAATTGATTAATCATGGTAAATTATGTACAATTATGTGATAGTTTCCCAGACTTTCACCACTTCATTTTTTTCATTGCTGTTTGTTTTGGGGGGTGCTTCCCTTTCTTTTGAGCAGTTCTTAGTTTTGGCTCATTGTTTTGCTGCATGATGAAGGCTCTCCCAGTTTAATTGCATATTTCTTTAAATTACACAGGTCAACAGCAAATTTGAATCAATGATATGCCGCTAAACATATTTTGGACGCCGATTTAAAAACGTCTCTTTTTTTCCAGCACATCAGCTTTTTCAGATATTTTCATATTTTGTTTTAAGTTTGATCTGTAAAAGCCTCCACAATACGGATTTTACCATGTCTCACTCGTGGTTGAACCTAAATCACTGAAAAAAAAAGTCAAAATGAAATAAAAACTAACTATACTGTAATGAAATATCCAAAACTATTACAACCCAGATTCACACATGTGGATAAGTCTTGCGCTTGTATCAAGTACAAACACAGTATTGTATGAGAGGTCAAGCTGTTGTCTTACTAACTACTAGATGGCGTGAGTAATTATTCACCTTGCACTGGATGTACATGGTTTGCAGCTGCCCGTCATTGTCCTGGGTAATAACCTGCATTACATTCTGCTGCTGAAAGGCATTTTCGTCCACCCTCTCCACCGCACACACACAATGGATCGGCATTGAGGAGCGCACCTGCAACGATTGAGCCACAAATCGCAGCACCAATTAAAATGAGCACAGGTGAGCCGATAATGGTGGATTCTGCTTAGTATGTTCAGGTTTGAGTGAAATAAAATACATCACAGTGAATCAACGGGGCAGTTGTAGATGAATGACATTTACTAAAGCGTTTTTCTCAGAGGAATTGTGTGAGGAAAAACACATCCTGACGACGAGGCTAGCATGGCAGCAACGGACACTTTTAAGTGTAAATCAGCCTGTTCTAATTGGAGCTTGGCTCACAGAGACTGGAGAGCTCCAAGATGGAGGAAATGGGCCAGGACATTGTTTCCAATCTGATTTGCAACATTACCATGAATATCCACAACCTTCAATTACGTAACCCTTCGCCTTTATCCCACTCCCACAAAGCAGTGGCTGGCTCAAAGAGAGCTTTCTGCGGCTCTCGTCTCTCTCAGGCCCTGGCTGGTGAATGAGAGGAGGTCATTATCACAAGGTTGGCACCACATGGTAATAACGCTAATGACGGCTTAGATCAACACAAATATATGAGAGCAAGCTGAGGATGTTTTAAGGTGGTTCATCTTGTTCGCAGCCAAGTTGATCACCATCCTATAGCGGCAGCCACTAAAGCTCATTCATCACCAGAAGCCACATATCCTCTTTTAATAGTCAGATGGTTTCATGTGAATTCACTGGTTTTCACACCGGAGAAGGCTGATACGAAACATAATCGAAAATAGTATGAACGGGTTAGACTTGACGGATTTGAAGCTAACAGCAGAGCTAAAAGCAAAACATTTTGTAAGATTTCTAAGGCAGTCGTGGTAATACCTTGGCATTAATAACCCAAGATAATAATTGGAGTATATTACAAGACTTTCATTTGCTGTTGTGACTCAAAACCTCCAAAACGATTTATTATTCATCATTTCATTTGTTTCTTAAGATCTATCCATCGATCCTTATATTTGCTACCGCTTATCAGAGGGCAAAAGCCACCCATGAATGGTGGCCAGGCACATATAGAGAAACAAACGTTTACGCTCTGATTCAAAATTATGGACAATTCAGTCTTCAATTACCCTGTTGTGTATGTTTCGGGGATGTGGGAGGAACCCAAAACACGTGAGACAACCCACACACCACGCAAAGTGTAAACTGTATTTGGATATGCTACATGCAAAGCTCTTGCGACCTGCCTGCCAATCAGGTGTCTTGGCGTAAGAGAGGGTCTCGCTGGTCAACCAGAAGTAGCGCTTCTTGGAGGCAAAGCGGGACAGCAGCTGGGCTCCTTCCGCTTTATGTTTGTGGAGGTATCCTTCTTTGACGATGACCGAGGGGAGGAAAACAGCCCGCTGTGGCATCTCAGATACTGCAGAGGAAAAGAAACACAAAGCCAAGCTTTTGTAAATAATCGTAGGGCATCTGAGCGTTATACCTCCAGGAAGTTTAAATATGCAGTTGGCCACCTTTTGTTGCGACTGTATAACAGCAACACTTTCTGCTAGATGTTGGAGTTTTTGGGGAAATTTTGTTCATTGATCCATAAGAGTATTTGTCACACAGGCTCCGTCCACATCAACAAGGGTACTGTATACTTTGAAAACGTGCTTTTTACTCATTTTTACTTGTTAATTTTGTTTTGTTTTGTACTATTTGGAGGATTTTAAACAGCCAAATAGTGTTCTTTTCACGAGAGTGAGCATTTTATTGATTTTAAAATACACTGAGCATTTTAATGACTTTAACGACTTCCGGACGGCTTCGAGGAAATTCTGGTCCACCATCCGGCGTCTCAGGCGAGGGAAGCATATGGGGTGTTGCTGACCTCAACTTGGGACGTTGTGCGTCGGTGGGGAGAATACTTCGAAGACCTCCTCAATTCCACCGACACGCCTTCCATTTTGGGAACACAGCCTGGAGACTCCGAGGTGGGCTCGCCTATCCCTGGGGTTGAAGTAATCCCGGTGGTCAAAAAAGTCCTCGGTGGCAAAGAGATGAGATCCGCCCGGAGTTCCTATAGGCTCTGGATGTTGTGGGGGTGTCCTGGTTGACACGCCTCTACAACGTCGCGTGGTGATCAGGGACAGTGCCTCTGGATTGGGGGACACGGGGTGGTGGTCCCCCTTTTTAAGAAGGGTACCGGAGGGTGTGTTCCAATTACAGAGGACACTCCTCAGCCTCCCTGGTAACGTCTCTTCAGGAGTGCCGGAGAGGCGGGTCCGTTGGGAGGTCGAATCTCGGATTCAGGAAGAGCAATGCGGTTATTGTCCTGGCCGTAGAACAGTGGAGCAGCTTTACACCGTCGGCAGGGTCCTCGAGGGTCAGAGGGAGTTTGCCCAACCAGTCTACATGTGTTTTGTGGACTTGGAGAAAGCGTTCGACCGTGTCCCTCGGGGAGTTCTCTAGGGGGTGCTTCGTGAGTACGGGGTATCAAGCCCCTAAATACGGTCTGTTCGGTCCCTGTACCAACGATGTTAGAGTTTGGTCCACATATCCGGCAGTAAGTTAGATTCGTTTCCAGTGAGGGTTGGACTCCGTCAAAGCTGCACTTTGAAAGGTCACCGATTCTGTTCATAACTTTTATGGACAGAATTTCTAGGCGCAGCCGAGGCATTGAGGGCATCCGGTTTGGTAGCCTCAGTATTGCATCTCTGCTTTTTGCAGATGATGTGGTGATGTTGGCTTCTTCAAGCCATGATCTCCAACTCTCAGCGGAGCGGTTTGCCGCCGAGTCAGTCGGAAAAGGGTGGACTGCCCTCCTCAGGTCAGGGATGGGATTCTGCCCCAAGTGGAGGAGTTCAAGTATCTTGGGGTCTTGTTCACGAGCGAGGGCAGGATGGAATGAGAGATCGACAGGCGAATCGGTGCAGCGTCTGCTGTGATGCGGACTTAGTATCGGTCTGTCGTGGTGAAGAAGTAGCTGAGCCGATAGGCGCAGCTTCTGATTTACCGATCGATCTACATTCCTACCCTCACCTATGGTCATAAACTGTGGGTCGTGACAGAACGAATAAGATCCCGGACACAAGCGGCTGAGGTGGCTCGAGCATCTGATTAGGATGCCTCCTGGACGACTCCCTGGTGAGGTGTTCCGGGCATGTCCCACCGGCAAGCGGCCCCGAGGACGATCCAGGACACGCTGGAGAGACTATGTCTCCCGGCCTGCCTGGGAACGCATTGGGATTCCTCCGGAAGAACTTCAAGACGTGGCTGGGGAGAGGGAAGTCTGGGCTTCCCTGCTGAAGCTGCTGCCTCAGTGAACCTCGGATAAGCGGTAGATGATGGATGGATGGATGGATGAATGGATGGATGGATGAACATTTTAAAACTACAATTTCTGTTGTAGTTCATCCCAAAAGTGATGTTGAGGCAAGGCTCTGTGTGGGCCAGTCAAGTTCTAAAATAAAAGCACTTGCTCAAGCATGCCTTTATTGACCTTGCATAATTGTGTACTGGGGCACAGTCATGCTGAACAGAAAAGGTCCTACCCCAAACGTCCCAATAAGTTGGAAGCATAGAATTGTCCAAAACGTCTTCATGAATGAAATGAATACCAAGTGTGTCTCAAGGCTTTTGATCAGAAACAAACAACATATTCCTCCAAGTGTTTTCTAATGCCAAAGTGACATAACATTCACCACTGAGTTGATCAATCGGGCAGAAGAGCATCAAATGTCAAACTGACCTTTATGAAAAAAGTGTGGGTGTCATTGTGCAGACGGAAGATGAGACATTATAAAACGAGGGAACTCTTTTCACAGCACTATCCTTGCTGACACATGATGGTCAGAAAGCGGGCCAGTCATGTGTCACTCTGACTCTCTGCCAACTCATTTGTCACGTCAACTCTTTTCTGCGCTCATGAATATTTCACCGCTCGCCTACCGAGCTGTTTAACTAAGTCTGCCATCAGAGGCTACAAAGTCACCCGTGCCTCTTCTGAAACTTTCTTTTGCCCCCTACAATGTACCTTACCTATGTCATGATCTATGTCAATCAATTTGTCCAAGAAGTCCTTGACAGAGGCCACACTGCGCAGGATGATGGGGTGAAGAGGTGACATCCACTGCTCCTTTCCGTGACCCAGTTGGAGGCCCAGGTTCCCCACACTTTGTAATGCCTGACAACAACAAAGACAGTATGTATTCACACTTTCATCACATTTATTTAACAAGCACACACTTGAACAAGCCACTAACAGAACAAGGGCGGTTAGTTACGGACAAGCATGTTTTGGAACGGGGGAGGATGCCGGAGAACCACGACGATGTAACTTCCGTACAAGATCGTCGGAGCCAAGATTCCTACCGGGAACCTCTGAACTGCAGACGTACGAACCACTTTGTCCACTGTGACGCTAACTCAAAGTCACGGATCAAAAATGTCCCTATGGCCACGCATGCTGTGAGGCCTTTTGTCCAGCCTCCACCTGTCCGTGGGAGAGATGGAAGTCCCTGTATACCTCCTCTCTGATGCTGTCTTTGAACATACTCTGCTGGCTGCACAGAGATGTAAAAATAGCCTGTCCCTTTCACAGATGAGGACCCATGGCAACAGCACTCCAGCGCCGTGGACATGAAGACACATTGGAGCAAGGCCCGCCACCCACACCATAAGGGTAGTTAAGGAAGCACACGTGCGGGTATCTTTAAATTAGGGTCATTTAAAAATATAGTGGACTCACACAAAGAATAGGTGTCCTTGTGTTTTGCCATTTGTCCTTTTTCATTTGGAACATGACAGCGAGGCCAACATAAGAGGGGATCATGAAGGTGGTCGTTGTTTTATGCAGTGCCCAGCGTACAGTACATTTCAATATTACCAATGGCATGCAATGAACGAGTGTGTGCGCAGCATAAAGATACATTATCACGTGGCTCCAGACAGCATGTACAGTTACCACCATATGATTTTGTAGTATTTGCATGTTACAAATATTTACTATTTACTGGATTTTATTACTGTGTTAGTGATCAAAAAGGGTGTGTTCCTACTTGTATAAAAGTTTGGGTTACATTGTCACACTTGTAACGGAACTCCATGTAAACTGAGGACCTATGTACTTCACTGTATGTGTACAATGTGTGGTATCGTTCAATTTTGTTTTGTTTTAGCAACTGTTGAATAAAGGACATCAATTATACTGTGATTACATATGATTAACTGCTCTGTGCTGTGCTTTGAGGCCCTCTAGATTTTTTTTCTGGCTGCATGCGTGTGTGTCCAGTGTGTTGTAAATGATACCTTGGCCAGCAGTAACAGAGTCCTGCTTGTACGTGTATCAGCATGCTGGTCCCTCAGCTGGAACAGTTTAGGTGTGAGGATAGCAGGAGCAAAAAAACGCAAGAAAAAAAATCCACTGATGGCGAGATATTTCACATCCTGTTCAACATAAGGCGAAGATGACAAGCGTTATTAAAACTGCAAAATGATCTATGCTAAACGTGTAAGCTGCGACATACGGTCGATAATATTTCACACCTTTTCTTTATGTGCACACTGACCTCGTTCTCAGGTTCGGCAAACTGCTCTTCCACCCGCTTGTGCAGCTGTTTGAAGGCCACTCTCAAGACAGGAGGACATTGCTCAACCGAGCCAACGATTGATTCAACGATTTTGGTTAAGTAGCTTTGCAGCATCTCCACACTGCTGTCCCGCACCTCTGCCTCCGACACTGCGCCCTTGAACGAAATTCGCCTTCGCAGAGGAAAGGCCACATAACAATGGACTCCACCCAGGTCACATACCGATCAACCAAATTCTTAACGCTCCATTAATCGATGAATCCATTATATCAACGTCTAAATAAATCAGACATGCCTACAATCGCAGTTATAACATGAGAGCATCTTGCTCACAACATTTTATGGAGAAAGGATCGCTGCAATTCGGAATTGGGTTTAGGGTTCCTGCAGAGATTAATAGACATTTTAAAAAATGACAGCATGCTTGGCTAATGCAAGAAGTAGAGGATGTTAGATCCTGGATCTCACTCCCTGTCATAGATTGACATCTCAGGGGGCACATAGCAGTTGCCAGGCAACAGCCATCCCCCTACTGACGTTCTTTTTATTATTTCATTCTCAGATTCATGTATTCCTTCCTAGGACAAAGGGTAAAGGAAGTGTGCAGCCCCGGAGGCCAGACATGTATTGTGAACTACACACATACAGTACATCTGCACAATTCTGCACATGCTTAATATACGAGATGTGTTTTTCATCTTATCAATAGATGTAATCGGTCAGATTTACCTCGTGTGATTCAGGTCAATTTTACATGGGTCCAGTTCAATGTACTTCTTCTCATCAAAGATGCGGCTGATGATGGGCTTCAACACTTCATGTAAATACAGCATGCCAACAGCCTGACAGCAAACAAGAGCATTGGTTAGAAAAAATAATACATCTATACTTACAGTATAGGAGGAAAGTTTGACCAAATAATTATCTTTGAAAAGCAAGTTACTGAACAACTCAGATGTACATTTTGGAGCAAGAGAGAAAAAACACCAAATGACTCACCTTCATAAACTGCTCCATGGCTTTGGACGCAAGAGAGTTGGAACGAAATAAAGTATTTGGATCAGCTATGGTGGCAAGACAAAAAACAAATGCTATTAGTGGAAACAGAAACACCAGCGCAGATAATGAAGAGACAAGACATTTGGTGGACAATGTGATAGAATTTTGTTCAAAAAGGATTTTGGGGGATTTTATTATGATTTTTGTTAAATGACCTAACTCAATAATAATGAAATACGTAGTCCTGGTAAACCAGCTACTGGTTGTGCAGTGTTACCATGGAAACATTGGCAAGAGGCACATTATCTCAAACAAAGCTAAGAGTACACAAATACCAGAGCCCAACTCTGTGTGAACTATGCCCGGCCCCGGCATTATGAGCACAATATAATGGCGTCCAGTACAAGAGCTGTATCAAATATTCTGGCTTTATGAAGATAAGAGTATGCACATTTGATTGGCACTAGCCATGAAGATTGCAGTGCTGTGCAACTGTGCAACATCACGAGTAAGGTGAAAGGATTTGCAAATCATCGTATTCTCTTTTTATTTAGGTTTCACACAATGTCCCAACTTCAGTGAAATTGGGCTTTGTACATGAGTGAGTCAAAACAGCGTAAATATGACGATGGAGTGTAGTTCTAGACCACATTACATGTATAGCTTATCATTGTAAAGGTCGATGATTTGATGCAGCTCTTGCATTGGATATCATTCTCTTGTGGAAGTGGTCATAATGTGGCTGCACAGGGAACATGGGCATGCGATGCGCAGGCAGACGCATGACTAATACAGACCAGAAAAGATTTCACTGACATTGATGGAGCTTGACCTTCCCTCACAAAGACCATGACTGCATTAGTCAACTGAAAATCAATTCCTGGTGAGTGCGAGCAAGGTATGCCCCAAACTCTGGCTAAAACAAATAATGACTCAAAGAGAGCAAGGCACATCTCACACAAGGTGCATTGTTTCATTTTTTTTCCAAGCGGTACATTTCAGTACTATACACACAATAGGGTTCTGAAAGAGGAAATCAATCCAAACACATTTTTTTTCAAGAATATATTCCCAGCACGCCCACTAGTTGAAAAACAGCATTCTGATTAATATTGTGTTTGTGGAATATGATTTATGCAGCAAAATCCACCCTTTTTTAGCCATCTCCAGGGGGCAGCCATTTTGTTACTTCTGCGGACTGAAAATGACATCACAACTGCTCAGGGCTCAGGTAACGACCAATCACGGCTCAACTTCAGAAAACAGGTCAGCCGTGATTGATTGTTAGAGTCCTGAGCATTTGTGATGTGATTGTGAAAAAATGGCCGCCCTGAGAGATGGCTACAAACGGGTGGATTAACTCTTATTCCACAAATGCAATATTTATCAGAATGCCTTGTTTCAACTAGCGGGCTTGCATAGAACATATTCTTGAAAATAATTATGTTTGGGTTGACTTCCCCCTTTAAGCACCTGATGTGCACTATATCACTTTTGGAATTTCTTTTCCATTTACATCAGTGATATAGCTATCCCCATCAGACCTACACACCCAGTGTTGGAAACAACGCAGATCAGGGTTTACCATTCGAAACTGTACTGTGGTAAAACATGGAAACATGCTATACGGTATTGCCATTACAGAACTAGTCATGTCTGACAATGACACACCGAAAACGCGTCAAAGGTGTTAAACGGTTGTGACTTCCATCTTACTGGTATGGTTGACCTCCTGGGTGTTCAGATAATCTAAGAAGGGAACCACGAGGCCTTGACCCAGGTAGATCTTCACCAAGGTCATGGCCACATCTTGTCGGCTCTCGACTGTGGTCACCTCCTCGAGCATGGTCAATGCACTGCTGTCCTCAACCTGATAAGAAGACACCCTGGATTATTTGTTTACTCTTAACATGGTCAACATTTTTAGCAGTAACAAGGGAAATTCATAACAACAGAAAGGAGGATTTATTGCTAAGGTGAACACTTTGAAGAAAAAAAACCTGCTAACCTCAGCGGGGGAGATGACCGACTCAACCAGAAGGTCAATGAGCGGCTGATAGTATAAAGATGGCAATATCTGATCCTCGACCAAACGCACTTTCAGACGCAATGCTCCCAACTTGCCTCTGGACACAGGGAAGGAATTTAGAAAAACATTAGATTTGTAATGTTAAATGTATCTCCATAAGGGTGTTTAACAAATAATATTTATGGGTTTTTTTGGGTGGAAAGCATAAAGACAATATAAATTAATTGTGTTACAACAACAGTAAAGTTACTTTACCCTCTGATATTGGCCTTTTACATACATTTTATCTGCAGTAATGCAGTGTATTGTGGCCAATGGCCAATATGCCAATATGTGTTTCCTCCTGAATAAATTATGGGTAAGGATACTGACCCCCAAAAATCCAATAGTCACCAGAATGTAACAACGCTGACCAAACACGTGCACTCATAATCCTCACCCTGCATCCACCTCATTGTTTCCCAAAGGTAGCAAACGAAACCAGCTCTCCAATAGCTGCGTTTTGTGCAAACAAGCGGAAGGGATTTCCACCTGCAGAAATTCAGCACTTATCAGTCTTAATTAATGAATGTATGAAATGAAGACAGTGACATGGTCACGTGTCTTGGGTCATTTAGAAACACCCTATCCTCACCTTTCCCAGAAAGTCATTTTTTCCCACCATGTCCCAGTCCCAAACCTCCACAATGACAGTTCCTTCCTCACTGAGTTCCTGTGGATCCAAGTCCAGCTCCAGGGTCTCTCCCCAATGAGGAAAACGGGTCTTCTTGATAATCTGAAACCCAGTAGGTATGACTTAACCTCCTCCGCTTATATTTCTATAAACATGAATACAGAGCTCACCGAGGTCTCTGCACTGTGGTTGTTGTAAATAACTCTTGCAAATGGATCGGAGGTTCCAGAGATGTCTCTTGGGGCCAGGTCTCTTTGATTTCAACAAAACAACAGACATATCTTTTGAAGCATCAAGCCACAAACAAAACAATCCACTGTATTGTTATAGTTGTAGTTACTTGCAAAAATGATAACGTTTCAATTTAACCACATCCTTTCAAACTAATTCATGTTTGCAAGGAGGTGGCTGAATAACCCGAAGTGATGTGCTTATTAGCGCCCTGCCTGAGAGGGTGAGTGTGCATGGAACACGCAGATGGGGTACTGAGAGGTGTGAGGGTGGCATGTTGACTCAAGCAGGGAGAATAGAGGCCTGCAGCATGATGAAGATGATGATGACGATGATGGCAAGACTTCAGCACAAAGATGACGGAGTAGGCATAAGGTACTAGTAGAAAGAAATACGATAGTAGAAAGAAAAGAAACCTATGGACTGCAATCGGCAGGCATGTATCTACACCACACGTTCTGGACCCACGGCAGCCATCTTTCAGAACACAAATGATTCTATACCTGGCTTCGATCACATCACATCGTAGGATAATCTTCTCTGTGTGTTTCAGCAGTTGAAGACTCAGGTGGATCTCTCCTTGGACTTCTTCATCGGGATCAACCCTCGTCAGGTTCATCCAACTGTCGAGCACTGACAAGTCCGTACAGACAAGACATCAGTTAAATTAACGACGTTTAAAGTACAACTTTTATTGTTTTCTACACGGTATCACTGAAATGATAATATATCAATAATGACATCATGACAGACATGTAACAGACAAGGAGAAGTTAGCAAATTATATTGTATTCAAAATGACTTTAAAAGAAACGTGTTATTGAATTCATATACTGTAGTTAATTGTTTCCTAAACGTTATCGAGAGAACACATATTTTACATAACAAAAACCTCACGGCACAGTAGCAAGCAAAAAAGTTTAAAAGAAGAGAGAAAAAAACAAAACATTTCTGTACTCTAAAATAAAGATGATCTATTCATTGTCCAACAAATGTATTTAATGTGAAATCTTGGCCTGCTCAGCTGAACACAAAGCTATCATTTTGTTGTATAAAAATGGCAGCAGGTGCAGCATGCACAGGTTAATTGAACCTTCTGCCATCTAGTGGAAGAGCATTTGATTGTTGTCCCTGTTACTATTTGTTGTCGGTCAATAGATGAACAATATGTACATACTGTAGCTAGTGGAAAATGAAAGTTTCGAAAGTTGTGATTTTGAAATGAAAAAGTTCAATTGGCTCATTTCCTACGGCACACCTAATGATCTCTCACGGCACACTAATGTGCAATGGTAAAGTGGTTGGAGTCACTGCTGTTGTTTGTTTCCCAGTCACGTCAGGTTGATTCATTCAGTTGATATTTCTTCTTCTTTGTTTCAAAGTCTTTCATCAGTTGCTCTATTTTCACAATGTCAAAATGTATTCAAATGAATGTAAAACGTCATTGTTAAAGTTACGTGTGTCCTGTACAATATGGCTGCTTCTTGAGTTTTCTGTGTTCCCAGGCTTTAAGTGATGCTGCTCTTGTAAACATGATTCAAGATTAGATCATATGAGCGATCATACACAAATAATAATATTCCCAAAGGTTCGGTTTAAAAAAAAACAAATTACAGGCTCATGTCATGTGAATCCATGACCATTTAACCTTTGTGACTTGCTCCTCCCACCAAAAGTCATACCTTTAGTTTGAGACCCAATGGCTTCTTTGGTCAGAGAAATCTTGCCGATAACATCATCATGCCTGTTGAAGAAGAAAGCTTGAGCAGATGAAATACAAGCTCAAATATAAAGAGGTGATGGGCTGATTAGAAGACTAATGGTGATGAGAATAAGGGGTTAGAAAAACTCGACACTGGTACCATGCATGATGGTTGTTTATTCTAAGCATTTGGGTCTTTTCCAAAACATGCAAACTCAACATGGGACTCCAACCCAACTAAATCAAGAGTGAAGTGAAGCAAACACTGAGGCCTTAGAGCACCATATATCAAATGGGGTACCATTAGTCAACTCCACAAATAAAATGGCTGACTTTGGAATCACGCTGAGATCATTTTTTGGCTTGATGACTTTACCCAATAGTATCTTCATCCATGACATGGAAGGAGAGCAAATGGAAACCCATTGGGAGGTGCAGGGTGTACTCTTCACCCCAGAAAGGGTTGAGGTTTTTCCACACAGTAGCAGTCCTGAAAAGAGAGGGCACACAGGCTTGCCAGTGAGTACATGTGCACAAACGTCCCCATGCAGCATGGTTACACCATAAGAACCAAACCAGACATGAACGGAATCACCTCAAATGAGGCAGCATAATGAATCTATACATCTAGAGTGTATAGATACCTAAAATGCTCAAATATAATTTACATATAAGAAATTAAAAGAAACATCAATCCACATTCTAGAAAGTTAATATTTTATGGGTGTTTTCATTCAGATCCACAATGGTTTAACGTGTTAATTCTGAGATTCCAGTCGCCCCCAAATGCACAATCTGGATCATATCCGGGTACAACTTCGTTGACAGACAAGCAGATTGGCAGGCAGAAATACATTGTGAATCTCAATTGACTATCTTTGAAGAGCCACAACTTTTTGAGCTCACATTGTCTTCTTGGGGCTGATCAGTCTACTATGCAAGTGAAGATATTGCAGGCCCATGATCTGTAACACAATTGCTGCCTGACAGAATTGATGACTCAAAATGAACAGCGTGGGACAGGCAACGTAATTGCTCGCAAAGAAACACACATTGCTTCATTTCCAGCTTTTCATTGAAACAAAGGCTCCAAAAGATTATTTTGCAGTGGCAAATGTGAAAGAGAGGTTAATAAAAACTGCATGTTAGAGAAAGGGCTCTGAGGCTTGGAGGCAAGTCAGCGAATAAACAGCTTTTTCCTTAGTATTATTTTACGCTTCGTTTCACGTGACACTCGCCGCAACAAATATTGGCGCAAGATGGAAAAAACAAACTTTTTTAAGTAAAGAGAAGTGATGCGCAAACTTGTATAGAACGAGGAACATCATGAGTAATGCGTCAGGGTTCGCAGTGAAGCATTATGCCACTTTCTCAAATTCTACCACATGGAACAATTACTACTGAGTTGAGCTCATGTTCTTGTTGAATCCCACTACATTATGGTGAAGTATCCCGATACCACATTAAAACGCTGGTATCGGCATTGGCAAGTACTAACAAATGAAGCGCCGATGCCGGTTATCGATACTGGTATCATTCTTTGAAGGCAGCCCGCATATTTGCGAGCCGCATGAGGATGGTAAATAGAACAGAAGACTTATCCAAATGCACATTCATGTGAATATCTAGTCTCACTCTCACCAGCACAAAAAGCTACGAAAATAGATAGAAATATGTTTATTCAACACATGTATACTGTGTGGTCGGATACTTCACAGGTGATGATTTAAATGTGAATAATTTGACATCCAAGTGAGTATGTAATTCTTTAGGATTACAAGAAAATTGTGCTTAATATTTTGAGTTTTCAAACGGTGAGGTATCGGTATAGTATCAGCATCGGCCGATACTGCACAGCCAGGTGGCGGAATCGGTATCGGGGCCAAAAAGTGGTATCGGAACAACACTAGTAAAAACTACCAAAGTTTGCTAACTAAAAATACCACCAGCACCATATTTGCCACATCAAAATTATTATTTCTTCCAAAGCACTTAACCGCAGTAGCTCTTTGAAACCTTCTAAGGAAAGGTTGACTTTTTACCAGGTCGAGAAACATTTCACTGTCCAGCAGCGGCCCTATTCTATGTTTTGCTTTGAATGTTTTAAAGCACTTTGAGTTGCATTTTTATGTATGAAAAGTGCTATATAAATAAAATGTGATTGATTGATTGATTGATATGTTATTCCATTCGTGGAAATAAATGTGTTATGGCAACTGCATTAATTGAAGACTGTTGTCATTAACTTGTTTTAAATGTGTTTGCAGGTGTAGATAAGGTTTTGAAGTCTTGCATGTTCCTTATAGATTTTTACTCCATGGCAATCAAATAAGATCAACTAAACATTAGGTGTTAAGGCAAAAAACATACTTAACACTAAAAGGAATACTGTTCAAGTACTGCACACTCAGACTACAAACTAGTGAGTTTGGTACTGAAAGTCAGAATTGCAGACTTAAAACAATTAAGTTAGCACTATAATTCCATACTCCATCCATCCATCCATCCATTATCGATACCGCTTATCCTCACAAGGGTCGCGGGGTGTGCTGGAGCCTATCCCAGCTGTCTTCGGGCAGTAGGCGGGGGACACCCTGAATTGGTTGCCAGCCAATCGCAGGGCACACAGAGACAAACATCCTCACTCATAATCACACCTAGAGGCAATTTAGAGTGATCAATTAACCTGCCATGCATGTTTTTGGAATGTGGGAGGAAACCGGTCTGTGAGGCGGGCCCGGTGAGCGGCTTTCATAGTGCAATAAAACCACTAACAGAGCCTGTTGACTTGTGGGTAGTAAGCTGTAGTATGGTGAATCTTCACCCCTGGGCCTTCAGCGACCGCTGTCCAGAGCCCTTGACTTGAACAGTGGGCCTTTGTCGGAGGTCAAATCAACTGGTGAGCCGAACCGGGCAAGCCAGGTGCGATGAGTAAGGTAGTATTGGTAGTATATGAGAGAGGAACAACATCTGGCCACCTGGTGGTCCTGTCTACCATAGTGTGGAGGTGAGTGAAACCGGGTCCCAAGGACGGTAATTAATGAGAGGCTAAACTAGCACTTTGGCTGGGTTGACGATGAGGCCATGCTGGCTGAGTCGTTCGAACAGCAGCCAGAAGTGTGTCCGGTGGTCCCCCGCATCTGCACTGGTCAACAGGATGTCATCCAAGTAGACAAACCAGAACGGCATCTGACGCAGATCAGTGCATAAGGCACGCATCCTCCGGGATGCATCGTCAAGAATTCGAGAGGGACGAAGGGTGCGATGACTGCTGTCATGTGCACATCTTGCGGGTGTACAGGTGCCTGAGGGTAACCATGCACTAGGTCCGCCTTGGAAAAGATGGTGACCCCTTCCAAGTGGGCGGAAAAATCCTGGACGCTGGCATTGACATCTGACATGTTGCTCACAGGGGTCACCAATTGTGGAGATGCGGTAAATCACGATGCAAGGAGACAAAGGAGAGCCACGACTCTTTACTCTCCACAACAAAACTGACTGTTTGGACCACAAGATACTTCTATTCAACCCTTTAATGTCTACAATCACTTTGAACCCAGAAACATGTAAAATCCTCTCCCCTTCTGTGTAGTGAAAGTCAAGTCAAAAATATTTTTTACAATAATGTGTTCTATGCAGTACTGCTAGTTTAAACACGGAATTCTGATTAATATTATATTTATGGAATATGAATTAAGATGCAAAATCCACCCATTTTTAATCATCCCAGCCATTTTGCCACTTGCTGTTGGCAGATAATAAGATCACAGTCAGCTTGTAAACGTCACAACAAAACTAAGAAAACGTGAGCTGTGATTGGTCGTTGCCTGAGTCCTGAGCAACTGTGATGTATTTTTCAGTCGACAGCAAGGGGCAGTAGAAGGCAAAATGGCAGACCCTCTGAGATAGATAAAAAACGTTGGATTTTCCTGCTTAATTCATATCCCACAAACGCAATATTAATCAGAATGTGGGGTTTCAACTAGTAGGGAATCATCGAATATATTACTGTAAAAAAAAGAAAAGAAAATGACTTTACTTCCTTGTTAGAGATACAGGTCCCTGGTGAATGTCCCCCCTAGTGGTTCACCACATGAACCTCTTTCAGCTAATGTATCAAAAGCTTCCAACAACTACTAACAGCATGCAACTACTGATGCATTCTCTCCATGGTTACCTGTGGGTCTTTTAAAGGCCAGTACAGTATCAGGTTCTCTGCAATGGAAGGGGCTGCAGTGTACCCATGCACCACCACCCTGATTGCCTCCCCAGTTCACAAGTGTGTGGAATAGCAGTTGCCGTATAGAACATTTGGCACAATGAAAAAATCTTCACTCTGACAGCAGATTTAAAAAAAGACAGGTTGAGACTCACCTGGCTACAACTTCATTGTCAACTTTTACTATGCAGTATGGATCACTGGTACCGGACCTTGAGATGGCAAGAAAATATATGACAGCATTAAATATGACATATGATGGTGGTGACTTATTAACGTTAAACCTATTGGACACTCTTGACTTTCTAGTTAACCTGTATTTATTTCAAAAGTAATAAAAATGTAGGAGACTTGTGTGACTGTTCTAAAGTAAACAAACCTAACAAATAGCCTTAAGAGTCTTGAATTTCATTAACACAGCACACAAAAACCTGCCCCGTAGAGACAATACTTACACATCTTTGGCTGGGAGGTTCCTCCCCTCGACAATGCGAAAATATAATGATGTGTTTTTGCCCATTTCGGCGACGACTACAAGCTATCACTCCAATGCTCCCATGTGCGTGGTCCTTATCCAAACGTGTTTCTCCTCTCTTCTCTTCATCTCACTGCACCTTGAGCACGCAAGACGCGCGCGCATCATCACGATCCGCGCACGCTCGTCTGGCAGCGCGCGTGCATCCTCTGTCGTGTCAAGCAACGTCGACCACAACGAGCGTGCGCCCAGTACGCTATTTGCCTTTCTCGCTTTGTTTTAATGTGAATTAAGTATATCATGGCAAACCACTGCAGTTGAATAAACACTTAAAATAATATTTTTGCTTCTATATTTGGCAGCGTTTATAACCTGCTCCTGCTGCTATTTTGGTACTCTTTTATTCTCATTAGTTAATGTACTGTATTGTGCACTGTGGTCTTAATAGAAGCAAATTATAGGACATCCGATTTCGACCAAGGATGTTCTTAAATAAGAATGAATAAATAAATGAATAAATAAATAAATAGATAAATATATAAATAAATAAATAAATAAAGTACCAACTGGCGACCTCACAAAGCTACTACAGTACTGTACCTTTTTTTACTTTCAGACAGGCATCTTAAAGGCCAACCCGAGAGGGTCCTTCTTAACTAGTACGGGAGCTAACATGGCTACCAAGCGTGACAAACCTAATGTCATCTTGAAGAGTTTCATTATATGAAGTCCAGTTGCTTATTTTTTTTTCATGTCAAATCTCCTCCCTTAATTAACCAACGATACTTTTTTTAATAGTTCATTGATTTAAATTGTCGCTGTGTTCATGTCGATTCGGAGATGGATGACTATCCTCCAGTAACTGACGCAGATTCTACAAAACAGCAAGAAAGGCATTACTACCTGTTGTCTGAACTCCAGACCTTAGCAAAAGATTTACCAAGGTAACGCCACTTCAAATAAACGTGACCTGTATGAGGGCGTAGAAAGACATTTGAGCATTTATCCGCTATTAGATATCCAGTCTATGCAACTGGAGGCTACGCTTTTTGTCTTCACCAGTAAGATGAACTAGTAGAACGGCTAGGGTGCGCTTATCGAAAAAAAACAAAAAACAACTTTCTTACCAGTGACGTTTTTCCACTATTATCCTCCACAACTTTAGGCTGAGACGTTTCTGCACGCTAATAGGACGACTTTGGCATACTACCGGTAGTTGGACAACTATAATTATGTTCTTAGTGAGGCAAGACTACTAGTGGGCATTTTGTTGCTACAATAGGGTCCAGGAGGCTACTAGTGTGTGTCACATGCTTTCTAGTTGGGCCTACGAATGTTACTAGTGCAGCACAGTAGTTTACTAGTAGGGCTGGGTAAAAAATATCGAATCGTGATCATTTTTATGACAATATCAAGTATCGATACTTTGAAGTATCAATATTACCTTCTGTTGTGTTGTTTTGCGCGTTCTAAATCATGCTTTTGGAACATTTGAGGTCTTTGTGAATGGAGTTTTATTTATCGCGCTCCTTAGTATCAGCAACAGTTACTGGGACAGTTTATGCACTTTTCAATATGACACTTTAATAAATGACACTAAAGTTAAAACTTTGGAAACACATGCCTCAGTTTTTTTAAATATATATTTTTATAATATTTAATTATCGCAGTACGTATCTGATTGCAATCCAAGTATCAGGATCCGTATCGGATTGGGACAAAAGTGTATCGTCCCAGCCCTATTTACTAGTAAGGTTTAATTATTACAAGTCGGCTGAATTGTCTTACTAGTGAGAACAAAAGGTGAACTGGTGCATTCTGCCGAAAGATGGTTATCAAGATTCAAGAATGTCAAGTAAGTGCTCAAATGGATTTTCATACAGACTGATTTCATGACTAACCTTTACATTGGCATCTTAAACCTAATTATATTTATTGTTAGAACTACTACTGAATACTCGTGTTTTTGGGCAGCTCCTTCCAGCAACGCCTGTCCTACAATACTCTTGGCGACCTGGCTCTGGCCCTCATAGATGGAACAGTTTATGAGATTGTGCAGGGGCTTTTGGATATTCAGCACCTGACAGAGAAAAATCTTTACAGCCAGAGGCAAAAGTTGCACTGTGAACACCAAGGTTGGTCCTCTTTCCCTGTTTCGCAACCTTAATTTAGCCAAGGCACTTATTTTACTCATTTGAAAAATCTCATGGCACATCACCAAAAAAAGAGAGAGAAGTACTGTATTCTGTCTGAAAAGACATTAAATTCATTAATCTAAAACAAGGCCTTATTTGGAGTGAACATGTCTTAGATCAATATTTCAAAAGTCTTCAAAAATAACACAATAAGTAGGATTTTATAGTTGTAGATGGTTTCAGATGTCAAATAAATAAACAAATAATGACTTTCACGGTTACTCACATACTGGATGGATTCATGTAATATGCTGTATGACACATGTAGCACAGCAGAGCGAAGCGGTCAACAAAAATTACGGCTACCCAGCTCCACTCTTTCCACCTTAATACAGTGTTCCCTCGTTTATCGCAGGGTTACGTTCCAAAAATAACTCACGATAGGCGAAATCCGCAAAGGAGGAAACTTTTTTTTTGCAAGTATTATACTGTATTTTAAGGCTGTAAACCTCACCATTAACATTTGTCTCCTGTTTAAACATGCTCGAAGTTCAAACCTTGGTTAGAAAAGTATACTTTATTATTATTATTATTATTATTGTACTAATTATTAATATTGTTAATATTATTTTAGAACAAAACAAATGTAAAAACATTTTTGACCCTTCTGTTATGTTGTGGGTCAAATTGACCCATTTAGCATATCTAGGGCCCTCTAAAAAAACACCATGCTGAATTGCACTGTAAAAATTACAGGCAGTCAATTAGGACACAATACGGGTTCGTATGCTGTGAAAAAAAAACAGCATACAAAATAGCACTGTAAAAAAAAAAATCCACAATGTAGTGAGTCTGTGAAAGGTGAATCGTGATATAGCGGGAGACCACTGTAATGGTAAGCACGTCTATTTAAATTACCCGGCATTCACCACTTACGTCATGTGGGACATGGGGAATGTGAGGTTGTTCTTAATTTTTTATTTTTTTTTTTCAAAATGTTTTTGTTTTTTTAAGTCTTGAATTTAATTTGCCTAAAGGCGTAGCAACCTTGAATGATATATTTTAGTGTTTTTCACGACACTTAAGTGAAATTGGATACACCTGATGATCTTTTACCACACAAATTTGCAGGGCACAGTTGTTAGTAACTGCTGTCAACTAACAAGAGCCCCTTTAATATTAACTTGCCTGTTACCTGCATGATTAATTAACCTTGGTAATAACTGGTAAGACTTTAAATCAGAAACATGTTTGGTGATTGTTTAATTTATTTATTGGTGGTTTTTGCAAAATGGGAATTTTGTTTGTTTTAATGTGCAGCCCTGAAGCAAGATATAGCCAGGAAGCACAAAGAAGCCCTGCTGTCATGCAAGTCTCACAACCTGGCAATCCTCAAATCAAATCAGCAAGCTGAACAAGAGGTAAAGGGGGCTGCCAATCCCATTTGTACCTTTGTGTACCTCACCTTGTATAGACCCCAGGAGGATTACCTCTTGTATATCGCGAAAGCTAATGGGGATCCAATAACAACAACTTGTGTACAAGGATACTCCGAAGTACGACCACAATCCATCCTCTGGCGCTGGTTGTACTTCATTTGGTCGTCTTTCAAAAATTTCCCGCCAGCAGTAGATGCAAATCTATAATATATAGAGAGACTATATAAAAAGTAGTTTTTAAACCTCCCTCCCTCACGCTTTAAATTTATGAAAACACTTTAAAACGCATTATTAATATGACCAAGTCCAAACTGTATGTCATTTGAAGCATTTGTACATCACAGTTTTTGCCATGTTAAAATGGCAATGTGTATTGTCAAAATCCTTTCCTTTCTATGGATGTTTTTCTTTTAAGGCACTGGAAATTCGTGTGCGAGAGGAACAAAGAATGATGGATAAGAAGATTGTGTCAGAAATTGATCAAAAAGTTACAGACCAACAGAATACTCTGGAAAAGGCTGGAGTTCCTGGGTTTTATATCACCGCCAATCCCCAGGTTTGCAGCTAATCATGATTGTTCTTATTATTACTATGATTATGATGAATCCTACCCATGGATGTTAAATTGCCACAGAACCAGAAATGATTGATTGTGTTTGTGTTTTTGTTGTTGTTGTTGTTGTCGCTATTTCCAGGAGCTGACAATGCAGATGAATTTACTAGAGTTGATCCTGAAGCTTCAACAGAAGGAGTCCCAGTCTGGATTTCTATGACAATGACGTCAGGTGTCATATTCATGAATTAGTTCATCTAAAATGCTAATTTAAGCATTAAAACCACAACAACAACAAAAAACGAACAAAAATCACCTCTACAACATACAAATAAAAAAAAAAGTGTAATTCCTTAAAAATACTGCGTTTGAAGTTTGTTAATGTTGCAGGTGACAGACATCAAGACATGAGTTGTGGCTGTTCCTGAAATCCGTCATGCAGTTCATGGGTTCTACGTGTGAACTTTCTGTGCCTTTGGGGAAAACCTACATTAAGATCCACAAATCATTCTGAACTTAACTAAAGCAACAAGACTTGCACTACCCGCTTCTGGTTTTGAGGTTTTTAGATTTTGAATGGGAGGGTGTGACAGAGCCTGGTTATATTTTGATCTTGTTTCATCGCATATTTATTTCATTAATTAAGATACACTGCACTTTTTTTTTGTGACTGACGTATCTTTTGTATTTTTGTTGCTTTAGGTTTTGGTACAATTGCAATCAACTTGAGGAATAGATATTCTTGACAAACTGTTTTCTCTTCTGGATGCATATTGCTTATAAATGTGATTGAAATAAGATTGTCAGTGAACTTTTTTTTCCCATGTTGAATCAATTGAAATGACTTATGTTGGCGTAATTTAGCAAAATGGCCAGCCTGCTAGCGAATTATAACTCAATAGTTTCTATCCATAAACATCTTGAGATAAAATGTAGACATTTAGTGTTTTGTACTGTATTTGTTCGAGTAATCAATGTAAGTGGACACACCTGAACAGAAATGCACACCTGTCAGCCGTCAGTTCCATATTGCGCACATGAAACATGGGTGCAGGAATCAAATGAAAGGTGCGACCTTAAGTTGCGTATCAGATCAAGGTGAAAATACCACAAACTGCATTATCTTGCTGTCAAGCCAATGCGTTCAGCAAAAATAAAGGAATCGCCTCAGCGTTGCAATAGTTTTGGATGCATGTGAAAACCATCAACAAACAAAGTTATTTAGAGTTACAGACTATAATCCAGCGCTTCTCAACTTTAAATCATGTGTTATTTGTTCAGAAAGCCTGAATAAACATCCTGCACCTATTTTTCAAGATGATTCGTTTGGGCGGTGACTGAGTACGTGTCCGCGGCGCCGTGTGGTGATTACTTTGGCGACTGGGCGGTGACTGGCCCTTTAAGGCGCGCCTCACTCAGGATAGTAGTCCTCCACGCTCAGTCTTCTTCCCCATCACTGGGCGCCACACTCCCGGCAACCTCCCACAGAATTCGACACCTGCGAGCGCTGATGGAAAATCGAAAGCGGTGAGTAGGTTTCATTAAATTTCTGAACTCATTCCCACTTAGAAAAAAAACCCCGAACAAATTCTATTGCAGTTTGGCCTTATCTGACTTAATAATTGTAGGATAGGTCATTTTCATCTCGGACTAAGCTTACCCTATACGCAACCCTCTTTGCGTCCGTCTCCATCTTGTTGTGAATTATTAATTTCCCATTAAAACGATATTCGTTCTTCTACACGGTCAGTCATGGATACGTGCGCCGTTGTATTATTGGTCGTGGTGATGACAGATGTCTTGTTGGCGTTTGAAAATTAAGCGTTACGTAATTATACTGAATGCTGTCGCCCGATGCATTAAGAAGCGCAGGAGTTGAACATTGTCCGCCCCGCACTAGCCGGAATAGTACAGAATCCAGTTTAACGGTTGCACTCGGTGCATGTGATGAGAAAATGATGATATAGCACCCATTGTTGTTTTTTTTATGTAAATATGATGACGTGGCCTACTTAAGCATTAAACCATACTGTCCAAAGTCCGGCCGGGGGGCCAAATGCGGCCCGTGTTAGAATTTCTACCGGCCCGCAGCCTCTAGAAATTAATAAGGAGTGGCCAGTCAACAGGGTTGATCGTGGTACAAAATACATTTCTAAAAAAGCTATTTTATATTTGACCACCAGATGGCAGCAGACCTGTGGTTGCCCTCTCGGGTGCTTTCGGGAATAAGTCAGGTGAAAGGCGCGTGATGGCTGATGCCGCTTCCAGGGTAGTTGCCATATTAGGAGCGCACTGAGGCTACGTGACTCCTTGTTACACGCAAGACGAACTCACTGTGTTTCTGGCGTGATTTAGGATTATAGAAACATGGTGAACCGTTGCTATGTCAGGGGATGCAGGAATGCCACCCACGATCGCAAAGGAAGAAAATGTAACCACGGATCGAGTTTTTATAAGTTTCCTGCTTGGCGGAAGGCCGAGGGAACTCTCATTTCGGACATGTCAAAACGAAGTCGGATGGCTTGGTTATCGACTGTAAGATGAAAACATTTCGCCACAAACAACCTTCTGTCTTGGGCGAGAGTATGCTCCGAAATTTTGTTTTTTTTTTCTCACAGAAATACAAAACAACTGTATGTCTAGTTTGCGAAGTGACCGTGGCTTTTTCAAGGAATTCAATATCAAGCGTCACTACCAGACGAAACATGCAAACTATGACAAGGTGACTGGTAACAAATGCCATGAAAAATTCAAGTTAAAATTTAAAAAATTAAAAACTTGAAGCTGAATGGTCGGCCCCCACACATTATCACCTCACCATATCTGGCCCTCTTTGCAAAAGGTTTGGACACCCCTGCATCAGAGGCGGAGCCAGAATGTGGCTAATGTGGGGGCCTGGAAAAATGTCGGTGGGCCTGAATATTTCTCTCACTGAGCGCAATCCTTCTGTCATCGTATATTCAAATAAAATGACAAACTGAATAATATGAAGTTCAGATCTTCCTTAGACAAATACAATCATGCCATTCTTAATTTTCAATCAAATAAAAAAACAACAGACGCAAAGAAACACAAATTCAAAAATAATTTAATAATAATTTACTAAAAATGTAAAAGTATATATTTCATGAATCTCACTGGGTTGGCAGTGTGTCAATCTGGGTGGGCCTGTGCACACCCAGGCCCACCCATGGCTCCGCCCCTGCCCTGCATTAAACCTAGCTATTGAAATTGTTTGCACAACGTCTCGGCCCTATTGGTAATTTAACTTTCAATGTACAGGCGTGGCAACTGGTTTCCCACACAAGTCCATTAACAGCTCTCACGGGACAGGGAAAAAAGCCAAATATTTGTTCAGTTGGTTTTGAACATTAAGGTTATTTGGTGCATAATGTTGCACATACAATGAAAATTTGTTGCTGTATCGTTTTTTTGTCTTCATGTTTATGGTTAAGGCTGTTAAGACATACCTCATGGACACCCCCCCCCCCCCCCCGCAAAAGCATATAGTTTTACCCAAACCCTTCCCTCGCAGAAGCTCAAAACAAAAATAAAATAGATCACTTGTATTTTTTTAAAGATAACTACCTCATCTAGATAGCGCATGATTATATGTGAAGCGAGACTGTCAAGCAACCGGCAAATGGGAGGGGGGTGAGAAGGGCAACCACAAAATAAGACAACGGGTAGGACATATTTTGTTTTATTTATGCCCGCTTCCTTGTTCGTCAGTCATGATTGGCTACATTCCGTTCATGTCACAGTCCATAGAGTCAAATTGCTAAAAATAATTGGCTTTCCCCACATACATAGATTTTTGGTCGTAAATATTGAACACGCTTAAGATTGACGGGCCTGACCCGTTTCAGACCCTATTATCAGAACATATCCCCCCTTAACACACCTCAGACCAAAGGATTTTCTTTTACCTGTAACAGATAAGTAAGTCACGCTTCGTTGTATAGCCCTGAATCGCAAAAGACCTCAAAGGGATTCAAAAGCCCACAGCTGACAAATATTAGCAACATCCCCTGCTTAAACCCCCCGAACCGGACAAGGGAAAAACTCAAAACTCCCATGGGGGGTGGGGGGGGACATAGTCGAGCTTTGGGCGTCTTTGGTCAGGAAGGGTCAAAATTGGGACAAAAACAGCTTGCTTGTATTTGTCTTCACCCATCCTTGGGCAGCACCAATTGTGGGCCCAACCAGTACGGAAAATTGGGTCGATGTACAATGAAACTCTCAACAGACGAGACCTGCAGTCAACAACATGCTTTTGATTGGGCTGTACTCTGTCTTCCAGGTGAGCTTCTTGTGACAGTAATGGGTCGAGTGTGACTCCTTCATCTGTTTTCCTGCCCCGTTGGCCCTTCTAACTCGGTGACTATGGCTACTTGTCTGCAAGGCTGCACACCAGCTGTGCGCCTTTGTCAGAAGCTGAACCGACTCAAGACGCTCGATGACGACATGATGACCACGTCACTGAAACGCTGCCTTTCCACCCTGGACCTGACTCTCTTGGGTGTGGGTGGCATGGTGGGCTCTGGCCTGTATGTCCTGACAGGCACAGTGGCCAAAGACATGGTTGGGCCTGCTGTTATTCTATCCTTCGTTTTTGCAGGTTTTGCCTCTTTGTTAGCTGCTTTTTGCTACGCAGAGTTTGGAGCACGCATTCCCAAAACAGGATCGGCATACATGTTTACCTATGTCTCTGTGGGAGAGGTCTGGGCCTTTCTGATTGGTTGGAATGTGATTCTGGAAAATATGATTGGTGGTGCTGCTGTGGCACGGGCATGGAGTGGCTATTTGGACTCCATTTTTAACCATGCCATCCAGAACTTTACTGAATCCCACATAATGCGGTGGGATGTGCCCTTCCTTGCCCATTACCCTGATATACTTGCAGCAGGGATTCTAGTGGTTGCCTCACTTTTTATTTCCTTCGGAGTTCAGGTGTCCTCCTACCTTAATCATATCTTTTCCACTATCAGTATGTGTATCGTACTTTTCATCCTAGTCTTTGGATTTGTGTTGGCGGAACCGGCAAATTGGAGCCAGAAGGAAGGAGGGTTTGCACCTTTTGGATTGTCCGGAATCTTGGCTGGCTCAGCCACATGCTTCTTCGCATTTGTAGGTTTTGATGTGATTGCCTCCTCAAGTGAGGAGGCTAAGAATCCACAAAAGGCTATTCCCATCGCCACAGCAATTTCCCTTGGACTGGCAGCAACAGCCTACATCCTGGTGTCCGCAGTGCTTACGTTAATGGTTCCCTGGCATACGCTGGACCCCAACTCAGCTCTGGCAGATGCTTTTTTCCGTCGAGGTTACAGTTGGGCTGGAATTATTGTGGCAGTGGGTTCCATCTGTGGTGAGTATAAAACGTACGCTTCAGTTAACAGAGATAATGACTGTACACAATATTACAATACAGTGGAAGCTCCAATGTGTTTGAATTTAGAACATGTTTTTACCAGAGGAATCTATAAAAAAAGGTAGTGATCATAATCAAATAAACCGCTATTTATACTGGAAATGTTTCAACAGCAGCATTTCAACATAAACGTGTAAAACACATTTAAAGAGGAAGTCAACCCAAACATATATTTTTCAAGAATATGTTCTATGCGAGACCACTAGTTGAAACAGGGCAATCTGAAAAATATTGCATTTGTGGAATAAGAGTTAATCCACCTGTTTTAGCCATCTCTGGGGGGCAGCCATTCTGTCGACTGAAAATGACATCACAGTTGCTCAGTGCTCAGATAATGACCAATCAGAGCTCACCTGTTTTCTGAAGCTGAGCTGTGATTGGTCATTACCTGAGCCCTGAGCAATTTCAATGTCATTTTCAGTCAACGGAAGTGACAAAATGGCCCACCCTCGAGATGGCTAAAAACAGGTGAATTAACTCTTATTCCACAAACGCAATATTGATCAGAATGCCTTGTTTCAACTAGTGGGCCTGCATAGAACATATTTTGGAAAAAAATATGTTTGTATTGACTTCCACTTTCAGCACTACTTACCACTGACAAACTTGCAGAGATTGGCGCTTGTATGCTGCCTATTGTTGAGATTAGCCACATAGAACTGAGCATCCATGACAGAGGAACGTGCACCACTTTTTACATCACGGTTCACTTTTTTAATCCACTCAGTCTGACAGCAAACAAAAAAGCCATAGAAAAATCAACACACTTGTTTTATTTAACTATTATTTGCTCACTGAAATGACATATAACAAGGCCAGAGATCCTGAAAAAGGGGGCGAAATTTCTAATTGTTTGCTAATGGTTCTCTTGTCCTCCCTCTAGGCATGAACACTGTGCTGCTCTGCAACCTTTTCTCCCTCCCTCGGATTGTGTACGCCATGGCAGAAGATGGGCTGTTTTTTAAAATTTTTGCACGTGTCAATCCTGTCACCAAAGTCCCCGTCAATGCTATTCTGGTTTTTGGATTCCTCATGGCCATCATGGCTCTCATTTTTGATTTGGAGGCTTTGGTTCAGTTCTTGTCTATTGGAACCCTGCTAGCCTACACCTTTGTAGCAGCCAGCATTATCGTCCTTCGCTTCCAGCCCGAGAAAAAATCCTCCAAAGAGACTTCATCCACGTCTTCCAATCCAAATGCGGAGTCTTCCCCTGCCCCCTCAGAATGCCAGAACATGTCAGAGGACAGTGAGGAGCTGAAACAGTATGAGTCCTTCTCGGACAAGCTCCAGTTGGTGGAGAGGCAGAAGGCAAGGGAGTGCAGGGGGGTGGGGCAGCTAAAGGCCTGTTGGGAACCATACCTGGGCTGGCTACTGGGGAACTGTGAGCCAGGGGAGGTGGTGCCCCTCTGTGTACTGGGTCTCCTAGTGACCTCAGTGTTCTTTTGTGGTGTGCTCGTATTTGGCGTCACGCAGCTGCAGCTCCCAAGCTGGAGCTATATCACCCTGCTGTTAATTTTTAGTCTCGCCTATGTTTTCTGCATGGTGATCATATGGGTTCATGAGCCACAGACTAACACCAAAACATTCCAGGTAAGCGCTTTGAGTAATCAAAAACAATCATTTTACACCTCCATACATATGTATTTTGCCAATATAGGGTGTCTGAAAAGTCACGATACACTTACCGGACACGACAAAGAAAAGGTATCATTTAGACAGACGTGATGTCTCACTAATTGACATTGAAGCAGTGTTGCAAAAGTGGCCCCAGCAAGATGTTTTTTTTTTCTGTTGAGAGTGTTAAGCATCAGTGTGAGAAGCTTTACATCACACTTCCCCAACCTGTAGTGCAATTAGGTGGTCCGGGATTTGTTTTTGACAAACCACAAAGCAGAAAGCCTGCCACTTCCACCACTGATGAAAACAGCAAACTCGTGGGGCAGGCGCTGCTCCTTTGGGCAAGGGGATGATATGCTCACAAAATTGCAACAAAAACATAAAAGATGTCGAATGGTGATGGCTTTTGGGAAACACTATTATATGTGCATCTCAAAAGCACTCTATGGATAAATTGAGATACCTCATCTAAACACCCACAGGAAGTGAAAATATGGAATTGCGCTCGTGTTTGCAACTTCCATTCATGTTGGAAGACTTTGTATAATAGTTTTGGTAGTATTTTTGAGAACATTTGTCCATTCATGTGGAAGGAAATTTTGGAGCTCTGAGGGATCTGATGTTGGACAAAACTGCCTTGCTCACCATCTCCGTTCTAGTTCATCTCAAAGGATGAAAAGGATGCAGCTGAGGTCAGAGGGCTTAAGACCTTCAATGTCAAACCCATCCAACCAGTGGGCTGTGTCCTATGTACTGAGGTGCAGTCATTTAGACTTCATTCAGACCAATCCTTGATTGTTTTATGATTTTAAGAGGTCTGTCTTGATTCATTTATACATACAGTGGATAGCATCATGGTAACACAATAGTAATTAATGTTTACCGTCAGTTATTTCACAAACTCAATGTATGTCTTGGATGGTGGCGAACTTAAATTTTTTTTTTTTTATGTTGTTTTTTTAGGTACCTGTGGTTCCAATTACTCCAGGTGTCAGTATTCTCTTTAATGTATTCCTTATGATGAAGCTCAGTGCTCTAACCTGGGTTAGATTCGCTATCTGGATTGCTGCAGGTAAGAGAGTCCTATATTTCTCTTTCACTCATCTTCAGATCAGAGTTCAATATAGCACACATTCTGAATAATGTTAAAAAGTGTATTCATAAAATATTCCGTTGTCTAGTCAGTGAACTAAATGTTGTAATTGTTCTCACATTCTCTTTGTGTGCCCTTATTTCAAATAATCAGAACTACCATCTTAACTAAAGGTGTTCTTATTAAGCACTATACTATTCACGTTCTTTAAAGCGAAAGTCAACCCAAAGCTTTTTTTTTTAATATGTTCTATGCAGGGGCACTAGTAAAACACAGCATTTGGATTAATATTGTGTTTCTGGAATACGAGTTAAGCAACAAAATCCACCCGTTTTTAGCCTTTTCCGTGGTCAGCCATTTTGTCACTTCTGTCGACTGAAAATGACATCACACACCGCTCGGGGCTCAGATAACTACCAATCATAGCTCAGATTTAGAAAACAGGTGAGCCATGATTGGTCGTTATCTGAGCTCTGAGGGTCTGTGATATCATTTTCAGTAGACAGAAGTGACAAAATGGCCGCCCCCTGAGATGGCTAAAAACGGGTGAATTTTGCTGCTTAACTCATATTTCATATTAATCATATTGCGTCGTTTCAACTTGTGGGCCTGCATAGAACATTTTCTTGAAAAAAGTATGTTTGGGTCGACTTCCCCTTTAACAGATCTACAAACATTCAGAACTATGCAGTACAAACTTGAGTACCCAAAATGTCCGAGCTTGTCAGTACTCTGGTGAGCACAGTTCTCAGTTTCAGTGTTCAAAATACGAACTTATACCATTTGTCAGAATATAGTTAGTACTTTTTACAACTCTCACAGTTGCGCTAGTTCCATCCACTGCTTGTCCCTAATATGGTCACGAGTGAGTTGGAGACTAATCCAGATGATTTTGGATAAGAGGCGAAGAGCACTGGTCACCAGCCAATTGCAGAACACTTACAGTAAAGATTCACATTTACACGTATTGCAACTAATGTATCATGCATGTTTTTGGAGATGCAAATTCCATATAGGAAGCGAGAACTATGAGGCCAATGTGCTAACCAATATTCCACTGTGCTTACGCAAGCCTGCCTACAAAGCTCAACTAAACTAAAACATGAATACAAATAAGGGATGCCAAGATTTCTTATCTACATTTCCAAAAATGTTTTTCCATTGTTAATGATAAAATCCAGATTCAATTTTCCTGTAAACAAATGTTTAACTATTCTTCCAATTCGGCCTGCACTCCAACTTATCGCCATGTTTGTGTAATCCTGCTAACACAGCACCAGTCACTACATTTTTCACCTCATCCTCTGATTTTAAATTAAGATTTTCATCATGTGCCTTTGCAGGTCTCTTAGTGTATTTTGGCTATGGAATTTGGCACAGTAAAGAGGGAATGAGGGAGTTGCAGCCCAAAGACATGGCTGCCCGGTATGTGGTGCTTCCCAGTGGCAGCCTGGTAGAAACCGTGGAGTCTGTCCAGCCCGAGCAGGCGGATGCCTCAGCACCACAACTGACAACTGAGGAGTTTGCTGGAAGATGATGATGAGTGTCCCAATCTAATGGTTACAACTGCCTGTTATCTGCTGTCTCCTACCCTCTACACTATTTTTACACTGTTGACTGGCCTGTCGCTTTCTGTACGCACTGCTTTGCAAATATAAGCACACCAAAGGATAGGCTGTGCAGCCTCTGTTTTTTTGTGAAGCATATTTGTACATCTTGTCATACTCAAAAGTACCTCATCAAATCTGTGACAGTCTTTTGGTAGATCAAGGGTTCTTATTGTGATTTTTTATGGCCCTTTAATATTTACAGCAAACCAAAAATCCCAATATGCCATAATCAGCAGTTATAGTATGTGTTTTGTTTTTTTTTGTCAGTCAGAGAAATACACTGATTGTTCTCAATTCTCATCTTCCATATCCGCTTCACAAGCCTGACTATCACAGACTCACAGAATTTGGATCTCTTAGCGCAATTCTCCTTATGGTACATCTCAACTGCCATGAATGTAATGGAACACTATGTGCTTATTTTGTTATTTATTTAAAATAATTGAGTTTTTCCAAGTTTTGTGGGTTTTTTTTTTTAAGTCCCTGTATGGAAACTGTGAACACACACTTTAAACTGGTAGAAAAACACTTGAATACTTCACCTTAATCCCCTGAATCTCATGACATTGCTCTCTTTTGTGTCACAATTAGTTTATTTCCCCCTCATGCACTGTTAAGCAGCAATCCTTTCCCTTGTCACTAGCAGAAATGTAGATATCAAAGCACAGTCTTGCATTCAAGAAACTTTAGCACAGATTCACAAGTTGGAAATCGTTTCAGAGAATAATTTTTTCCAGACACAAGTTTATCTTTAGATATGTTTCATCTCTGTAAGGCCTCCTTAATAACAGATTTGGAGGTGTCACCAGACTGCGGTTTGACCTCTGCAACAAATTTAAACATGTCTCCTGATATAGGCTACTCTACATTCCCACAGTCTGCACTTGTGCTTACTGAGAACTATCTGTTAGTTTACAGCGAGGGGCGTGGGGGGATTGGTGTTTCACGTCATGTCTGCTTATGAAACCGATGGCCTTAAACCTGTGAATCAAAGAAGACAGATTAATGAAGTGACTGGTTAAGATGTATGTAATTGTTGTACTCTACAGTTTAAGTTTACATATAGCCGCTTGCAGATTGTAATTCATTACAATGTGTAAAACCAAATACAGACCTGGAACAGAATGTAAATGGTACAGCATTGCTAGGTGTAAAGGTGTAAGACCCCAGATAATTTGAATGCGTTTGCTTACTGTAAAATATATTTTATTTTATGTTTTGCGGTTGTACCAGGATGCACAGATACTGTATTATTTTTTCTAAATACCTATTATGATTTTCCTGCACATCACAGTCTCAATTTCTCCGTTCTGTCTGTATTAAACTTCTGTGTCATATATTGTATGGGAAATAAATGTTTTGAAGCAGTATTTAGAAAAATCAACATTCTTGTACAATTTCAGGTATACAGGTATTTGCTTCTGGGCTTATGACCAACGAAACAATATATTTTATATGTCTAAGATATGCATGCACACACAGACACATACACAAAGAATGGGAATAGAATACTTAGGCATGGAGCAACTTTTGCAACAATTTCCACTGCATTAATGATCCTTGACTTATATTCGGATTCCACTTATCAGATGTCTAACTCGTGACATTTGAAGACTCACTTTTCATTAACATGTCTGAATGACTTGATTACTAGGATTTAATCACAGACGTGTGGCATCAAGTGCAAAATCTTAAGACCTTGAATTACACGCCTGATGACACAACTATATAGCTGTGCCAATGTCAGGGATTAACTCAAAGGTCATGAGCTGTCCTTTAAGTCGGTGTTCCCCAACCTTTTTTCTGCCACGGACCGGTTCATACAAGTCTATACCGTTCATGGCCCGGCCCTGTAACTATTCTCTGTCAGCAGGGGGGTGCGAGTGGTGCCCAATTCGTCAATTTGTTTTACTAATTTCATTGCTAGCTTGTGCATTTAATATTAGCGTTATGTGACGGAGATGCTAGTTTGTGCATTTAATATTAGCATTTCGCGACGGAGACCACTTGGCTTGGGGACCTCTGCTTTAAGTAATTTAGAATAATACATGAGCTGTCCACGCATGTTGTAACAACAGAGAGTCGCTGTCATGTTAATCTGGTGTTTACATTTAGTTAAAAATAGTAATAAACATTTCAAGTGTTCAGATACAGTTAGTCTGATGGGATGTTACACAACACAGCTCAAAATGTCTGAAAGTACTGATGTGACCTCGAGATAGAAAACCTCCTTGATGCAATAAATTACAGATTGTATCCATGGTTATTGGTTATTCAGATAAATTACCAACATATCTTAATAATAAAAGAGCGTATATGAAGTGATTCTGTACAGCATGAGACCTATGAGTACTTTTGTTGCCATGGAAACCCATTCACCATCTTTGTAAGGTGCCATAATTAAACTACAAAGCACATCTTTCTCTAAGTCTCTCAGTTTCACACAAGCCACTCATTCCTGAAATGTAGGGATATTATTGGATAGTCTTTATACTTTGTTTCTGTTGTCTGCTTATTTCTAGGTTGAGCGCTGTGAAAACAGATGAATAATTATTCATATACTCTCTTTTGACTTGTGGCATTTGGAAACTTAAAAAGACAATTTACAACCATCCATTTTTCAGCTGACTTTGGGCGAGAAGCAGGGCACACCTTGGGACTGGTCACCAGCCAATCGCAGGGTGTTTAACATAGACAAGTATTCACATCCATACTTATGGAAAACTCTTGGCAAGCGTGCTAACCACCAAGCCAACTAGGTGCAACAAGTGATATATAAAAAGTGTTTTTTAAAAGAATATTATATATGTGTGTGTATATATACTGTATGTATATTATGATTTGATTTGATATAATATGGCTCAGTTTGATAGTGTATGATGCAATTACTTTTTTGTTGTTATTTTACACACATTTTAATGAATTTGTCAGTACTGTAAATGTGCCAATTTCTTCTTAAAGATGATTTGGTTCGATTTGATGCACTTGCACCTTTTAATTAAAAAACAGCTTCACGGTTCAAACTGTTTTTTGTTTCAACCCTAATATATATATATATATATATATATATATATATATATATATATATATATATATATATATATATATATATATATATATATATATATATAATCTGTACACGTCATGAAATACATTTACATTCAATTTGACATTCTCAATCAAACCCCGCAAGTGATGACGATCAGAGGCTCCACGCATGGCAGTGTTCCCCCTTCTCCTCCAGGATTTGGAGGTTTGCAAACTTCCTCATGGGTCACTGAATTAGAGAGTAAATCGGCATCTCTGCAGCAACCAGTCCCAACATCCATACGGTCCCAAATCATACCCGTATGGGCATTTTTATACAAACTGTTCCAAAATTACTGGAGAGCTTGATACAAACCGAAGTCACTCACTTTTTCCTCTGTTTTATGCTCCTGGTTGGAGGTAAGTAAGTGGTTTTGTGTGTGTTACGTGTCTGGATTTTAGCAGCAGTGGAACTAATGTTGAAGTGAAGGGTTTGAAGGGAAATGTTCTGGGATGATGAGGGGCTCACACTAGCAGGTGACATGTGATCTGCTGCGCTAGTTGACATCCAACCACGTCCTACTCTAATGACTTTGTTGCCTCTGTCACTTTTTTCCAACCACGGTGCCCTGCAGTTCTGCCTGCTGCTGGAGTGAGGAAATAAAGCAATGTCAGAAACCCCCCCAAAAAAATGTATCATTTCTTGTTTAAACATTGCTGGAATTATGACTGTAAATCATACTTACAATGGACTCCTTTGCATCTGTGTCATGTAGGCCATTTGTTCCACTGGTGGGCTGGCCGGAGAAACGCTACATATTCGCAGATGTGAACTTTCCTGTTCATTAGTTGTGCTCTGTTGATTAGAACAAACTGGCATTAGAACACTGGATCCCCATTAGCCCTGAGTCATCATCAAGGCATGACATCAACACAGACATGAACCTTCACCTCAAAGACACTAGAATGTGTAATATTAAAGATTAAATCAATCCAAATGGATTTTCTTTCAAGAATATGTTCCCAGCAGGCCCAGTTGCCTCGTTTCAACTTGTGGGCCTGCATAGAACATTTTCTTGAAAAAAATATGTTTGGGTCGACTTTCGCTTTAACAGATCTACAAACATTCAGAACTATACAGTACAAACATGGTGGATAAACTCTTATTCCACAAATGCAATATTAATCAGAATGCCTTGTTTCAACTAGTGCTCTTGAATAGACCATATTCTTGGAAAAAATATGTTTGGGTTGACTTCCCCCTTTAATGCAGATATTGGTTGTAATCTATGTTAAACTCTGAGGGGGGGGGATTCATACTTTATATTATCTGTTCCATATTTACACATTTTATCTGACCTTTTTTCCCATGTTTTCTCAAAGGTGTATTTATTTGTTTGTTTGTTGGGTTGGGGCGGGAGCGTCCTTAAAATTTTGTGGGAATGGACCAGGGATGACCTATCTGCTAATCCAAAAAGGGTTGTTCGTCCTTGGTGGAGATCTGCGCTCTATCAGTGCCATTCTAGTTTTTGTTTATTCGTCTTACCTTGACAGCATTTTTCTGGGCTGCCTCCCTCAACTTTACAAGGCTTCCGTGAAGGGTAGCATTCTCCTTCTCCAACACACCAATGCGAATGTAGTTTGCCTGCAACTGTTGCTCCATATCCAAAAGCACGTTGCCGGTACCTTGTAACGATTCCAAGAATCAATCGATCAAAAAAAAGATTATTCAAAATGAACTGTATTCCCAGCAACCATTCATTACCCTGCATATGCAGATATAATAATGACAAAAGTGCGTACTCTTTGGCTGGGTATGAGCCAGTGGGCTGAGTTCTGGGAAAGCCACCAGCAACCTCTCCGTCTCTTTCAATGATTTCACACTTTCCTTGAGCTCGGCCACACTGCCCTGGAAATGCTCTATTTGTGTTTGTAGTGTCTGCTTCTCACTCTGTAGCCGTGAGCAATGGTCCTTTTAGGAAATGAATAGCACACTTTTAGTTGGGTGTTGTGAAACGGAGGGAATGGGTCGAGACCGATCTTAAATACCTGTTGTGAAGTGAGCTGCGTTTGCAGTTGTTCATTATCCTCTGACATCTGTTGTAGCTGATTGTGGAGGTGAAGCTCTCTTTCCTCCCTCTGTCCCAATTGTTTCTGCAACTCCTCGCACTCTTCATCCAGAGCCTCTACTCTTTGTAGCAAGGACTTTTGCTTAGTTTCCATTGACTATTCACACAATGGGAGCGACAAGCACAAACTGATTTGAAACGTCATTGGTCTCAAGTGGTATGACAGTCTGTCACCTTACCTCCTGGTGATGACATGCACTGAGGTATTTGGCCTTCTCTTTTTCGAGAAGTACATGAGCCTGGCAGAGCTGACTTTCAAACTGCTGAATCCTCTCTTGTAGTTTAGAGCAAGTCTCTTCCTTTATGTGCAGGGTTTTCACTTTCTCCTGCAGTGTATTCCTTTGACACTCTAAAAAGAAAAAAACACACTTGATGTAGTGCCACACAGTGAAATATCTTCTAAAATATATACATCTATTTTTGTTTGGATAATAGATGGATGGATGATGATGTAAATTCGCGGGTGAGCTGGAGCTCATTGGTCAAAACAAATTGACCAATGACATTTTTCAATTAACCTAACATACTTGCTTTAGTACATGGAGAAAACCTACGCAAGCAACTGCAGAATATGCAAGATCAACACAGATGGAGCCAGATTCGAATTTTGATAGACATGTCAGTATCATACAGATTACAGATTCTTACCAAGATCTTGCAGTCTATCTTGCTGTATTGCTGCTTCTTCTGTCAGATCGGAACAACTCTTCTTCAGGGATGCATATTCTGTTAGAAAGTAAATTACATTAACCGACTCACATGTTTTCCCATCCCTTGTACCGCTCACCTCTCTTGAGTTGCTGATACTCGTCTGACAGTCTTTGTTCAGTTTCTTTCATGGTCGTCTGTGCTTTCTGTGATGCTACTTTCAACTGAAGAATTATGGATTTTTGGTTTTCCACTTCTTCCTTTAGTTCTTTCTGTGCACGTTCCATGTCGCCCCCTAACTTGTCTCGATCTGCTTCTGCTGCTGCTAGTTTCTTTCTAAGAGGCTCGACTGTATCCCGCACATCTTGTACGTGTTTTGTCAGTCGACGCATATCCCTGAGCTGCTCACTGGCCCACTGTGCAACATCACCTGCTGTCATTTGCCCCACAGTGTCCTGCACAGCATCTAAGAGTGGGTGCAAAGAAGAGGGCAATCCCTCACTCTGAAGCAGTTCTACCAATACATTGCCTGTCTTTCGAATAGTACACTGTGCTTGATGACATACACTGCAGGGAAAAGAGGCAGTTTCATCTGTTTGACAGTTTACACTGTGCGTGACAACTTTGGGATTGCATGGGAGGCTGTGAGAGTCACTGAGGGGTGCATCCTCATCTGGCAAAAACCCGGAGTTTGTTGAAAGAGAAATGTCATGCGCGCACGTTGAAGGTACACACTCATCACAATTGGGCATCTCTGTCTGCAACTTGTTGACCTTGCACAACATCTGAAGGAGGAGACAGAGAAAGTGATACAATTAAGAAAATACAGAGATTGTGACCAATTCAAATTAAATGTGAAAGTGCATCAACCTTCATGTTGGCAAACTGGCGTAAATTGCGCCAGTATTTTTTAACAACAAGTCCAATTGACATGCAGCCTTTCTGATCGGTCTGTTGATTGCAGTTGTTGCTGCTCCTTTCTTCAACATAAGCATTAGATGCCTGTAGAAGAAGCAGTAGCCTTGTTGGATGAGAAAGAGAATCGTTATGCTGTTGTTTGTAGGTTGCATTCATAAAAACAGTTCTCAACGTGCAGTACACTTTTAATTACCTGTCTATCACTAACTCAAGTAAAACAATGTGAACATGCTGGTTAAATTCATCCTCTCCGTCCAGAAAGCTGTATCGCTCCATATCCAAATCCAGATTACAGGAGAGTTTGTCCGGGAATTTCCATGAGAAAACATGCACCGGGCCGGTTGTGGAAAAGGCGTCCACAATTGTACATTGAAGGTCGGCGAGATCTTTTTGGAGGCTTTCTATACAGTCCTGACGACCTAGAAACTGGGACATTTTTTTTTGAGAAAAAACGATTTCAGTTTTTACTGCAGTCGCCGTGAAAGGGAGTTGCTTGTTGATGTCTCGTCTCCGTGGCAACCTTGCAGCGCGACACTCCAAGTTCCAAGGTGCTTTGCGGCATCTGCCCGGAAGTAATACGCCGCCATTAAAACAGTTAGCAAGAAGACCACGCAGTAAGTTTTCACTCACAGAATTTATTGAGACGTTATATTTATGACTCACATGATTGCATTGTGAAATTGTACGTATACTTAAAATTATGCACTATCTGAATCTGTTTCTTAGGTGACTTTTGGGCCAATCAAAAGTCGCAGTCATGCCGCCTGGCCCTGTTCAAATTGTCCAGCCGGAGCTCAACAAGGTAACGATACCATTGATAGTTAGCCGATGCTAGCAAGCGACCGAAGATACAGTTTACGTTTTGTTAAAGTATGTGTTTGTCCTTTAATATAGGTACGCATTAGTATACATCGAAATTTGAAATAACTAGCTTAACATTAAGAATTTTGTGATTGTTTTGCATTCCCGTATTTTTTACATATTTTACGGCACCCGCCAATTGCCTTTCATTCGCTGGGTAGCAGTTGTAACGAGGCTATTCATTGTTCGTTCTTTGTAATTACAGTGGCATATTTCACACTAAAACATATACGATGGACTTGTTTTAATGGTGATGTGCAGTATAAATGTACACGGTCGCCTGCGTGATATGATATCAAATGTATAATCCCTCCGGCTGCAACATTGCCTACACTTGCATCTACTGTATTAAACATGTTTCTGTTTCTTGTATGATAATGACTTACATCATTTACATTACGCAATACATTGTCATTCCTGTAATATATTGCAAATCGTATTTTATTGATCATTAATTACAAGTGACTATGCATCTGCTATACAGGTTGATGCAGCTGAAGAAACTCCAGCAACCAAACCTATTGTTGGTATTATATACCCACCACCTGAGGTCCGAAACATTGTTGACAAAACAGCCAGCTTTGTTGCCAGGTCAGTTTCTAATTACAAGTGAAATATACTTGTGTTGTTCACATCTGGATTTTTATTGTCGTATTGTTCATTATAATGCATAATCAGGTCTTGTCAATTTTCAGGAACGGGCCTGAATTTGAAGCAAGAATCCGTCAGAATGAGATCAACAATCCCAAATTCAATTTCCTCAACCCCAATGACCCATACCATGCTTATTACCGACACAAGGTTACTGAGTTCAAGGAGGGTAAAGCCCTGGAACCATCAGCAGCTGTGCCAAAGATCATGCAGCAGACCTTGCAACAGACGCAACAACTTCCTCAGAAAGTATGACCATTTAACAATGATTTTGTATTAATTTTACTATTAGACATTTAATATTATTTCCTTTTGTTGTGGTCATCCAACGGTTCAGGTGATCCAGGAAGCTATCATTCCTAAAGAGCCACCTAGTGAGTTTGAGTTCATTGCTGATCCTCCATCAATTGCTGCATTTGATCTGGATGTCGTCAAGCTCACTGCACAGTTTGTTGCTCGCAATGGCCGCCAGTTCCTCACACAGCTCATGCAGAAGGAACAGAGAAACTACCAATTTGATTTCCTACGCCCGCAACACAGTCTTTTCAACTACTTCACTAAATTAGTTGAGCAGTATACCAAGGTGAAAAAAAAAGCCTAATTTTCTCAACATTTATTTAGATTATGTTATTTTTACGCTAAATTCATTCCTCTTTGTTTCCTATACATGTAGATTTTAATTCCTCCCAAAGGTCTGCTGGTAAAGCTGAAGAAAGAGTCTGAGAATCCGAAAGAGGTTATGGACCAGGTAAACAATTCCTTTTTTTTTTTTTTTCTTGAAGCATTTAACAGCCTATTGTCTGTTTAAACCAACATTTTCCCATTGTAAAACCATCAGGTGAGGTACCGTGTTGAGTGGGCAAAGTACCAGGAGCGTGAAAGAAAGAAGGAAGAAGAGGAAAGGGAGAAGGAACGAGTAGCATATGCTCAAATCGACTGGCATGATTTTGTTGTGGTGGAAACTGTGGATTTCCAGCCCAACGAGCAAGGTAAAGCAGTCAGTATGATCACGTCTGACTAGTGTTGTCACCAAAATTAAGACTCTGATACGATACCTGCATGACGTATCTCAGTACAATAAACTTTATGGCCATTTGCAGTATTTCTCTGTCTTCCAATCATGGTTTGGAGAGCGAGAAAGGTACCACCCACTTCAGACAGTGCTCTTTAAATTTGGACTGTGGGCTATCATGATCCTTATCTAGTACAGTATTAGTATATTTTAACCACACCCCTGAAACTAAATATAATATGAAAGTTATAGCGTAACACAAGTTGATTTGGTATTGACCACTGCTATGACTGAAGACTAGATTAGGTTTTGGGGATTTGGATGTGAAATCTGCATCCATCTGCTCTACATAATTTAAAGACATCTCAAGGATGAGCAGATTAACTTTGGATCACTTCTAAAAAATGATTTATGATTCCTAGGCCATTTCCCCCCACCCACAACCCCTGAGGAGCTTGGTGCCCGCATCCTGATCCAAGAGCGTTATGAGAAGTATGGTGAGAGTGAAGAAGTAGAAATGGATGTGGAAAGTGATGATGAGAATGATGAGCGAGAGGTGCGCAATGCTGGCCATGCTGCGCAACTGGATCAAGACACACAGGTCCAGGACATGGATGAGGTAAGGAGGTGTTGAAAAGAATTTGGTACACCCTAAAAAATTATTATCTTGTCACTGCAAATAAATACATTACTGGCAAAGAAGCTGTCTTATTTTTTATCTATCAAACTTAAAAAGAACAAACTCGTTTTAACAATGAAGTGTTTTGTCAATGATGTTTTCTAGGGATCTGATGACGAGGATGAGGGCATGAAAATTCCAGCGCCTCCCAGCAACCCAATGCCACCCCCACTTCCCCCAACTCCGGACCAAGTTATTATTCGTAAAGACTATGATCCAAAAGGTAAGGACTGCCTTTTTTTTAGTTTGTGCTAATCTCATTATTAGGCCAACAGCGTATCCACCTTTCCAGAGTATGATGATCTGATGCCATTATTTTATCAGCTTCCAAAGCTCCAGCACCAGTTGCTGCTTCAGATGAGTATCTTATCTCACCTATTACTGGTGAGAAGATCCCAGCCAGTAAAATACCAGAGCACATGCGCATTGGTCTGCTGGATCCACGCTGGCTGGAGCAAAGGGACCGCAGCATCAGAGACAGGCAGACCGAAGATGAAGTTTATGCGCCTGGTATGGACATCGATAGCAGCTTGAAGCAACTGGCTGAGAGGCGTACCGACATCTTTGGTGTGGAGGAGACAGCCATTGGTAAGAAGATTGGGGAAGAAGAAATCCAGAAGCCAGAGGAAAAGGTGGGGGCAGTTTTGCTTTCATATCTTGTAGGCATCATATATTTATTTTTGACGATTTCCCGAAACTGATTTGGGGTGCTCTCTCATCAGGTCACCTGGGATGGCCACTCTGGAAGCATGGCACGCACCCAGCAAGCAGCTCAAGCGAACATCACCCTCCAAGAGCAGATTGAAGCCATTCACAAGGCCAAAGGGCTGGTCGGAGAGGATGACAATAAAGAGAAGATTGGGCCAAGCAAACCCAGTGACTCTCACCACATGCCTCCAATGCCATCCCCTGCGCCCATTCTGCCGAAACCAAGCCCTCCGGTCTCAGCTGTGCCTCGCCCGCCCAGCGCCGTCAGTTGTACACACAAAAAGAAGGTTTGTCATAGAAGTTGTTGCTTTACCCAAAGTGTAATGTGCTTGTTCTTAGTTGGGCCCTGGAGTGCGCACCACTCTTCTGTCAGCTGTGCCTGTAATTCCAAGGCCACCCGTGGCTCCCGTTGTGCGCCTGGCTCCAGGACAAGTGTTGACATCAATGCCTCCTATGATTCCTGGTCCTCGCATCAATGTGGTTCCCATGCCCCCGTCGGCACCTCACATGATGGCTCCCAGACCGCCTCCCATGGTCGTTCCAGCTAGTAAGACTCATTTCTGTTGTTACTTCTTCTTATCTTGTGTTAAAATTGGTAACTCATTTTCCAATTGTTGCCATCCAGCATTTGTTCCTGCTCCTCCTGTACCACAACCCCCGAGTGTTGTTCCTGCACCGCCATCCCATCCTCCGCTCCCTCATGACGATGAGCCAATGAACAAGAAGATGAAGACAGAAGACAACCTTATTCCAGAGGATGAATTTATTCGCAGAAACAAGGTCAGTATTACAGTGTTTTTTTTGTTTGTTTGGGTTGGGGATGGAGGGGGACAATACTTAACATACAAAGAGAAGTACAGCAACTGTTGTTGTCCGTAAATGTCATTGTCATCGTATGGTCAAAGTAAAATCTACGTCTTCATAAAAACCTTTATTTTTCTTTCAGAATCATTATTTCTGATAGCATAATGTACTGCAAAATACTCCCACAAATGTGAGGCATTGATTGAAAATTACATTTGTCAAAAATATTCTCAAATTAATTTACTGCTGCAAAAATGACTACACACCAATGAAACTTATTATTACATTTAAATAAATTGTAATACAGAACCACAGTTGGGCAAATAGTCACCACCAAATTTGGCAGGGAAAGTGTTCATACTCATTAGAAATGGATAAAAACTTTACTTTTCCAAGTGTTTGTGCACTCTTGTATGTTCTGCAAATACAGATGAATGTCATTGTTTGAATTGGGTCTTGGATAATTTTCTACATGTATGAAATCGAGTTCTATAATTGTATTTTATACAACGCTAAAATAAAATTGAATACAGTACTTTACATCGGTGAGGCAATCTTGGTAATGTTATTCCTTTGTGCTACATTTAAATAAATCAGATTCTGAATTTCTGACGTACTGTTTTGCGATTACTGTTGTTGTTTTTCCACAAGGGTCCCGTGGCAGTTAAAGTCCAGGTCCCCAACATGCAGGACAAGACAGAATGGAAGCTCAATGGCCAAGTGCTGAATTTTACTGTCCCACTCACAGACCAGGTAATCAATGCAATCTTGTTTATTTTCATTACTCGGTATGTATAACATGTCATCTTCACACTTGCGTAATGGATGTGTAAATGAAAAATAATTTCTCCTCAGGTTTCTGTTATTAAAATGAAAATCCATGAAGCCACAGGCATGCCGGCAGGAAAGCAGAAGTTACAATATGAGGTAAATTCACTCTTGGCCATGGGTAAAACCAAATAATTGAGACAGAAATTCCAAACAAAGCTGACATTGACCTGTCATCTTTAAATAAGCACTGGTCATAAGTCAGCATCATCCACTCAAACATAAATATGCAAATGTGCAATGGGCTAATTTCTTCCTCCTTTGTTTAGGGCATTTTCATCAAAGACTCCAACTCCATGGCATACTACAACATGAGCACTGGTTCGATCATTCATTTGGCATTGAAGGAGAGAGGTGGAAGAAAGAAGTGAATCTCTGGAAAGAAGCATAAGATTTATCACATTTTCAAGTTAGATATGTTTGATCTTAGTGTCACAATTTAATTTTGTCAAACTATTCTTGTATTCAGAATTGTTCATACTGTTGATTGTTTACCTAAATGTTGTATTGTTATCTTGACTAGTGATAATTCGAAGTGTCTATTATAAATCGTTGACTCATTTGCTCCATGGTGCGTTTCCATTTAATAAAGATAAAAAACAGCCACAACTGTCTGTGAATAATTGTTTAGTTGAATATGAATGCAGATAGAAAGTAGACAGTGTACAGAAATTGAACACGATTGTGGTAGTTACGAGTTTAGGGAGGTATCTCTCCCCCTCCCCCCTCCCTTCCCAATTCACAAATGGTAGTAACAAGAGAAACCACTAGGGGTGAGACTAGCATTCCTATCCCAAGACAAATCATTAGCACCGCTGGACAGGACTGCTGGTCGAAGCACAATTTGACAGGACATCGAGCTCAGCCATCACTGCAAGCTGTTGACATTTCCATTATCGACTTTAATTAGTCTGTTCTCCTGGCAATGAAGTACACCATAGCGTCAGTGGACGGTGGGATCCGTGTAGGAATATTTAAGGTTCGAGTTCCGAGCTTTTAACGTAAGTTTGCTTTAGCATCCTAGTTAGGTAATGCTAATCCTCGGGTTGCAGTTGATTTTACCTTAACGCGCTTTTCTGCAACTCCTAACCGACATCTGTTATATGGCTTGGGTTGTTAACAGCGTGGCGCCTTTTAATGGTTAGCAAGGGAACGGTAGAAGTGAATTTTTCATTTTCATGCATAAGCTAATGGCAATGGCGTCAGTGATGTTTGACTCGAACGTGGTATATGCTTAAGGAGCAGTTTCTGGCTTGGGCTTGTCAACAGGCTCGCTGACGTTGGCTAACCTCGCTAGCGTGCTAGCTTTCGACGCTAACATGGCCAACACGGAGAACGGCCGTCGCCCAGTGGACACAAGGAGCATCCGGACCCTCAGCAGCAGTCACATCGACGACGAAAGTTCACTTGGGTCGGACTCCGAGATCAATGGTTTCACCAGCGACAAACAAACCGATAAATATGGATTTATTGGCGGAGCGCAACAGTACACGGAGGCGTCGTAAGTTGCATTTTAATTCTACTTGATCCCTGTGTTGTGCTTTAAATACACTGTGCTGTGATTTAAACACCCTGTGCTGTGCTTTGAGTCATTTAAACCTTAAATGAATGAGAACACGGTGCAGTAAATGTAATTTATCTCGAGATTTGTGCGTGTGCTGTCTGGATGCCTCGACCCACTGCGTGGCACAATGTGGTTATTATATCCTGTGTTTTCTTCGCTGGAACATAGAATGTCGGGCCTTATAACAGTGGCTTTCTCAAGATCGGGTTTTTTGTTGTTGTTTTTTTTACTTGTAGTAAATGAGTAAGTAAGTTTTTAAAGTGAACGATGTACAGTGTCCATATTTGTATTCCCAAATCGAATACTGATCATCTTTCAAAGTTGAAGATTACAGAAATATTCATTTTCCCCACGTTCCATTAACTGGAGTAAATCAAAGAGGAGTTCCTAAAAGTAGCTCCTTTGAAGCAATGTGAGCCTTCAATTTTGCTGATGAGGTAATTGTATAGTTTAAAAAACATCAGACCTCACTCATAATGTTATGTTGGAGCTGCCTATATTTTCTTCAATCAAAGATTTAAGATGGGACTATTTTAGTGTGGGCTTGTAGATAGTTGGCAAACACTGCCACTCTTAAAGTTTGCTATTAAACATACTATATCTAAATTGTGTTAATCCTCAAATTTACGTCACCATAAAGTCAACTTCCATTCAAAGCCTTTGCTTTTAACAGTCGACTCTGAATGTTTATACTGTACAACTGACGATCCCTTAATGCTTGCTTCGACCCTTTTATAGTTCAAATTGTTTAAAAGAGGAACATGTGCTTACGTAAAGTGAAATGATATACTGTATGTTGTCTTTTCATGTGTGTCTCCAGGGCTCAAGATGTGCCTACAGCAGTGCTCAGGCAAAGGGAGGTGAAATGGTTGGATATGCTCAATCACTGGGACAAGTGGATGATCAAGAGATTCAATAAGGTCAGACATAAAAAAAATGTCTAAACTGCCGAAATACAAAATGACCTGTGGTTCACATTACGCAAGCCATCAAAACTGCTTCTGCTTTTCTAAAGAGTTGTTGTACTGCCAATATCTTCGCCACTGTGCTCCCCACGCTCTCATATTTTCCACAACAATTTGTTCGCTCTTTGTAATAAGCCAGCAGGAGGCTTGCTATTTTTTACATATTGTTTAAACATGTCCAAAACATTTAAACGTATACAAACAGCACATAGACTCACAGTGACTTTTTCAATCCACACTGATGTTTTCTGTTGCTGTTGTTGTCGTTTTAGTTTGAATTTTATTCGTAACAAGTTTGAACACAGTATATGAGCAGTACCATGCAATAATCAATACATACAAAATGATATTTATGGATCCCAGGAGTCATTTTTTTAATTAACGTGACATAAATATTAAAAAACATTTATTTTGTATCCTGGGTAGCCTACTGTAGATTTTAGCAGCTTCTAACATAAAAATAATATAAAATGTTTACACTACCCTTATTAATTTCAGCAATACATTCAAAACGCCACGAGGTGACACTACAAAAAACTTTTTTACTGCTACATTATGGGTCCGCTGGAGTGGGAGTGTCTTTAACGAGAGAGTTTATTGTGCAATGGTTAACTTCACTTTATATTAACTGTCACTTATAAAGCCTGCAAAATTGCAAAAATTTTCTTGATTCCAACTCTTTAAACCTTGAACCAAATTCATTTTCAATTTAATTCATATAGAAAAACAGCAAACAGATTGAAGTTTCACTGCTACAGCAAAAGTCGCATGACATATCACAATAGCATTATATCACACATAATATATGAAGTAATAATAAAAAAAGTGACAAAGAATGCCAATGTAAAAGCGATCTAATAAATGGACATTTTTTATAATGTGCACATACTGTACTCATATTCTGTAGTCACAATGTCGTATTTAAAGTCTTTTAGAGTTGACTGTGTGCATGCGTGTGTGAGGGACAGAAGCCATCTAACACAGAGCTGCAACTTCACCTCATTTTCATGAGTCAGCAGCAGGGTAGGACTTGACCTATCCCTTCTTCACAATACATACCTCGTGACAAAAACAGTTTAGACGAGTCATATTCAAGGTGAGGCTCAAGTGACTTGATGTAAGACTGGTATGACAAGAAATTGTCCAAACAAAGCCCTGTGTATATAGACCGTGTTTGTCCTGACTAGAACAATAAAATTGAATTGCATAGACCAATGGCTTCATTTGCTCATTGTGAAGATAATGCCGATAGTTCACCTGCTGCAAATGTCAGGAAGTAAAGGTCGCTGTTTTCTTATCCCACAATACAACTTGTGTGTGTGCAAAGTGTCAATAAATGCAGTTGTAAAATTGTTTCTATCACTCGAGCCATTCTGTTATGTCCAAACTGACTTGTGCACGGTGACATGAAAATACTGCACAAGTAGCATGCAAGCTACGTTCTTATTGCTTTTACTAGTATGTTGTTGTTCGTTCTTTTAATATCTGTTGTGACAAACATGTAGCATTGGTTGCACGTTTCTCTTTTGTCTTGCTGTTTTGTGACTCCATATTTCACCGTGGTCTAGGTGAGGCTTCGATGCCAGAAAGGAATTCCCCCTTCTCTCCGAGGCCGTGCGTGGCTCTACCTTTCAGGAGGGAAGGGCAAGAAAGAGCAAAACCAAGGAAAGTTTCAGGTCAGGGACATCCTCATTTCACTTCCATCCTTGGTCTCATTTCATGTTTCAATTTCAATACAAATAGTTAGTAAAGTGTAGCATTAGTTAAAAAAAACAACAACTTCAATTTGTTGTTTGAGCCCTTCGTGTGTTTTCGGAAAAAGTATTTGTTGGAGTTGAATGACTTATTTCTTGGGACGCCTCATTGTACAAAACCAATTTTGCAGCCTCTTTGCTTTGTATTATCCTAGGAGTTGGATAGCCAGCCAGGAGATCCCAAATGGATCGACGTGATTGAGAAAGATCTCCATCGACAGTTTCCATTCCATGAAATGTTTGTGTCGCGGGGAGGACATGGGTAAGACCCCAGACTAGGAGGGACATGCACCAAAATTCCAATTTAGTGTATGGTTGTGACCACTGTTTTGTATGTTGTATTGTGTGTGTGCACAGGCAGAAGGATCTTTTCCGTGTTCTGAAGGCCTACACTCTGTACAGACCAGAGGAGGGATACTGTCAAGCGCAGGCTCCCATTGCTGCTGTGTTACTCATGCACATGCCTGCTGAGGTACATCACTCCCACACTTCAGCTCCTAACGCATACAAACACTAGCCATTCAACACATTTTTATTGCAAAACTCAGTTACATTTCATTGGCTAAGAGACCGCGAATTGGATTAAAAAAACGAAAATGACGTAGACGGTCTCCCGGCTTTAAAGGGAGAAACGTGCTTGTGCGTTCCCGGCTTTAATGTGTTAAACCAACGAAGAAGAAACATCTAAAGAAACGAAGAAAAACAGCTGAACCAACGACGCATGCGTTGGAAATACTGAGGCGGAGTGAGGGAGTGGCGTAACTTTGTTCACATAAATGACCGGTCGACTCAGTACAACTCTTAAAATAATATGATATTATGCACATTAACCTGATTGAACACCTCCGGATGTAGACTTGGTGTACAAGTAAAGGAGTTGCCTGTCTTTGACGTGCTAGCGCCTCAGCTGCTGAGACAGGACAACCGGTTGCAAATGAAGGAGAGATGAATGCGGCCAAGTACAGAGATATTTACAAGGAGTGACTTGAACAAAATGGAGGAAGCCTTGATAAAGTGCATTTACTGTAACACCGACAGATACATCTTGTCTCCTCTTGATTTTGATGATGAAAAATCTTAATTAACGTGGGATAAACCCCTTGAGATGCAACATGGGTCCCACACAAGAAATACAACTTAGGTGTGTGTTTCCAACAGGATGCCTTCTGGGGACTGGTGCAAATTTGTGAGAAATATCTTCCCGGCTACTACAGCCCAGGCCTGGTAAGAAAAACACTGCAAGCACAACAGATGTGATGATACTGAAACAAGAGTACAGTTTGTATCCCCCAGTCTGATACAATACTTGACACGTATGAATACGCCTGACACCAAGAAGCATGGTCACAATGTAATTGTGGAACAAGAATGTGCTTATGGGTGATTAATCCTACCTTGTGATTTCATCACAAGAACTGTCATTCTTGTCCTCAAGTGGAAACAGGGTTTACTGTTAATAAAGATGATGTAATGTAATCTTCAATGTCTTTCTAAAACGTGCCGCAACATGATGTGATTGGACTGTTTTTTTTAATAGTGGAACATCCACTTTCCCAATCCCCACGTTAATGGTTCTCTTGTCTGTTCGTCTTTTAGGAAGCTATACAGTTAGATGGAGAGATCCTTTTTGCTTTGCTGCGACGCGTCTCTCCACTCGCCTTCCGCCATTTGGAGAAACACAAGATTGACCCCATCCTCTACATGACTGAATGGTTTATGTGTGCCTTCTCTAGAACGTTGCCGTGGGCCTCTGTGTTGCGTGTCTGGGACATGTTCCTCTGTGACGGTAAGTCTCTGAACATTACATACGCTCATCATGGGCAAGAATGTTCATATAGATTCCTGATTGAAAGTTTTAAGACCGGTTGAAAAATTGATAAAATGTGCATTTTGCACATTTGGATCTTAATGACGTTTTAAGTAGAGCTACAATTTGCAGAAGAAAGAAGGACGAGTGAGACAAAAAAACCAAAACATTTTAAACTTGTAATTTAAAAAATAAATAAATAAATGACCTGTAATAGGTTGTTTAATCACCTGATCAAAAGTTTAAGACCACAGGCTATAAAAGCAAAAATTCTCATATTCTGTCACGCATACACATGGTCATATCCTCCCTATGGCTAAAGCTAAGAAGCTTTCCCCTTTTGGCCGTGGTCGGATTGTCGAGTCGCATAAACAAAGCCTCTCACAGCGTGCCATTGCTGCTGAGGTTGGTTGCAGTAAGACAGTCATTCCAATTTTTTTTTTCAAAGATCCTGAGCATTATGGAACAAAAAAGTCAAGCGGTATATCCCAAAAAATGACACCTGAGCTGAGCCGGAGGATCAGATTGGCTGTTCGCCAAGACACACGACGGCCCTCGACCCAAATTAACAAGACCCTTACTGGTGCCGACTGCAGCGCAATAACCATCAGACGGCATCTGCGAGAAAAGGGTTTTAAAAACAAGAAAGAAATTCAAAGACCTCGTCTCCTTCAACGCCACAAAACTGCCCGTATATACTTTGCCTGGGAGAAAGAAACATGGGACACTGAAAGGTGGAAAAAAAAAAAAGTTGCATTCCCTCATGAGAAAAAAAATGTAACTTTGATGGTCCAGATGGCTTACAACATTACCGTAATGGCAAGGAGATCCCACCTGAGACGTTTTCTAGTCGGCGCAGTGGAGGGGGGTCCATCATGATCTGAGGTGCTTTTTCATTGGAGTGGACCATTGGAGCTTCAGGTGGTGCAGCGTCGTCAAACGGCGGCTGGTTACGTGCAAATGTTGCAGCGGGCATCCCTCATGACTGAGGAGCCTTGTCTGTGTGGTCACAGCTGGGTTGCTCAACAGGACAACATTGCAGTTCACAATGCTCACTTGATCAAGGACTTCTTTAGGGACAATAGCATCACTCTTTTGGACCAGCCTGCATGTTCCCCCGATTCAAATCCCATAGAGAACATTTGGGGATGGGGGGCAAGGGAAGTTTATGAAAATGGCCATCAGTTCCAGACAGTTGATGGCCTTCATGAAGCCATCTTCACCTCTTGGAGCAATGTTCTCACTGGCTTCCTGGAAACCCCCGCATCGAGCATGCCCAAACGAATTTTTGAAGTAATTCACAAGAATCACAAGGTGGAGCTACTCCTTATTGAGTTCTACTGAGAAATGTTTTTTTGTTATTTTTTTGAGTGATGGTCATAAACCTTGGATCAGCGGATGAATATCCTATTTCAGTTTGATTGTTGTTTTTAATAAATTACTTTTTCAAAGTGTTTTTTGTCACACTCCTCATTGTTGCTTTTGCATATTGTAGCTCTACTTAAAAACTCATTAAGATCCAAATGTGCAAAAGGTCAATTCTATCAATTTTTCAACTGGTCTTAAGATTTTGATCAGGTCTGTATTTGGGGCATTTAATGTGTTTTTATGTGAACGATTAATTTTCCAGACTGGTTTGATAATACAATGTATAGCTTGACCCTTCCTATTTAGGATTTTCTCCTGTCCACCCCAGGATCAAAATCATACATAAAGGCTGAAATACAGTCAGGTCCATAAATCTTGGGACATTGACACAGGTCTCATCTTTTTGGCTCTAAACACCACCACAATGGCTTTGAAATGAAACAGAAAAAGATGTGCAGCCTTCATCTTTGGGGTTATCTATATACAAAACCAGGTGAATAGTGTAGGAATTACAACAGTCTGTATAAATGTCTCTCACTTTTTTAAGGGACCAAAAATGTTGGGACAAATGAAGTATCAATCAAATTTTGACTTCTTAAAACTTTGGTTGCAAATCCTTTACGCTCAATTACAGCCGAAAGTCTTGAATGCGTAGACTAGACATCACCAGATGTTGGATTTCATCCTGCGTGATGTGCCAAGCCACGATCTTGCTGCATTTCCCTTCAGTTTTGTCTTTGGCAAGTGAAATGCATGCTCAATAGGATTCAGGTCAGGTGATTGAATTGGCCATTGCATAACATTGTTTCTTTAGGTAAAAAAACAACACAAATTTAAACGTTGGTTGCTTTTACAGTACGGTTTGGGTCATTGTCCATCTGCACAGTGAAACTCCGTCCTATTAATTCTAAGGATGATCCGATCACATGATCGGGGCGAATCATTCAATTTTCAGTTGATCCGGTATTGGGTGAAAAAGATCTTTTTTTTTTTTTTTTTTTTTTTTTAATGATTATTTCCTGAACATTCAAAGGTCACAAAGCTCACACGCATGAGGGCCAATTAGTGGGCCGGACTAAAATCCACCTCCACCCTTGCTTATTAGTCCAACCCTTTTTTTTTTTTTAAACTTGTCGCCCCCCGTCCTCCATCCCAAAAATGGGCATGCGTCCGGGACGGACCGCTCCGCCCCTGGGACAGACTGCCCGGCTCTGGTAAATACCTTTAAATTAAAGTTGAAAGTCTGCAGTTCAAGCACATCTTGTTTCATTTCAAATCCTTTGTCGTGTGGTGCTTAGAGTCAGAAAGATGAAAATCGTGTCGATGTCGCATTATTTATGGACTTGACTGTGCACACCTAAACTGAATAATTTCATACACTAGAAAATAGGATTAATAACTGTACCACACCTCGTCTTTGTCTTGTGAAAATCAGGTGTGAAAATAATCTTCCGAGTCGGCTTGGTGCTGCTAAAGTGCATGCTGGGTAGTCGTGAGAAGCTGAAGGCCTGCCAGGGCCAGTATGAAACCATGGAGCTTCTCCGAGCTGTGGAGCCTCGATACATGCAGGAGGGTTTCCTCGTCCGAGAGGTAAAAGCAGCAACATTATTGAGTCTGTATGAGTAGCGCTTAGTCTTTTTAATAATACCACACCAGAGTGGGTTCTACTATCAAAACATACTAGCTCCATTGACATCAACTCAACTCAGGTCCATGGCAAACAATTCATTGGAGAAAGTCAGCAAAATGGCTGTTGGACTATTTGTGGACTAGAACTACTGGAAACTCTTTCACTCATCATTGTACAAACACACACAATCCCACACATTATGAAATCACTGAATGAAGTCAGAAGTAAGTCATGGAAAGAAAGAATTCAGTTAAGCCAGCCATTATATACTCCTCCCCAACAGAAGCTCCCAGACAACGCTTTGATCTTAGAATGGAACTCCACTGCAGCATGCATTTTGCATTATGAACTCAAAAGAAATGACAGTTATTATAGCTGACAAAATTGAAGCCCTTTTTTTTTTTTTTGCATGAATCAGGTGACTGAGTCTAATCGCTTCAGAACATATTTAGAATTCTCTCTAATATAAACATTTACTTAAGACAGTACTTCTTTTTCTACTTTAACTCAGTGTGGAAATTTACAGAAATGTAAGGTGGTTCCCTTTCAACTGCGGCTGTTGCTGCCAATTCAGAATTCTGATATTTAGCTGCATGTCAGGCAGCGCCACCGATAGGGCAGAGCGGCACAGCCCTTGCAGAATGGTTCTTAGTGACTTAATGGACTGTAGAGAATAAGGGGTGTTCACATCCAAAAGGACTCACCCAGTCTTTATAATAAGCTGTCTGTGTGACTTGACCACTGGTGACACTGCCAGTGGCCTTTGGCATTCACTTAAGTTACAACGTTGAACACAAAGACCAGACATGGCTGACACTTACTGTATTTCCCATGAAGGGCGGGCCTATTCCTTGGAAAATGATCTCAATGACTCATCTGTATCCGAATGACGCATGTCTTTCCGACACAGATCTTGGAAGTGCCGATTACGGCGCGAGACGTGGAAAGGGAACATCACACCCAGCTGAAGCGCTGGAGGAAGAACCGCGGCGAGCTCAATTTCAAATCTCCTCCGAGGATGCACGGCGCCCGGCTCATCATGCTGGCTGACCCCCCGAGGCGCCAAGACCTCCAGCAGTACCCTACCATTTTACTGGAAGAGGCGGAGCTCGGCCCGCTGCTGAAGAAGGGCAACGAGCAGAAGAGCAGAAAGAAAACCCCGAAGAAGTCGCAGCTCCCCGAGGAGATTCCAAACCCTTACCCTCTTCCCAACGCCACGCCACCCCCACCGTCTTATCCACCAGCCCCGCCTCCAGTGCTAAGCAAGGCCCCGGAGACTGTGCCACAGACTCAAGCAGAGCCAATTCACCAGGCCCAAGCACCTTCTGAAGACCCTCCCCCTGCCAAAGAGACTCCCCTACAGCAATCCACACACAGCCTCAGCAGCACAGACCAGGATACGTACCTGTAATTCTGAAGCTTTGCGTGTGCGTGGAAGAAGCACCAGCACCCTTTTGCCAGCAAACAGTCACGGATGAGTTTATTGGACTGTTAATTCATCTTCAGATACCAGTTTGGCCTCTGATAAGATTGATGTCCAGCTACAGCGTAAAACTGCCTTGATGCGCTCTACATCGTGACACCTGACTTCCTGGGACAACGTTGTCCTTTTTGGTGTGTGGAAGCAAATTGCCAAAGTTAAATGTGTTTTTTTTTTTTTTTGTCTACTCACATTCAACACTACAGTGATATTTTTGATGCAATCAATCAAAGTCCTGAATACCGATATTTAGGTTTCTTTTTGTATGGTTTTGTTGTTGTTTTAAATAAACACTTCATTTTGCAGTGGGCAGCCTTTCAATCAGATGGTTTGATCTGGCCAGCTGCCATTCCTCTTTACTTTACATTCCCTGTTTGGGAAGATTATCACCACTTGGTCTGTTGGGAGACAATCATATTTCAGTGAGTGCTTTTTGTTTTCAACATGCACATTGAACACTTGAGCATTTCATTTTTATAGTCTTACATTTACATAAAAAAAGCTGTCCTGACAATTTTTAGGATCTTTCTGTCAGTTAATTTATTTTGTACTCTGTCACAAACTCTTTGCTGGTGCACAAATCGTTGCCTTTTTTTTTTTTTCTTCTGTAATGTGGGTAACCTAACCCACAGTCACTGTGCCACTTTCTGTAGCTTTGGAGCAGCAGAAACGGATTTGTTCGGGCAGTAGCCACAAGAACACTGCAGCAACATTCCTGGCATCTTGAGAGCTAATTAGCCTTAACATGCTTGTTTGCTAAATGCTAATCAGTATAACTAATGACTTTGTGCATGTGCTTTCTGTCAAGACTTGCCAATTTTGTAATGGTGCTGACTTTCCTTTTGTAATTGCTTGACCATTCCCCACCTGTTCCTTGTTTGTGCCCTTTGTTCGATAATTGTGATTTCAAGCCTTTTTGTTAGGCTTCTTTGGTTGGGAGTTGTAAAACTTTGAACAATGTTGGGTGGCACTTTTACAAAGCAACAGGATGTTTTCAAACATCATTACATATTTCCATACTAGTAATTACTTCTATGAGATGCCACATTTTTTAACAACTTTTGACCATCTTCTCTATATCCCATACGGTATATTTTCAACTTTGTATCAACTTTGCAACACTAGAGAAAAACTTGACTGTCATTCAGTTGGGAAAAACATTTGTGCTATAATAAACTTTTATCTGGAAAATATTCTGAATATTTTTATTATACAATTCTTTGGTAGGTTATGAAAGATATGTAATGGCAACCAAGAGGCACTTTGCAACATGTTTTTTTTTTGTAAATGTCAATTTTGTTCAATTTTCAAACATCTCTGTCGAGTTATTTTCCCCGTTTCAACGAATGGCTGGAATAGCATTTACACTATGTGGCAAATGCTTCAAATCACCATTAGATGGCGCAGTAAAGTCGTTACTGAAACGAAACTGTAGTGAAGAACGTGGTACCCTGGATGGGCCTGATGTGTGCATTCCTTTAATAACCTCGCCTGCAGTCATGTATTAACTTAATAAAAAGAACATGGTTTACACACTTTCAACTGTTGATGGATATTTTTTTAATAAAATGCATAAATATGATGATCACACCTTTATTCTATGCGATTGACATTTTTACCTAGTTACGTCATGAATGAGCATTTCATCCGTAGAGAATGTAAAGGAATTTAAATGTATAAATATGTCTCTGACAAGTCAATAAAGCAATGTTGTTGTCATAGAGCTCTCTTTATAAAGAGTTTCTTCATGTATGTACTGCACTTAGATGTGCACCATCTGACAGATGACAGTAGCCTACTGCTTTTTTTCCAATTCCAATGAAGTTGGAAGGTTGCTTTAAAAACAAAATACAAAGGTTTGCAAATCCTTTTCAATCTATGTTGAATACAAAGGCAAGATATTTAATGTTAAAACTGTTGTTGGCTTTTTGTTTTTTGTAGGTGGTGGTGGTTGAAAAAATTGTGGCACATTATATGAAAGAATTTCACCTATAAAGCTTCAGCAATTAGTGTCCACAGTTTCACAAAACGTTTATTGAGTGTTGTTCAAAGGAAAGGTGATGCAACAGTCGTAAAAATGCCCCTGTCCCAACCATTTAGAATGTGTTGCAGGCATCAAGTTTAAAACCAGTAAATAATTGCGTCAAAATAGAAATCTAGTTTATCAGTTTGAACATTAAATATCTTGTCTTTGTAGTGTCTTCACTTGAAGGTGGAAAATGAATTTCAATTCTCATTGTATTCTGTTTTATTTAAGTGTTACTCAACATCCCAACTCCGTTGTAAGTGGAATTATTAATTAATTACAATATTATGTGCAGAGAAGCATCACTGGAACAATAACAGTTGCGCAATACTACTGTTGCGTTTGTCTGAATTATAGGCCCATATAACCTTAAATAGTGATAACATTTTCCATGCAACTGGACCATGTCAAATGTGTCATCTCAGATAGAACTGCATGGTACCAACTCTTATCTCTGACCAGCCGCTGGTCTAGTATCTAGTTCTGCTCTTCCTGCTAATGAGACAGCAAGATTTGGACAGTAGCGTGTGAGGGGTTTGTTCGTTCATTGTACAAGTATTTAACCTTTCGACACCAAGACTTCAGAGCTCCACCCTCGCTCCGGAGGTCACTCTTGGTGTCAGCCCCGTCTTTAAACTAATGACGGACTTGTATTGTTTTCTTAATTCCTGATTGAATTGTCCAAGCCATTTTCTCCTCTTGGAGGTGTGGGGCATTTAGTGTGTTGCCCCAGGCCAGAGAGAGTTCACGCAAGTTGCCACCTTCATGATCTAGGTAAGGTGGCTTAGTTCTTCCTAATCGTCCAGAAAGGCGTGAGCTGCAGCTGTTGGCTACTGACCTCTGGTCTTCCGCGGGTCAGATTACAAAAGAAGGCGACCTATCTCACATCGTTCGGGACTTGCTGTTTCTATTACATTTCATAGACACAATATGTGTTGTGGTCGACAGAAAACACCTGCCGTCGTAGCAATTCTACTGAGGTGGCAGAAGTAGTCACACTCTGTACTTGGATAGAAGTAGAAACACCTGAACAAAAACACTTCAAAGACACTGGTAATTGTATAAATGGAATCAGTAGGTCACTGATTCAACTCATTTACTTAAAGATGAAGTCAACCCAAACATATTTTTTCATGAATATGTTCTATGCAGGGCCACTAGTTAAAACAAGGCATTCTGGTAAGTATTGCGTTTGTGGAATAAGAGTTAATCCACCCGTTTTTTAGCCATCTGCGGGGGCGGCCATTTTGTCACTTCTGTTGACGGAAAACGACATCACAACTGTTCAGTGCTTAGGTAACGACCAATCATAGCTCACCTGTTTTCTGAAGATGGGCCATTTTGGTCGTTATCTGAGCCCTGAGCATCTGTGATGTCATTTTCAGTCGACTGAAGTGACAAAATGGCCGCCCCCTGAGATGGCTAAATGGGTGGATTTTGCTTCTTAACTCATATTCCACAAACGCAATATCAATCAGAATGCCTTGTCTCAACTAGTGGCCCTGCACAGAACATATTCTGGAAAAAAATATGTTTGGGTTGACTTCCACTTTAAGTGGGAAAAAAGTTTTGACTGAAATTGTACAAAAGTAAAACGTTATTTTAAACCGTCAATTAGATCAAATTATATTTTAACTTGACACAACGACTAAAAAACAGGTGCATGCAATATAGAATCTGCAAATCTGTTCCATTGTCGTTAATGCTCCTTGATCCTTGATCCTCCATATTGCTACTGTCTCTGTTTTTTCTGCCTTGTATGGTCAGGGCCATAAATATTGAGACAACAACACAATTCATCTTTTTGGGCTCAAAATTTCACCACAATGAATTTGAAATGAAACAAGATGTGCCTTAACTACAGGTATGATAATAGTCAAAGACAATTTAAGTGTTTTTTACACCCAAATCAAATGAAAAAAAATGAGGAATTACAACAGGAGCCTGCATTTCACTTGCTGAAGCAAAACTGAAGGGAAAATGCCCCAAGAACAAACAGAAACTGAAAATGGTTGCAGTAGAGGCCTGACAGATCATCGCCGAGGATGAAATCCAGCTTTTAATGTCTCTGCATTCCAGACTTCAAGCCGTTATTGACTGCAAAGTATTGAAAAGTGAACATTCATGATTTTTAATCCGTCCCATTCATTTTGGTCTCTTAAAAAGTGGCAAGCATACAATATATAGAGACTGTTGTAATTCCTACATCGTGCACCTGCTTTGGATGTACAGTAAATACTCATAAATTAAAGCTGAAATTCTGCTATTAAAGGGAATCTTGTTTGTTTAATTTCAAATGTACTATGGTGGTGTTTGAATCTAAACAGATGAGAATTGTGTCCGTTTCCCAATATTTACTTACGTGACTATTTCAGCCTGTTTCAGACTGTAAGTCCCGGAGATATCAATAAATCAGATCATCCCTGGTTGAGTTCGTCTCTCTCCATTGAATTGTGTGGTCATTCGCATAATTTGAAAAAAGGTAATGATAGGCTATTTTCACAAAATAAGCGGTAGAAAGTACAGACATCTGTTTTCAAGGGAGTAGAAGTAAAGCAAGTATACCTGAAAAATCGACGGTAACCAAGTATGTGTTACTTCCCAATTCTACAAGGTGTCCTTACCTCACGCCATGAGGGACTGCATTTCTGTTGACCCATATGAGGCACAGCAACAGTTAACGGTGGAGGTCCCGGAGGAATGCATGCACCGTCACGCTTTGCCTCTTTGCTTGGGACACCTGGCCCTCTTTCAGTGCCACCCTTGCATTTACATGTCAAAGGAGGTCGAGCAAGAAGGCTCGCTCTGTGCTCTGCTCCTCACTCCAGAGATGATCTGATTTATCTCTTCATCAACGGAAATATACGCTTCGAGTGGGCCATCCCGCCTCCCATCCCCGGCTACAGGGAGCAGTTAAAGGAGAGGCTTGTGATGCTCTGTGTGATCCCAGACCCAACGGCCCCTCCGTCACAATGCTTGATTCATGTGATGCGGGTGACTTTCTCACTGCTCCTAGGCTCAACGTGTTAAGGCACTGGGCTGGGGGTGCAAAGCAAAAGGCGCCTGTGTTCCTCAGGTATCCCATTCCCACATTTGATGGAGCATAACAGGTTGACTCAGGTCGAATTAACAGGCCCGAGTAACAAATGTGAGGGCAGACATTGTGGTCATTGTTGTGCAGGTGAGCTTTATTGCGGGAATAAAACGAGATTTATTGCTCCAAAAAGGAAATCATTCATCTTTGCGAAAGAAACACAAAGAGGGAATCCCAGTGCGAGAGCCAGAGTGGATAATTGAATCATCCCAGTTGTGGTGGTGTGGACTGTGGACCTCATGTGTTTATATGCAAACGGAAAGTCATTACTCTTATTTTCCTCCTCTGGGCTTTGGAGTTGCTATGATTGTCATGATCATATAAATGGTCTTATTGTGCACAATTAAACATTCCTCAGAAAAGCACAAACCTCATTGAACCAGCCTTAGCAGCTTAATCAATGAGTGTGTCATAGACCGAAGTAACATGACTAATAGAATAATAAATCGAGGACAAAGAGGGAAACGTTTTTCTATCCGTCACAGTTGAATTAGTGTTTGGATCCAGACCAAAATGTATAAAATGGAGTTATATTCCCTGTGCTGCCCTGAAAAGGTAAACATTGTCTCACTATGCCAAAGACAAGTGATGAAAAGCTTCTTAATCTCTATCTTTATCTGAATCGACACTGAACTTTAATGGATTCTTCTCATCTATGACCACCAGGTTTCATGGACTATAATTATTTTCATTTCTTTTCAGCATGTTTTCACAAAGTTTTACATTCTGTTTATATAAACGTTTGGAGCACCGTTGCACACTGTTACACAGCAATATTATTGTTAATTAACGAAATGTGGGCAAATTTACTGCACGCTTCAGTACTTGAGTCACATGTTAAAACTTCACCATCTTTAGACCTGCTTTTTGGTCACGTAGCCCACTACTGCGTTTACAGATTCAGACTTTTCCGTCGCATTTTTACATTCCTGCACTGGGGGTACTGTTTCTCATGAGCACAACTCTCTACTGTGGCCGTCCTCTGTGCAAACATCTCAGCTCTTTTCATATCCACATACGGCCCGATAAATATCCACGTGCTATATCTGGCCATCTTAAACAACGACTGTATTGCGGCATTTTTGTTGTTGTCTTTTTCGTAATGTCTGCTCATGTTTAAGCCTTGAGCGGCGCTTCCAAATGGAACCTTTGAAATTGAGTTTTAGCACCTGTGATGTTTCCACTGTGTCGCTTCACTTCCATTTATGGTCCACAAATGGCCGCACATATGGCTGGTCGATGGTAAATTTAACGTAGGATAACAACCCAAGAATCTCATGGGTGCATTTAGCAAAGTACTTAAAATATCATCATGGCTCTCTTTCCCCAAATACCCACAGGCCTGCTTGGATTAGGCAACATGATGTTGTTGCGGTGCCAGCGGTGGGTGATTTTGATTGTTGCTTTTTCTTTGAAGCAATATACACCTTCTTACATAGAGGGAAAAAAAACAACGGTGTTACACATCTGATCTATCTTACAAATGATTCACAGAAACCAAGTTCCTATTGAAAGCTGAAGTTACAATTTAAAAGAGTAATACTCTTTTTATTCCTGTCACGCATACATCCATTCATGTTCTAAACTGCTTCACCTGTCAAGGGTACGTATTATTATAAGATGTCTGTCTGACACTCTTATACAACTTGGCAAAGCAACAATATAAACATGACTGATACTTTGTCCATTGCCATAATCAGTAAATAAAATTTGGAGCCAGTATATGGCTTTGTAAAATGAGCAAACTTATTCATTTAACAAATTTCATTTACTGTACATTGCCCAACCACCGCTTTTAAGGTCCAAATAAAATTAAAAACACAAAAAACACACAATTGTTTTCTGTCCCATTTATGAATAGGATGAAAGACAATATCTCCATTTATCGGGAATTTGCTCAACCTAACATTAAGTCGAGTGATATTTGCGGATGTTAATGGACTGTACAAAGTTAAATGAGGCAGAGTAAATGTGTCTGTTAATTACTTGCTTGACTCATTGCCTACAGGATATTTTCACCTCAACGATGGGCGCGTCGGGGTTATGCGGGGGTAAGTAGTGCACACCTGTGCTGCTCCTTGAGGATTTACCGGCAATTCATTTAATCTCCATCAGTGCACTTCTCTCCCAACACTTCTCTTCCTCCCATCCTCCTGACCTCTTTGCTCTCCACACCTCCCGCCAGAGGCATACACAATTCGGTCTTGTCAAGTAAATGCGTAAGAGGGACACCCATTTCCCAACACTTGTGAAACCTGATTGAGGTTTGTGCTCATTTATCTGGCATGTTTTTCCAAAAGATGAGGCAATCTGAAGCAGTCAAATTTAGAAATTATCTACGCTCAGTGGTCCAAAAATTTGACACGCCTACACAATACTGTAAAGTCATCACTCACTATTTTGTGGTTTACTTTTTGTGGCGCTTAAAAAAAAAACATTTGCAATGCAGTCATCGCAAATGTTTTTTCATTGTACTTATATTGTGGATTATTTTGATTATTTTTCCACACTGCCTGGTATTACACACTCACATAGCAATAAACACAAGACAGGAAGAGAGAGTGTGTTTTTGGATTATTTCACGCCTGATAAAAGAAACTAAAGTTCAATGTGACTACATCAAAGTACAACTATCTTACGTTACAGAACCGCATGTCTATAGTTAAGTAAACATGAAACTAAAGTTCAATGTGCCTATTTCAAAGTACAACTATCTTAAGTTACAGAACCGCATGTCTACAGTTAGGTAAACATTGTTAGCTAATTTAATATAGCCTATCACTGCTAGTTAGAATGAATTGTATTCCACCCAAAAGTGGTTAGGATAGAGGGAGGATAGACACAGCTGCCGGTTACAGTTTCAATTGCTTTATTGATCAACTGGTAACAAAATACTATCAACACACATTCTTTGACGGGCTGCCAACCGCCACAACTGATGTCATTACTAAACACGCAGAGTGGTTAACAGTTTAGCCAGCTAACAGCCAACCCTACATTGTCATTCGGCAACTTCAGCATCACTCAAGAGGCCGCTACCGCCTTTCTAGGCATACACACATTTAACATTGTAGATACTGCAGTGTAGACGTGAGGCTGGTGAACCCAACAGAACAACATTAATACCTGCACCTCACATGCATATATTGTGGTATTATATGCATGAAGCGTTGAAATATGTCTCAGTAATAAGATGAATACAGGATTTGGTTGCTTGGGATTTTGTCTATTGTATGGGTGGTCTGGAAGGTAATTCCCGCAATAAACAAGGGATTAGTTGCTCCAGTATAAGAGATGTATTATCAATCCCTTTTCTATGGTGCTTGTCATCACTCAGGTCACAGATGATCTTGGGCCTATCCCAGCTGACTTTGGGCATCCTGGACTGCTCATCCTAGAGATGTATCAAAAGTCTTTAAAATGATAATAAAGTTAGTTTTGTATTGAAGTAGCCATTGAATAATCTGCAGTTTGGGCTTTACATGACAACACGCTTATGGAACCTGAAAATGCAAACATTTGAAACACTGGTCTCAAAGTGGAAGCTTGACATTAAAACTGAAAAGAGTCAAGTGTGATAGCAGAGGATATGCACCTGTAGATTAGGTTTGCAGGGTCAATGTCACAACAAAACAACAATGGCAGACCACAGCGCTGTTGTAGTGTTTTCTTTGGGTTAAGGGTCTTTTCTTTCCATTTTCATTAACAATACCGGAATAATCATAAAGTGAATACAATTCATACACGGCGATATTTATGTCCATGTACAATATTGTTAGGTAGCAGGCTACTTTTCAGGTCCACAAAGGAAGACAAACATTTGGGCGTAGCTCATGAGCCTTGTCATAACTTTTTTTGTCAATTGTCTCCATAGTAACATGCAAGTAATTATATACACACTCTCACCACTTGCTCTAGTCAGCCTTCTTGTTGAGCAGCACCGATAATGATTTCTTAACATGTGGCCAGGTAGAGAATTATCCTATAAATGATTCTCTCCGGGTGTTTGTTTACTCGTTTGTGAGCCCGCGGAGGCTCCCGGCTGTCCCGGTAGGTGATGAGTAACAGACACAGATGGTGGGCATCAGCAAGCAGGCTGGCTGGCGGCAGATTAGCAGCCTCCCATGTCTTTGCCGTAGCCCCCTTCCACAAGCCCGCTCCTACTGAGCCCCAGAGGAGTGGCTGTCTGTAACTCTACTCTCTTTGGCAAGCCTCATGTGTTGATGGAGCACAACCACGGGCTTATCTCGTCTCATTCCACCACCGCTAGGCCAAGCAGGCTCAGGAGCAATGTGTCGTATGTGTCCGTGTCTGTCTAGACAGAGTATGTGAAAATGGCCTTCTTTAGCAAAAGGAATGCTATCGCTATGAAATGTTTGGCAGCCTTTGACTTACTTGTACTTTTATAGAAGGATGTTGACTGTTCAAACCTTCTAGCGTGACTTCACCATTCAAAATCCAACATGTATCCTTTAACCCTCAGTGTGTGGAAAATGGCGTGTACCATCTCCACGGGGATGTTGGCAATCTCCTTTTCCGATGCATGGAAAATGCCTACAGTGCAGATTTTGCCACGATGCCATATTGGTGCCGCACCGGACAGGAAATATAGTTCAAAACGGTGGAGGCCATAGGTCAGCCAGATGCAATGTGCGGGATCAAGCGGGAGGGGGGACTGGGCAGCCTGTAGGTTAGTGTTCAGGGGTCTGTTTATTTTATAAACAGTGGGAGAAGATTAGTAGTGGAGCCAGACTCCCCTCACCATATGGGGAGGATGTCCTCTGTGTGAGGAGGCTCTTAACTAACCATTGTGTTCATTCACTTGGCATCACCACTTATGATGAGATAATGTACATGTCGACCACGGGATGTGTACATGTCTCCACTGCTTCCATTGTGGGCATGATTGAGTATTGAATGATTGTGTGAGTGACGCCTCGCAGCTTTTGAGTCATGAGTGGTGCTGGCACACGCGGGCCCTCGTCACCGCTGAGCCGGGAGGTAAAAACAGGAAATGGAACGACCCGCTACACTCTTTCCCCAAGATCAGCGCCAGTCGAATGAATTGTGCTTGAAGCTGTTTGTGTGTGGCTCATCTCCTGAAGACTCTCAGCCCCCTTCCTGCCATTGTTTGGGTCTTTAGTGAGATACGTTGGCAGCGAAGTCTCTTTGATGACTCCGGCTGTCGACGCCCGGCTGGACCGACCGCTCTCTCTCCACACTTGAGGATTTACGTAAACACGTGCGTTTGATGCTTTCTGTGCTTTCATCCAGAGCTCATTACTGTAACAGCAATGCATATTTTTGGAAAAGAGGCTCCAAGCCAACAGCTCCGTAACCATACCCGACAAAACAATGATGCTTCAGGTGACTTATATGCCTCCTTGCTGGGAAGTTGTTTTATTTTTCCCCAGACTCATGCTGTTTGTTAGGTACACAACAACAACACGCCGTCCTTGTCTCTGTGCACAACAAATAGGCCTGCTGCACTGTTTGTAGATGACTTTACAGTCATTAAATGTTATTGTATATTTATGATATGTATTTATTTCAGACTTTCAAAAGGATACTTCATGTTGGTATATTTGACACTGGGGTGCGCAGTCGTAAAGTGGTTTGCACATCTGGTTCATAGTTCGGAGGTTTGAGTTTGAATTTCAGCTCCAGCCTTCCAGTGTGAAGTTCTCTTCATGTTTGCTTGAATTTTCTTTGGGTACTCCGGCTTCTTCCCACATTCCAAAAACACGCATTGTAGGTTTATTCCAGACTCTAAATGGCCTATAAGTGTGAATGTGAGTGTTAAAGGACATTTGTCAAAACGTTTCTCCAGTGAGGACAAACAATACAGAAAAAGGATGGCGCCATATTTGATCATATCTAGGAACTTGTCTTAAAAGCTCAGGATTCCCACATGTCTTATCCAAAAGTATTATTCTGAATTGTTTTATGGTCAACATGGTCAACAACAGCCGTTCGGTTATCCAGAGTGCCCCAAAAAGGGAGTGCTGGAGCCCAGCGTGTCAGACAGTACAGACGCAAACAGTTTAAGCACGAGCTGCAGATTGTTTTATGACATATTCGGAGTTTGGAAAAATTAATGGGAGGGGAGCCTGCGCTGCCTCTCTGAACACACACACTGTCACAGTGGTGTCAGGGTGTCAGAGTGAATTTCCAAACGCTACCTGTGTTGATGGAGGAAAACTTCCATTTCTAACTACGGAGAGGGTTTTTGTTTTGTTTTGTGGCGTAAGGAAGCCGCATGCTAAACTATCTACCCATCTATCCATTACCTGGACCACTTATCCAGTCACGCATTAATTGCCATGACTGCTCTGTTTTCATTTCTTCTTCAGCTTTCTCTTAGCGGGTGGCAAATACTTTTGGTGAATTACCACCACCTTCTTTAACATATTATAAGAAGGTGGTCACCGGCGGTAATGCATGACATCTTCATCTTCTTCATCCTCTTTCTTCTTATTGTTATTCTGCTTCCTCATCTTTCTTCTTCATCATCATCTTTCTTCTTCATCTTTCGTCTTCCTTTTCTTCATGTTCTTTTTCTTCCGCGTCTTCTACTTTCTTTTGGCATTTGGCATATACTTTTGGTTTCTTACCGTCACCTTCTTTCTACTAACGGTAATGCACCAGAAAAGAAAGTCAAAATGGTCTTGGAGCAGGGATTTTGGGTGCCAGTCCGAGCTCTAACTTTAATTTATACAAGCCGCATGTAAGTATAAGTTGCAAGACCAGCCATAACCATGAAAATAAAGTTCGATTTATAGTCCTAAAAATACAGTACTAATGCTAGTACCAATACTATGGCACTAATGTATTGTGATTCACGCCATAGTCAAATGGCAGAATGTGTTTTTGAAAGATTTTTCCTTTTTTTGAGTCTACACCAAGGCTTATTCCATAGCCCATACACGACACCTTATTGAGTAAACAAAAAAATATCAAAACATAATCATCATCTGAAGAGCTAGCTTGATGGAAATGTGGTTCAAGTGGGCTAAAGTTTCCCACATACCAAGATGGACTTTGGCATTCCATGATTAGTACTGAGATGAAATAGCAATCTCGTATATCAGCACAGCGGGTGTTTGTCTTGATAGCTGCATGAACGAAGACTCTTCTTCTCCAGGCTGAGGTGTGAGTAGTGGGGATCAGGATTTGTTAAGGCTCCTGTTACAGCCCGCGGGCTGGATTTGGTAGCAAAGTATGTCTGGTCTATTCAGGACTATCAGTCACAAGCATTGATTGTTAAATTATTCTAATAATTCTATTATATGCGCACAACTGCACATTTCATTAGCACTTCTTCAATCATTCCTCTCAAATACATGAAATAGTCTTCGTAAGCACCCTAAATGCAAGCAGAGATCCTTTATGTTGGGGAAACATTATTGTGGTTTATAGAAGGATTAGACTGCAGAGCTAAAACTACATTAATGTTGGAGCGTAAATCCCCCAAACTGCCCTTTTTATCTGAATGTTATGAATTCATCACACATTGTGGTATATCATGTCAACACTTATTCGTACAAGAGACTCCTATGTTGTATCTTACGGCACATTAAGTACGTTTTTATTGTAAGTGGACATGGAAATTCCACATGACTTTTCAATCTTAATGGTTGATGTTTTTGACCTTTTTGTGACATGCATTGTGAAAATAAATAGCTTCCTCATAGGACCTAATAATGTAAATCAAGTCAGAGATGTAGAACCAAAGGACATAATTAAGTGTGGAACTCATTTTCCCACATTATAAATCTTTCTGTAGATGTGATTGCATGGTTTTTGCCTCAATCCAACCCTAATCTTACAGCTGCTTTTGACCTGCTGGTTTGACAAATGTAAACCTTATTGCTGTAGATAAAAGTAATATTCAGAGTGACGCATAGACATATGATGCAGTCAGACGCATTTTATTTATTTATTTTATTTTGCTCAGCATTGCATTCCTTTTTTTTTTCTAGACTGGTTGGCTCCGATTTCTTTTGTATTTTTTCCAATTGAAAATAATGAAAATAGAAATAATCTTTTCCATGGTCAAATTTTTGCCATTATGAAACCTTTGTGTGTAAAAACAAGTTAACCACTTGTTATAAAACAAACAATCAAACAGTCTTGTTATTTTAATTTAGCAATTTTTAACCCAACTGTTTTTAGCGCGTTTGGGAGTATGCTTCTGCCCAAAAAATAATAATAATAATAATTCATTTTAAGGCTTTAGTTTTAACCCAATTAACCAGGGGCGCAAATAATTATGGAGAGCACTGTCCATGGAGATGGTCAAAACTCGCTCAGCTACAGTAATATGAACTGTTTCTCACAGAAGTTAAAGAATTGAATTTATGCTTATATGCCTTGCCAAACAATCTATTATGTGACGCTCATCAGCCGTTAGCTAATGCTAATACTGCATGTGCATCCACCAAATTCAGTGCAGGTCTCCTTACCTGTTAGCTTTGACGTGATATTGTTTCAAAGCAGTCTAGTCTGGTTATTGAAAGAGGTGAATCTCCACCCAGTCTAGATGCTGAGAAACTCGGTGTGGGGGCGATATTATGTCAATTAAATTCAGAACGTCTTACTCACGTACACATTTTCAGAAGTTGACTCACAATAGATTTACTTGCCTTGTAATTCACACTTAATATTCATGTAAAATTATGTAAACAGGCATTTTCCCACAATATGTCCAATTTACTGATGAATGGCAATGGTGTATTGTTTAAAACAAACTAAATTGTAAACCACTGTTCATAGTAAAATATAAAAGCATTGAGAAATACTCTTCTTTAACTTTGATATCATGTAATGATGCATATGGTGATGCAGAGTCTGCTTAGGTAACATAATGTTCGCTGTCTCGCTTATGGAATGGAAGTCTTGCAGGAAGCCAAACAAAAAGTGCAGAGTTCATCTTTTGAAATGTTTAGGCTGACATCGCAGTTCAAACATGAATTTTGTGGGATCTTAGTAACAGATTTTTTCGTAAAACTCTTAGTAGACTTCCAAATTGTACGGGAGATTCATCTTCCACTTAACTGCTTTTATCAACTTGTGACTGTACAGTTTCAGCATGGCTTGAGAGAGGACTGACCTCGGACAAAGGTGAGTGGCCTGAGGCAGTCAGCCCCTGCCAAAGAGGACTTAAGTTAGGATGGCGTGCTAAAGGCGCCGGACATGCAGATTAGAAAGGAGAGAAGAGAGCAAGGTGGTGCTGCCAGTGATAACAGCGGGAAAGATAATATACAGGAGAGTCTTGCCTCAGGAGAAACTCTTTTCTGTTCACTCTTTTGGGTTCATTGCGGTCTATATGCAGGCTGAAGGCTCAGTTTCCATCTTGAACTGATTTACTGTAAGCTTTCAAACCAAATAAAGCATATGTGATCTTTGCTAATCACAGGAAAAAGGTGTATAGTTCCATAACAGTACATTGGCGATGTACAGAAAATGCAAGCGGAGGCTTATATAATACATGTACAGAGATCCTGTTGTCTTTGGTCTCACATGCAGCCAAGAGTGACTCAAATGGTACCTGTCTCAACCCTGGCGACATTCACCATTGTCTTCATGTTCCGCTTCTGAAAGATGAGCTCATGAGTTATTCAGCTTCAGCCCATCCAGATGTCGCAGGTGCTTCCAAACGGGATGCTCCGAGGCACCGCGCATAGAAGAAAGTTTGTTTGCCGCTGCTGTGCTGACGAGCTGTTGGTTTCGGGTGAAATAAAAAGCGCAGTCCAGATGACTTTTAATCACACTCGCCAAGTCATTGGCTTGCTCACTTGGTTGGAGGCCTGTAATTAGATGACAATGGGGCCGCAGTTGGTTCTCATATCAATGGCTTGAAGGTTAGCGTGGAATAATTGATCAAAGGAGTAAAACCAGGAAGGCGGAGTGTGGTGCAGCAGGTCCGGTAGCGATATTTGGTGCGTGAACAACAGGTGGCAGACATCCTGTAGGAGCTCCTGTGAGTGATTAGACCATAAAAACATACCACCCCAGAAAAATGCCATGGGCGGTTAAAGTTGCTTTAGGATTTCATAAAATACAGTAGTATTGCTCATTATTTCCCAACACAAGTGGTGGCACACAATGAATAAAAATTACGGGAGATACAATGGTGATTGAGATAATTTAACAAGTAAACCCTGGGGCCTCAGTGAACCACATTCAACAGCTTTTGTAGCCAGATGGTGTCAATAAACAGAACAGTATAAACCAATCTTAGAGTCTTTGTGAGTTTCAACTCCCTCATAAGCTTTAACAACTGCATGTTCGCATACATGCCCTATACAGCTGTATTGTTTACTGAAGGACCAGTCCATTTAAACTGATGATTACAAGTTTGCAAAGCTTTGCAGAAAGAGTGTGGGTCGAATTTTATGAACTTGCAAATGAAGAAAAAAAAGTCCTGCTTGTTTAAAGCAAACAGCCGGCAAAGATGTGAACCTCCCCTGATGGTACTATAGCGCCACTCAGACAAAAATCTGTGGAACCTCCAACGTAGAACACACAATCTGCCCTAAGACTCTGACCAACCTCCGATTTTTCTTGGATTTTCAATTTTGCTTTTTCCAAAAGGAAATAATTAAAATATAAAAGCATATTTAACTGTGCAAGTAACCTTTTAAGTAACATTTTAACACTTCTGTATAAGTATACAGTATGGAGCCAGAATACGTGTCATTCATATTAAGTGTTACAAAGGTCTTGGATGCAGTACTGATCATATATGATTATTTCTCAGTTTCTCTATTTGACCTAATTCCACCAAAATTCCTGCAGCTATTCATAAAAAAAAAGTAAACTACACTCATCCATCCAAAGTGATTGCTGTGAAAAAAAGTATACAATGGACCCAGTAGATTCAATGATTTTATTTTCAATATTTTTGGGGGGAGCCAACCCCTGTTTTTTGTGGAAAACGCACATTGGAGGTTTATCAGTGGTTTTTGGGTGGGGGGAAGAATTTTGGGTGTCAATTACATGCATGTTTTCACTATCCCCTATGTCCACTGTACAGTATACTGTATAGAGAATGTCTAATGTTCACCTTGGCTGTGGACTCCCCAGCCGATGTAAAAGAGCATAACGTCAACTGTACATAAAGGTTCTCCAGTGTGCGCAAAAAACTTCAGCCTTTCTGAATTTGGAAAATAAACACGTTTGATCATTTCAAGACTTTTTGTTGTTGCTGTTCCTGATTAGAGATTGCAGTGAGTTACAGAAGTTAATGAAGCAGAGAGCAAGCCAAAGGTCATGACATGCTCTCTGTGACTATCAGTGTCATGTTTCCTTCTTGCAAAACATTTGTTGCAGGCTGACAAAGGGAAGAGTACAAGGGTTCCCTCATGGAATAGAATCAATATTTTAAAGCTGTCCAGTGTGGTTAATTCAAATGTTGCGCAACATTGTTGGTACGTGGTGGATTATTTATTTTTGTATTGTCAGTTGCTTCCTGTAAAGACACATTTGAAATAGCTGTGTTATACATGAAAGGGTTCACTATTATTTAAGAGTTTTACTGTTATTGGTCCTACTTCATCTATGTGATGGATTAAACGTTTTAACTGGCGGGAAAATATTCACCTTCTACCTACATTTCATCAGCGCCTATGATGTGTAGGTTACAGTAGCCCATACCAGTGCGACTAATCCGGTGTTGGTTGCATAGATGTGGGCGCATCTGCAGCACACATGCGCGTGCTTTTTAAGGAGGCCTGCACCATCTTCTATAGATATCCCTTGAATCCAACATGACGACTCAGGATGGTATGCAATCTGGGCTGAGGTTAGGAAAGGTCATGAGTCAAAATTCTTAACTGCCAACACAAGGCTAAAAAGAAATTAGCTAATGTTAATATTTCAACACATATTGTGCACTCAACTTTAACTCGAGATGAATGTTGGGCTCGGTGATGAACACGAGCTGAGAGTGCGTAACTGGTGGGTACGCTTCAATCCGCTTCTGGTAGTTCAATATTCAGGCTTGTAATACATCACGCCGTAGCCTTGGTTTAGTGCACATCCTCCCACAAAGAAAACAGTAGTAACCTCTGCCATAGTTCACATCAATGTTTTGCGATCTTCTTGTGATGCTGTAATTAAGTCTCTGGGTCTGCACGCCTCATGTCTGTACAGTAGATGAAAGCTTGTAGGTTCTTCATCTCTTGCTGCTTTCAAGTGGGTGAACCATGTGTGCCGAATGTTTCACATTTGGCTCAAACTTGTGTCATTTCATGACGTCAATCATTAAGTAGGTACTAACGTTTAACAGATTCCCCGTGTTTCCTCAAATGTTTCATGCATAATCCAGACAAGTACCTCAAAAGCCCATCGTGCGTTATCTAAACCAGCTAGAGTCACTACAGTATTGTGCATTTCATTTTGTGTGGTTGAAAATGACTGAATGTGTAATACATCCATTGCGCATGAGTCATTGTAGCTTCAATAGTGAATTTCTCTTTTTCTTTCTGGTCTTTGGATGTGCTTTGAAAACTACAGTTCACGCTTCCTGGTTTTGGTACCAAATTCCAAATGGAGAGGAAAATATAGGCCTATATACAGTATCTTCAAGAGCAGAAGCAAAAGCAGAGCTCCAACAAGTAGTAGATATTGCACCTACAATGACCAAGATGGCAGACATGAATGACAATGGATGATGCTCTCAAAGTGGGATGTAAAGCATGTGCTGGCCAACTGTTTGCTCACCACACCAGCAATAAAGCGACAACAGTGCATTACCTCCAAGATGGAGAGTTCATTACACCAGCACCACATCAACTAATTCAACTTCAAGAGGAAAAACACATTATTATTTCAAGTGGCTGTTTATTACAAGAAGACAAGGTGGAAAAAACATGTTTTGTGTGTCTTTCCTATTTTCATTTGCCCCATTCTCATTTACTATATAAGTCAGGATTCTCATTGGTCCAACAAACTACACTGTGTTTAGCTGTGATGGACCATCCATTACTACAACCATCCTTCAGCACCATAAATCTCAACTGTTCCCTAAGGCTCTACATAAGTCATCCTGCTCCAGTCACTAACGGTGTGTTTGCTGAGTTCATTGCTGTGATGGGTTGAATGCAGAGTCGGGGTGGACGATGTGGGCTCAAGAAAAAAAAACGTCTTTTTTTGGGGGGAACTCAAATAATTTGACCATATTGTATCAGAAAAATGCTGAAAATTTGCACGTGCTTCACAGAACAATTATGGATACACAGCGTTTCTGAACAACAGCTCCTGTTTATTTATTCAATTGCTTCATACATCTTCTGCAAAACATTGCACAGTGATATTACGCAGCAATATTTAACAATGAAGAAATTCAAATTATGTCCAGGCTATAGCGGGTATTTTCATTGATTTTTGTGAATATTCATGTCACTTAATCACTTTTAGCGACCTGCTCAGATTCTCCACGCTTCAATGTACAGTAACTGTACTTGAGGCTAACCACAGCACAAAATGAACTTTTCATCGCCAGCTTATGATGTCCAGTATTGCGCAGACTACAAACGAAACAAAATGTTTCAGGTGGTCAGACGCAGCACCACTATCCTCTGTTTGAATTGGAATGACGGAAGCTAGCTATCGTGTCGTTGTGCATCCGTTAATATTAAAGCCAAGGTGTGACGGATTAGCTACTGACTGGATGGTCAGTATGATTTTTTTTTTTTTTTTTACAGAAGTATCTGTACTTAAGCTTTATTACAGAGTCTGAGTACTTTTGCCTCCCCTGGTGATTAGATATTTTGATATCCTTCAGAAATGAACGTACGGTACTGAACTGGTGGTAAATTGCGCAAAAACAGGGAAATTTGCCCAAGTAGCCTGTCCCCTTCCTGAGAACTGCATGTCTCAGCGCACACAGCAGTGACTCTGACATGACTCCGTTTGCTTGGCTGCATTTGTGTGAATTGCTTCTTTGTGCAAAGTAATGCGTGCAACACACACACATAGATATGCATGGCAGGTTAATTGATCACTCTAAATTGCCCCTAGGTGTGATTGTGAGTGCAGATGTTTGTCTTTGTGTGCCCTGCGATTGGCTGGCAACCAATTCAGCTGAATATACAAAGTATATATATATATATATATATATATATACTTTGTATATTCAGCTATTTCAATTGCTCCCGTCTGGAATTAAACATTTTGAATGCTAAAATATGCCAAGATTCCAAACCCACGGTCCAGTAATAAATGATTATATCTAATAGCATTCCTAAGAATTATGTAGCCAAACATGCTTAATGCACCTTGCAGTGCTGCGCTGCCGCAGCCTCACCTTCACCCTTGTTCTTCTCCATTGCTGCTTCCATTCTCTCCATGGGAAAACAGGAAGAGGGCGTGTTTGGAGAAGCAGAGCTAAAGGAGTCAAGCCGTCCAACATTCACTGACCGTGTGTGTGTGTGTGTGTGTGTGTGTGTGCGCGTGCTGCGCATGCCAGTATACTTTGCTTTCAGGGCATACTGCAGCCCCCGAGTTCCATTTCTTGCTGTGGGCATTGTGTCCCAAGACAACATTTTGAGGTTAATGTGTTTGACATGCTACCTGAAACGTGCTCAGGCATGTGGGCCTCACACCTATCAACTCATATGCAAGGTGTGTGTAGACCAAATGATGGCAAACATGTATGTTTTCCTTTTGACACATTTATCACACTATCATGTCTTTCACTAAGTAGCTCCTTAGGGGGTTTTCCTCCCGTCTAACGGGCTTCTGGACTGTTGCAGGAATGTGCAACATTTTTAGGCTGCTTCCAGCCGGGTGAGGCCCATTCTCCTCCCAGTGGGCGCTGTCATGTCGACTGTGGCGTCTTGCAACTGAGCTTGCGTCCCATTGGGTGGCAGTCAGGGGCCAGCGTCAGGTCACGGTGTTGGCGTGCTGCTGCAACTTGCACCAAGCTTGCGCCACAGCACAGTAGACATGCGATGTGACAACCCACGCCTGGGCAACAATAGAAGAGAGGACAGCTGTACGCTGGGAACATTCTCTATGTTCACCGCTGTTGGATCGTATTTGTCTGAAATATTTAGGAGATTCGCGATGATTGTTTTCAGTGATTACAACAGCGGTGGGCAGTCGGGGCAAGCAAGGCCTGTTCTGCTCTGCTGTCCTAAACACTATCAGAAGCACAGACCTACATTTACTACCACTTAAATTCAATATTACTTCCATGAAATTGGATTCATTTATTTCCCAAATAGTATTATATTAATTTTGTAGAATTTCTCATGCATTGCTTCCAGTACATTTGGATGTTGTTTTGTGTGTGTGTGTGTGTGGGGGTGTGTGTGTGTGTGTGTCTGTGTGCAATCAGATTTCAGCCTCTCTGTCTTGCCATATCAATTATGCCTTCAAAATCAAGTAGTGTTGGTAGACTTTACTTAAACTATATTAGCAATGGGATCGTTTCTTGAACCAATCAGATGTCGAATTTGGCTCATCTTCCGCCCTCTGATTGGTTGGTCAGAGCTAAATTTGTTAGAGCCAACTTTGACCAGTATAACACAACTGTGGTGATCTGCAGCAGGCCTATTGGCAAGTATCGATACCAGGTATCGGTATCAGCACTGATACCAGCCTTATTTTAAGGTATCGGTTAGCGTGTAGGCTATCGATACCAGCCACCGATACTGAAGGCAAACAAAATCGTACAGTAAGTCCTCCTCAGCAGTAGTTAGCGCTATTCTATGGCAATTTGGCACATCTTCGAATCATCATGTTTCAGAAAAAAAGGTATTTGATCCCAATTCATGTCATTGTGTTAAATGAATTTTATATGTGAGTGTATGAATAATGTATCCATTGTGAGCGCCTTGAGTATCCGGTTGTCCAGAAAAGTGCTATATAAATCTGATCCACTATTATTATTATTATTATTATTATTATTATTGTTATTATTATCATGACATTAAGTTTTAATTGTTTTTTAGAGCAGGTTTGTTAGTTAAAAAAAAAATCGGAAAATGATTCAGTTTGATTCTTTTTTTTTTTTTTTTTTTACATATGGGGTATTTGTCCAATACAAGATTAAAAAAAAGGTCAATAAGATTTGTGTAATAATAATAACGACTGTTTGACCTTCCTCCTTCTGTATGGATCTACAGCAATACTGAAAGAAATACATTTGAAATTAACCCCAAAAGCTCATGTATTATACTAAGAGACATTAAAATGAAAAGGAAAGAATTTTTTGTTATAATTCTAGTTAATTTTATTAACATAGGATGTACTTTCAGTTAGTTTTTTTTTTTTTAAAGCATTTTTCATTTTATTTTGTGAACGAAAATGTTTATCCAATTTTAGTTTTAGTTATTTCCTTCGTTTTTCTTTCTCTATAATAACCTTGATCTGCACACATGAATTCATTTAACAATCAGCATCTGAGTTTGATGTTGTCATGTTCTTAGATATATTTTGATTCTGCGCTGCTAGATGGCACAGTTGCGTGCTGTTATATTGTGGTTTTGTATAGTACTGATCCTTTCTATAATTGCAACATGATTAAGAGATGGATTAAGTCGGCGAGATTTCCACTGGAGGCCCAGGTACTAAATGCACGGTCCGCCAATAGATTCCAAGTGACTTGACTGTAGATACGCCATCAAAATGACACTTTTCCCAGGAGGATCGGAATGTGCATAGGTCGTTTTATCACAGCAAATTAACTTTGTACTACTGCATTTTTTGTGAGTAAATGACCAAGCTTGCAAGCTAATTGCATGCTTTTGGCATTTTGTGTGATAAGATGTTCTTCTGTGAAAACTCAGTGGGCGTACCTCCCTCTCTGCCCCATGGTGCTTGTTAGCTGTGGAATTTGGTAAGAGTGTTGGTGCAAAATCGAGGTCAAACAGAGGTTGAACTGGAATGACAGATATGTGGACGCTTTTTAGGAGGCAATGGGCTGTTGTAGAGCTGTTTTGTACAAATTATACTCCCATATATTATACTATACCCCCAACACTAGCTATGACGCCTCTAGCTGTACAGACAGCTATACCGTAGTGGAATATATGGAGGTATACTGCAGCAGCAGCTGGTTGAAACTTCAGTGGCCCTCATTAATGGCAGACAACAGCTGGATGGAAGAAAGGAAATCTCAACATCTGCTTTAGTGAAGGGGATCTAAAGGCACGTCTGCCTGCTGTAGCATCCACTGAACAATACCAGCAGCAGTGGCCAAGCTATTAACAGAACCATCCCATCGCCTCCTCCACTATATCCACACTCACCATGACGAGCTATAATCCTTCCTGTGAAATTTATTATCAAGACTATAAATCCTTCCAAACTTACCTCTTATTTCCCCCGTTCTACAGTGCAGCTGGGAAGAACACAGTTCTTCTGTCTCTTTGTTAGGTAAGACTTTTTTGTTGTTGTTTTGATGCCCATATTGACCTCTGACAGTTTTTGTCACTTTATCACTCGGAGCCAAGTAGCTAAATTGTTTGCTGGGGAAAGTTTACAACTCAGCTCTTGTAATCCTAACAGGCTGTAATCGAGCATCTGATTCTAGTTGGTTTTATCTGTGTGACGGAGAGGAGTAAGCATAGCACACATGCACAACGTGGTGATACGTGAAATAAAAACAAAATGGGGCACATGTCATTGCATCTGTGGGACCGAAAGGGATACAACACTGTTTTATCTGTTATTTTTTATTTTTTATTTGTTTGGCTGCATGTCAGGAGCCCGGCACCTACGTGTGACGTGGTACCGGTAAAGTCTGTTCTCGACGCCGTTTGGCTGACTCGGACCAACTGAAATAGAAATATAAAGTTATAGACGGACTAAAGCATAAACAAATGCCCAGCTCTGGAGTACACAAGTGCATATGTTCCTAATTTTGTGTTTTGACAGTATAACAATGTTTTCCGCAGCATCTGTACATTTGTGTCAACAGGAATTGTTTTGACGTTGTTTTCTGCACCTGAAAGTAAAAAAATGAATAAATAAAAGAAGAAAGGACCCGTTTTCCTGCCTAGATCAAATGTTACCACACTCAGGGCACCAATTTACAGCCGTATCCCACTTCCCCTATAGTCTTTGTCATGAGACTAAAGCTTTGACACTTTTCACCTTTTCTGATTAAAGATATTTAACGTGTTAAAGAAGTTCCCTAAATGGTAAGAGGGTTATAGCTAAGAAATGGAAACACTGGCCTGTAGTGATTGTGAGGCGCCCCATTGACCTGAGCATTGTCTGAAGTCAGCCTCAGGTTCAATAGGCTGACAGGTTGGGGTAAATGGTCAGCGGTGCTCCATCACTTAGTGCTGCTCGGGGAATGTACATCCATAAAAACAACATGCCTGGAAGGGGCGCTTAAATCACTGGAGTCTAAAGTCAACATTGAGCTCCTAGTAATGACTAAATTAGGCCTTAGCTCCTAGAAATGACTAAATCAGCAATAATACTTTTATGCTTTCTATACTATACATCACTAGGGGGTTATTCAATTTATAATTCAGGACACACTTCTCAACATGCATTACAGACTTGTTTTTTTTTTAAACACACATAGACAAGAGGAACAATGGCACTATGCATTGTGGTAGAGAAATAAACCCAGTGCGGTATTACTAATATGCAGAGGTGGGCATTCCGTCTGACCGATGGACCGGTCCATCTGTCCGTCAGTGACGGATGCCGGTTTTGCTAACGTTAGACGGGAAACTTAAAAAAAACAAAAAAAAACAAAGGCGGACTAAGCACAGACGAGAGACGGAAACGCCACCCAGACTGCAATGACAGTTATGTGTACAGCAGGTGACAGCACCAAAGAGGGAATCATGAGTTGCTCAGGTTGACTAAGAAGTCATAAAGTACCTTTGAGACAATTTTACAGAGACGTTCTTGTGAGTTAAGTTTCACATTTCTAGTTTTTATTTTTGTAAAGAGTGGAGTCAGGAGGTTGTGAAACAGTATTTTGCCGGCCCACACTCCATTTCAGAAGATGACACTAATGCACCAAAAGTTGTTTGCCAACCGCTAAAACACAGAAGAAGAAAAGGAAGAAGAGGACATTGTTTTATTGAAAGGGGTACTTTCAGAACTGGGCAGCGACCCTCCGTCCCTGGTTTCCGTCCCACGTGGTCGCCGGTCCGTCCTTCGCCGGCGACGGCCAATCGGCGTCGATTACATAATCTTTACATCACAAGCAGACACGCTGCCAACCAAAGACAAAATATCAAACAAAACAACTGACACACATACACGCACAACTTTTTTGTCAACAAAACGTTGCCCCATCCATTTCTACTTTAAACGTTAACGTTATTTTGCGTATTTTTCCCGTTTGGGCTGTTACATCGAGTTAGCACTATATATTACAGAAACGCATATACTGTCATAGGCATGCATGTTGAATACTATTATATTCCGCTCTGCTCTTGGGAGGAAGGACATATTCTTCCTCTTGCTCTTAATTACGCTGTATCTCTTCCAGTTGACCTCAGTGCTACCCGGCATGTTGTAACACAACATGGTACTACACTGAAGGTGCACAATTTCAATTTCAGACTTGCTTGCATACTGACAAAACCAATGACAAAAAATAATTGCTTAAACATCTGCATCATAGCAGGGTTCACTGTATTCAATAGCAAGCACGGTGTCTTTGTTTTCTACTGTATATGATAGCCCAATTTATCTGCTCTGGGGTTTTTTATTGGAAGGGAAGCTCCTGTGTCCTGAGACAAAAGTAAAATTACAATTATAGCAAGACCAGCTTTGTTATTGAATTAGCTACATCCTGTTTGTGTCTTCATGCCCAAAACTGATATTCAATGGGGTCTTCCCTTTTCATTTTAATGGAACATCACCGGTGCCAGCACAGGAGCAAAGTTTAATGCTAATGTAGGTCACAGCCTTTTAATATCTATTCACAAATAACATCCAAGCAGCACAATGAACCCGGTAGGCTGTGACATACTTTCTCAGAGGCCATCGTTCAGTTTGGACTTCCAGTTGACACTGTTGGCTTCAGTCTCCAGACCTTGTGTGATTTCCGTCGCCCGCTCAAGGAGGATGCCTCACTACTTCCTGTTTACACTGGAGCCCAAGAAAAGTTTGGGGCCACGGGGAGAAACTGCTATAACACCAACCTGAGCACCTGGGGTCTGTTTTTTGGCAGTAGTCACTTGGGTGCTGCACCCATCAAGATCCCACCTTACTGAAGCAAAGAACAGTCCGTGCCTGCAGGCTTTAGATGACGAAGGACCAAGACATGTCTGATTAAAAACCCCCTGACCTCTGTGGATATTGAGACTAAAAAAAAAGTCACTGTGGATGTCTGGTGAGAGAAGCACATTTCAATTCAACAAACTTTAAATGTGACTACTCTGACTTTTTGTTGCCCACATTTACACTTTTTCTGGTCACAATTTTACAGGACTCCAGAAATTCAGAAATGCTAACGCCTAAGTTGTCTTGTCTTACTCATGTTTTATATTAGAGATAAATACTTTTTACTCATACCCGTATCTTTAACATAGTGTTCTTCATTGAGATTCAGTAAGTATAAATCTTGGTCTCGCTTTCTTAGTGGGTGCACCTACATATTTAAATTTGCTTTTCTCAAATACGTAGCACCCGGGGGGGTTTGAGGCTCAGTTGTCCATTGCAAAAGGGGCAGTGTGCAGACTTTGTTTCTGTGGGGTGACTTCTGTGGACGGGGAGTTACTTTTGACCAAAGCTCACCTCGCTGCTCTGAGGAGGTCTGGCTGATGGATGGCCTCTAATCAGCAGCAGACAGACCTGCCACAG